>NC_092859.1:75839465-75954767 GCF_032062135.1 Pyxicephalus adspersus | reverse complement strand
TGCTTGACTAAATTCATTTAACACAAGGAATAAAACTTTCACCTTCTAGTAAACTCAATTCTATGTATAATACATACAGTTACCAGAAGTGTAGCGTATAAAATAGTATTGACTGTTAATATATTTGCCACCTTGACTTTCCTACAACTGTCTGGTGTTAATGAATAAAGAATAAATTCATATCACATACTAAATGACATCATCACCTATGAAACATGAAGGGCAAAGTGAAATGTTCTTGGAAAAACCACTTTACTTCCTCATAATGCTGTATAATGTAATATTGATGATTGCTTGCAGCATATGTACCATTAGGAATCGCTCACCATACAAAGAATGCAAAATTTCCACAGCCCATTATGAATGTGCAAAACTAGATCCTACATGACATTTGTGACCATGAATTCTCATTCAAGTTTATTTAGCAAACACTTACAACAAAATACGTATATACAAATATCATTTGGCAGAGGTAACAGTGCTTGTATGTTTTTCTTTTTGTGGTGTATGCTTGTTCCATCAGTTTAATGTGTGTACATTGGCATCACAGTGATACTGATATACGCCTCAAAACATGGATCATTGTTCTTGGTAGATCAGTGATGTATAAACAAGTTACATTTTGGGATGACTCAATGGCCGTGAATAATGTCACATTTTTTTTTCTAATTTTGCATCAATAAAAATAGGACATTTAAAAGCTATCACAGGTGCAAAAAGATTGATGTAATTTTTTGCTTCCCCAACACCACTTACTTCCATTTCTTTGCTTTATTGTTGGGAGCTTACAGAAGGCTGGGGACTTTTATTCCTCCACCTTATGACCTTATGAGCTGATTTGTGCATGGAAAGAGGAACAAGTCACATGCTGCCCCTTACCCAGAAGTATCAAAAAATTCTATTAAAGTCTGGTGATTAAATAGAGCAACAAGGGGTGACAAGTGAAGGTGAGTGCTGATGACTGGTGCACGAAGATCTGCCACTAGGGAGGTGGGGGAGCTAAGTGAACCTGTTGCTTTTCTGTGCATGGATAAATACAAGGTTGACTTGAAGTTGGCAAGCAATGCATTTGTTTTTACTCATCATTTTTTACTTTAGGCTCTTTTCTCATGATCTGTGGGGTAATAATAAGCACTTCTTTTTGTTGCAGGCACTTATCACACAGGGAAATGTTTTATCTGCTTTGCATCTAAGGGCTACCAACATAAGTTGTGTTATTCATACATCCATCTGGAAAGCGAACAGATATTTCTTTTTTTAGGTAGATAAATAGCCAATAAAAAGCCTAACATAGTAATAAAACTGTGATAACACAACACCTTTCAATTAGGAAAGGCTCCACAAGGCTGTCAAGAATGGTAGCAGTTCTACCAGTAATATGTGCAGTGTAACTTAGTTACAACTTCACTGGTTTCATTTAAGAAAAGAACATTTTTAATTGATTTACCTGTTAACAGCAAATAAAATAAATGACATACCTTTACCATTTGAAAACCTTAACATTCTCTTTTGTAGACATTGCTCAGAGATGTTATATGCCTAAAGCATGAGTTAAACATTTGGTCCACAAGGTATCTATTTACTGTTAGGCAATCTTGAAATAAGAATATGACACAACAAATATTAGTGTTTCTGTAAAAGAGCCATTAAGAAGCACATTATATCTTCAGTGTGCTGGAATCAGATTACTTCACTCTGTTTTACCACTCAGTTATTGTCTTAGTAATTGTTTTTGCATAATGATTCTAAATTTTATTCTGAGGGTAAAATGTATTTAAATAGTGAAAAAGCAAAATGGTAAGCAACTCACAGGTAAAAAAAAAAAAAAGATTTCCTAGGGATGGCATGTTACCTAAAAGGCTTTTTAGAGAAGAGTCTATGAGGAACAGGGACAATGCACTTTGGATTTTTGTGAGTTTTTTCTTTGTTCTAAACAGAACAGTGTTTAATTACATAAGCACTATAAAAATCTAACAAGGAAATATTTAAAAATGTGTTGTCCAAATTCTCTGAATTGTTTTATCTTTGTTGCCAACATAAGTCCCGAGGAAAGGGCTGCTCCCCAAAAACGAGTTAGTTAGCTAATGTGAATTATTTGTGACATTTTACCTGTAAGAACGAATGTCTAGTAAGGAATTTGCCAATATACAAAAATAGGACTGACTGTTCAATGTCAGATCAAATATCACTGGTTAAATGGCTAATTTTCTACCATGCAGCCCACGTGTACAAATGTGGCTATGTCAGAAGAGAGGGTGAACACACACCTACCTTTTTTTAGCACCCTGGAAGGATGTCTGGTCCAAGATACCATCGATGTTCCTTCCCCTTAAGCTGCCATCTTCATTGCCAACCCTTACCCGTACCAAACACTTACCTTTTTTCTGGGCGTAATAAATATATAGAAAGAGTTAAAACTGATGGTTTTTTGAATGAAGTGTGTAGAAAGTACATTTTTTCTACCTACTGCAATCAATCGGCTCTTTATGAAACTGTGATTTGTACATTCCAGGAGTGTAAAAAATAGGGATTACTATGGAGAAAAATACATTTTATTGTCTGTTAGAAGAAAATCTTTTCTGTTAAATTCAATGAACATTTTTAAATACAAATTATTGTACCCACAAATAAAGTGTTGGCTGCTTAATGAAACCAATCTGCTGGTTTGGTAACCAAGAGCTTAGGGTTTTGCAGGATTCCTTCTAGTATGGAAGTGGATTGAGAGTTAAATATTTAGCATTACTGCAGGGTATATATTGTGAATAAACAGGAGTTATACATACATTATAAGCTAGCCCAGTTATATCACTCAGTTCATACATTATCATTAATTATATTCACATCATTTCACAAACACACCTTTGTCTCATTTATCCATACCTTAAGGCACATAAGTTTTTTCACACTGACAATCAGGTCTCTGTGACAGTTCTATCAGAATAAAGCTGCATACACAAGTGCAATTATTGTCGTTGGGAAGGATCTTTCACGATCCTTTCCAACGTCTAAGGACTGCACTATGCATGAACGAGTACTGTACATACAGCACCATTCTGCTCTATGGAGAGGGGAGGGGGAGAACGATGGAGTGGCACCCGGTGCTCTCTCCCCCTTCCCTTGCATTAGGACCATTCGTCGTCCATCGTCCGCCAGGACGGTCGTTCGGACGATGGACGGCGGTCGCTGTACACAAGCCAAATTCTCGTCCGATATCGACCCTGAGCCGATTATCAGGCGAGAACCATTGGACGTGTGTACGTAGCTTTAGTATATAAAGAATATCAGGGAGCTATGAAGAGATTGTGGCCCCTATTTTACTAATACCTCTAATTATACTAATATATCAGTCAGTTTGGGCTCACAGCACTAATATTGTAAGTATACAAAACAGAAGTATTAGGCACACAGGATTAATCAATCCAGATCTGATTAAACTCATTATAATTTTTAACAGAATTACTAACCATCACTATACAGTATACTCCTACATTTTTGCAATACTTCTAAATAGAATATAAAGTCTAGTCCAATATAGAGTCCAATTTAGAGGGTGTTATAAACCCCTCTATATATAAACCTATGAGGTTGAGTGGACTTTCCATTTTTGACCTTTTAAAAAGAACTAAACAAGAAATATATATATTTTTTTTTCATAAAACCACTTTATAGACAGATTGCAGACAACATTGTAACAGATGGAATTTATGTTTTTTTCCTTAGCCAGATGGGATGTTCAAATAATGAACTTATGATTTGGTGCAAGTGTTTTGTAATATTTGTTGTTGTTTTAATTGTACCAACAAAACCGAATGTGTGGGGAGAAAGGACTATTAAAAATTTATATTGATTAGTGAATGGGTACAAAGCTTACAGGTTTGCAAGTAACTTCTGCTTTAATAAACAGAAATCTAACTAATAGGATTTTAAGGTTTAATGAATAACTATAACTCAGAGCAAGGAAGTCATCTGTGTTTCATACCCCTATTTATACTGCTGTGATTCACTGTGCTTGAATAAAACAATGGCCTTTTAAAAAAGCGAACAATAAATTTCAGTCATGTGAAAGTTTTTGTGGCTGCAGATGATTGGGTAGTAGAAGCAAAAAACAAATTTACTTATTTAGTTTGGTATGCAAAGACCTAATATACATGGGGAGATATTTAATTTAAGTTTAATTTCTGATCCGGTAAAATGAGTGATTAAAAAAGTTAAAACCAGCCAACCTAAAGCAAATAATTTTTAAATTTTCACGTTGATGTGGGCAGAATGGGTGTGTGGGTAAAGGAATGAACAAACAAAACCTATAGGTAATTTTCTTATTTTTTATGATTTACCCCATCCCTACCCCATGATTGGTATGACATATAAAAAAAACATCCTTAAGCATCAGTCTTTTAACACTGCTGCTGACGAGATAAAACTATTTCCTCAATCTCAAAAGTACTGTAACTTCTTGGGTAGAGATAAAAAATATTTTAAAGTGTTATATGTGCATGCATGTGCTTAATATTAAAATATATAGCTGATTCTTTGTCCACTTACAAATGTCTTGCAAGTTCCACAGTACATGTCTTTCTTCTTAGTTCATCCATCCTGGCAATTTGCCATGTCCTCTGACAGTGCTTGGCCAGGCTCCACTGGCCCTATACACATAAAATGTTCTTTAATTAAACTGCAAACCTGAACCTTGAACATTCTTAATCTTATTATGTCTGTACAATTCAGTATAAGCATGCACTGTAATCTGCAATCCCCCTCTAATGTCTGTATGTATGAGAAAAGATACAGGTAAAGGATACCTGCAAACTGAAACATTTGAAACTCTTCACGTTAAGTACTTTTATTTTTTGTCTATTGGTTTGTGATCACAACAGTCTGTACAATGGCATTGGTGGGTTTTGCTAGCTTCGTCTCACTCTAAAAGACAGGCACCATTATCTTTAGAAAATCATCTATGGCGCCTGATATGTTATTCATCAGCCACAATCTGTAGTAGTTTTTGCATTTGTTTTAATTATTTACAGCTATACTAATTAACATAATGGCACTGATTGAACATTGACCTCTTGATTATTTTTTAAAGCATGCCCTGCCTTAAGATGCCTTGGAGACTTATATGAAACACTAACAATACTACTAGATTTATCATAATTGTATTCGGGTATTTTTTGTAATTCCCCTACTTTACTGGCAGGGTCTGTTTGCATCATTTCCCGGCTCATACGTGTGTATCAAATGTCAGTGTAGCTTGTCTGTACTAAGCTGTGGAGGAGTTGGAACCAAATACAGTTGATAGTAAAGCTATGTACTCACGTCCAATGGTTCTCGCTCGATAATTGGCTCAGGGCCGATATCGGATGAGAATCTGGCGTGTGTACAGCACCCATAGTGCACTGTCTGAACAACCGTCCTGGTGGATCTACGGACGATGGCCGACGAACGATCCTAATGCAAAGGAAGGGTGAGAGCGCGCAGCAGGGTGCCCCTCCTTCGTTCTCCCCCTCCCCTCTGCATAGAGCAGAACGGTGCTGTATGTACAACACTTGTTCATGCATCGTGCAGTGCTTAGTAGTTGGAAAGGATCATGAAAGATCCTTTCCAACGACAATAATTGCACTTGTGTATGCAGCTTTAGCCTTGACAATTGTTATCCTGCCTTTTTACAGTGAATCACATTTAGACTTACAGCAATTTGAAATTAAAAAATGTCTGAAAGAAGAATGCCTGATTTGCCCTCATCAGTTATTCATATTATTTGTTTTATACAATTGATAAAGAAGAAGAATGAGATCATGACTAAATATGATCCTCCTAGATAAATAGACCTGGTACAGAAGGTATAATGAACATAAGGTGCCTGTTGTTTGGATTACAATAAATTTACTTGGCCAAATAGACTGCCTATCCATACTGTTAACAGATGTGTAACATCCTGGTCAGTTTCTGTCGGGAGTGAGGGATAGGTACACCCTACGGGGAGGTGTGTCATCCCCTCCTGTTCTTGTCAAACTTCTGATTTCTCTTCATCTGCAGACTTGGATCCATCTAGAACTCTGAAATGATGAGCAATTGACTCTCAGACACAGACAATCAAAAGTTTTATTCCTTCCCCATTTGTGAGGTCCATATTTACATTCAAAAAGTTTCCCATAATCATTTATTTGACACACTCCCATAACAGCAGTTTTGTACCTGGATCAGACAAAGTAACACTTTGTTGGGGGAACAATGATTGAGTAAAATGAGAGGTCTTTCAATACTACCCTTGCCCTCCAAAATAGGTGCTGGAAGCAGAATCGGAGGTGCTCTTCAGCTTCTTCTCTCCTTACTTCATGTTTGAACATTTTGATTTCTATGTTTTAGAAATGCATTAATTAATGTCTACATGTCCAACTTATATCTCCTTTGGACACTTTCACAACAATAATCAGATATTTTTTAGTTCCTGATAAGTAAGATGTGAATGAAAATTTGAGATATATATACTAATCTCACTGTTGGGGTCGTGGCAATGAGTGGAGATGCTTTACCATATAGATATCAATTATAGCATGCAGTTGGTGAAACATGCTGATCAATATATAAATACCTGCTTTCTGTTTAAACTTGTGATCACATCAACTCTCCCAGCACCAAATTTCTTTGCAATTTAAAGATGTCATATGACAAAATGATGAGAGATGCCCAAAAAGCTGCTGATGAAAAGGTGTTGGCTGTAAACCATTTATTATTACCTTTTTAATAGCACTAACATATTACGCAGCACTTTCCAAAGTCTATAGTCACGTCACTAACTGTTCCACAAAGGGGCTCACAATCTATTGTCACTGCCACAGTGCAAGGCCAATCTTTTGGGAGAAAGACAATTAATTTAACTGCATGTTTTTGGGATGGGGAGGATACGTGGGAAAACACAGGGAGAACATGCAAACTTCATGAATATAGGGTGTTGGCTATGATTTAAACCTAGGACCTTAGTGGCCAGAGTGCTAGCCACTTGCATGGTACACTTTCTTTAACAACTAGAAATCTACTATGAAAGGGCTACTTGGTTGTAGCTGCCCCAAGGCTAAACATTTCCAGACAAAGAGATTTAAGTTCTAGATCAGTATTTGTATGTTCTATAGAATTAGGCAATTGCAGGAAATGACATCCTCCAATCAGAACGAGACAAGAATAGAGAACAGACGTTCATATATAAAAATTCTGTACACAACACAGAATTTTAGACTATAATGCAATTGTGGAAAAAGAAACTTTAATTTTATAAAACGAAACAGCAATTCTGCACTCATTTTGAACAGATTGTATCAGATTGTATTTCCATGTGAAGTTTTATTTAAAAAAAAAAATCTGATATGGTAAAGAAAAGCATAAATTCATACACTGGAACTGGGTGACAATCAATTAACAGACAATAACCATTAAAATATCAAAAAAGTTAGTAATAAGAAGCACCTGGAGATTTTCTATTAACCTTAACATTTCCTATGAACAGCTGCAGTCAAATTTGTACAAACAAGAGGCAGGTTATACAGTACGCATCTTTTCTAGTTTTGTCAGATGAATGAAAAACGAGCAGAAACTAAATAAACTCTGTAGCTCAGCAGGTAGCAGCAGACATTTGGATCCGAGACACAAACTATCACCTGGTGTTAAAAGTGTCATATCAGCAAAGGTCAGTTTTCACAGAATAGTGGACAAATATGTACAAGACACAGATCGCAGGTTATAAATTAACCCTATTGTTTCCTGATAAGGGCAGTTTAACCAAGTGGTTATGTAAACAAATGATTTTCCATCTGGACTGAATATGTAGGGAACGATTCTTCCATATGGCATTCTGAGTGCAGGGCTGATGGTTGGAAAGAACACTGTGCCTCATACTATAGGGCAGGTGTGTTATGATTCAACAAGAATGCAGATGAGAGATCTGTTTCTGTTTTAAAGCCGCACTCTTAAAATGGACCTAAACTAAAAAAAAAAACAACCTTATTTAAAGTAAAAATTGTATTTTTTTTAAAGTGCAACACCCCTTTTATTTTATTAAAAAAAAGGTGCAGCACCTGCCTTTTCTGTCTTGATTGCCGCGTTTCCCATTAAAAAAAGGGGCTCCTTCGAGCATGTGTTGAAGGCCCAGCCAAGAGCCTCCGGGGATACATGACGTAAGTATCCCAGGATGCTCTTGGCTACTCCTTCTGTGCATGCCCGAAGAAGCCCTTTCTTTAATGGGAGAATAAAATGTTTCCCCATATACATCACCCATCTTGCGCCTGCTCAGTGCAAGTTTGGGTGATGTATGAAGAAGAACCCAGAAGAAGATGGTGGTGCCCGTAAAGAAAGAAATGCCGGGCCAAAGAAGTTTACTGGGACGATACAGGACTCCAGATGGATCTGCAAAATGAAAGGTAAGTGTGTTTTTTTATTTATTTTGACTTTAGTTCTGCTTTAAGTAAACAGTTAAATACGCAGATGAAATACATATATTGGAATTATTTTACCTGCCAAAGGATTTGTATTTCTGCCCATCCATTCCTAAAATGCACTAGCCTCTTCTATACAGCACAGATCTTATTGACATAGGGATACTGCGGTACAACTGATTGGTTCTTTATGCAATTTCTCCCTCTCCTAATCTGAACCTTGTTCTACAGTGTACTGCAGGAAAACAATATCAGATTATTTGCATTTTGCATTTTCACATTACATGGAGCAGGTTCTGTTCTAGGTAATAAACCCCTCCTGTGACAGTGCATAACTTAGCTAAGGATAGTAGGGCAATGACAGCCATGCATATTACAGGACAGTCAGAGATATAAAGGGCTGGTCAGATGTCTGTAGATGTAATGTCTGGTCAGTCTCAGGCAAGTATAACTATTAGATTCTTTCCTAAAACATGAACACAAAATGATAATGAGAGAGAAAAGGTAGCTGTTACCAGCGATCAATGGCACCCAAGTAAGAGGTGCCTACTCAGGATTCACTGGAACCACAGTACAGTAGTTGATAGAAACAGCCAAACACAACAAGGTTGGATGACTGTCATCTGTTAAGATGTTTAAAGGGCAACTGTATTGTTGATACATAAGTCTTGTGGTTATGTAGGAACTGTATGTGGATGGACATTTGTTTGCTCTTGTCTAGTTACAAGGTTTTGTTCTATTTCCTCTGAAGAAGCAGGTTCTTCCTGTGAAACGTGTTGGGTATCTATAAATATCATCCACTGTATACCTGGAATTTGAACCTATACCTTTGAAATTATGTATTTAGTTTTGTTCTATGTTGAATGTTCCTGTCAACTTTGATTATCTATATTTACCAACTTTGGTTTTAACTTGTCTTTAATAACTGTTTTAATGCTTTAACTAATTGAGCTTTATATGCCACAAAAACCCCTACATTGGTTCTCACATCTTTGGTGATGTTATGTACTGTTCTTCTTCTTCTGTTATGTACAGATTGTAATCTCCAATTTGCTAATTAGAATGACATTGTTAGGGAAGCATTACAATTTGGGTGCAGCAAGTTTTCATTAACCTATATGACTGAATATTAGTAGCAGAGTACATGACCTTAAATCATCTTTTACAGTTGATTTCTTATCTGCAAATTCTACGGAACCATTTGATTGCATATTGGCTGAGGAGAGATGTTTGAAAGATTCTCACTGCAGAACAAGCTATCATGATTTTAAGAACTGCACCCGTACCAATGTGATGGACCAGGCTAATGCTGTAAAGTGTAAAGAAGCAGCTGAGGTTCTTTCCCAGCACTCTGTAATGCAATGTAAATGTCAACGCCGAATGAAAAGGGAAGACCATTGTTTGAATATTTACTGGACCCTTCACCCAGATTATGTTTATGGTAAATCTCTGTTTCCTTCCACTTATTATGATTATGCACATGGTAATCATTTCAGTATCACAAATAAAATAGTGCAGAAGGCCCTAATTGCTACTGGTCATGAAGCAACATTGCCAATGATATCCAATAAATTAAGCAGATAGAATTCCCACTATTAAACAATCTGCCCTGTGGCAGTTTTTGCCATGTTTCAGAATTGAACAAATTTTGTAATTTCATCTATTCATCTATAATATGTTTTCATTCTTCTTTGTATATTTTTATTTATTTCCCACCTCCCTCTCATGTGGAGGTGTGACTTTTATGTTTTAATTATTCCATATGTGTAAGATATGTGGAATCCTTGGTAATTCCCCAGCCTCTGTGGTTCCGTCTGTTGTTACAGAACATACAAGCCAGCAGGAAGAACCACTGTGGCTGCTGGGGGAAGGAAATATTTAACTCATCTAATGGTCCAATATCTGTAGCAGCTACAAAGCAAAAATGTTGTGACTTTTCAGTTTTTACCTGGAAGGCACACTTCCATCTTCAGGGCTAGGATTGATCTCTGCAGGTACAAAACATTGTTAGTATTTTCACAGCTGCGTAATATGTTGGCCCTATAAAAATCAAGTTTAATAATATTATTATTATTACTAATAATAATAATAATTATAATTTACAAGCCATACAAATATATATTGTATTTTTTGTTGAAGTTGGAGTTCCTCTCTAAACTAAAACTCAGATTAGGCCTAATTTAAACTATTGTGTTAAATTCCCTATGATTTTAAGAAATCCCCCAATATTTCAGGAAGAAAAAAGTGAAAATACAAAATATACACTGAAGAATGTATAGAGAATGGAGAATTCTATTAAGACTAAGCTCATGAAAAATATCCTCTGCAGATCCTGTACTAAACTTCTGTTAACTGTGTACAGGTTACTTGGATTCATATGACTCGCCATATCTTGATGAGAAAGTAGACAAAAAAGGGGCAACTGAATATGCTCGTCTGGCTGCTGGTATGTTTCATCTTATTTTCCTTGTATTTGTTCATTTGAATATCTCTACATTTGTATAATATATAACATTTAGCTTTGTTTAGTAATTATAATTCAAAATGATTTGTTAAGTACTTTAATCTCGAAAAATGAAGCGGTAATCTTGTGACTAATATATTGAAAATACCCTGAATTTGTATTGGTTTCTTTAGGTTAGTGCATTTTACACAATATTGCTTTTTAATGATCTTTAAGTTATCCAACTATGCCAAGCTAAAATCATTTCAATTCACTTGCCTTTTTTTATTTGCAAATTAAATACTGTAGATATTGATTCTTTTCTTCCATATACATTTTTTACAGTTGTCCTGCAGTGTAATTTTTAGGACAGTAATGAAATTTGTTGATCAAGCCTCTGGTCAACAAATCAAAATGGGTTAAAAGAGATCTGTTGTAAAATATTGTTCTATTAACTGTATGTAGTAATGCTTCTAAGGACATGTTATGTAATTTTGCTGCAACTGTTCCTCTGGCATTGTTATAGTTTGTTCCAGCCCCTGTCCTTTTTATGTTTTATGGTCAGTACGATGCATGTGAATGTGGGGAAAATGATAAATTACAACATGTAATTTTTTTCATCCACTAAATTCCTTTAGTTCAGGTATTAACTATAGCACATACAGTTCTGAGAATACAATATTTTTAACAATTATAGAAGGAATGATCACCTAAAATATACATTGGAAGTTTGTCCAATTTAAAAAGATTTATAAAGTTCATGGATTATGGTTGTTTTTATTTCTGAATTACATTTTTCTCAAAAGAATACATCTGAAGTCAGCATACACATTACCTTAACATTAGGCATGTCAGCGGTATTTACTTCAAACCAACAAGAATGACATTTGCTTTGCATTCTATTTTAATTCAGTTTCTGCATGAGCCTTACATTATACTACGAGGGGGTGCTGAGAAGTTCCTGGCTTTGCCCAAAGAAGAGAGCCAGAGTTACGAAATAACACATTTATTCAACATATTCCCCCCTGAAACTGATACACTTGGTACAGCGTAGTTGCAGCTTTTCTAGACTATTCAAATAAAAGTCCTTTGGTTGAGGCACAAACCAGCTCTCAGCAGCATCTTTGACGTTAGAAATGTCCTCAGAACGTTGCCCTTTTGGGTGTTTTTTCAAATTTGGTAACAATTCGGAACTTCTTCAGCCACAGGGACCCGCTGTGGTGCCATTCCTTTGACTGTTCCTTGGTTTTAGGATCATAGATGTGGAGCCAGGTTTCATCCTCAGTCATTAACCCAGCCACAAAGTTCCGTGCAGTTGCTTCAACTTGTTCCTTCTTCTGATCACTGTTCAAACATTTCGGCACCCACTTCGCTGAAAGCTTGGGCATGTCCAGGATAGTGGTGAAAACAAACCCAACAAGCTCCCATGAGATGTCCAGTATCTTTTTTTTTGGATATTCGCCGGTCCACAATAATCAGCTCATGGACAGCATTGCAGGTTGCCAGGTCAGTTGAGGTAGGGGGGCGCCCACTGCGGGGCTCATCATCAATGGTGAAATGCCCAGTCTTGAAACGAGATATCCAGGTTTTGACAGTGCTGTAGGATGGACACTTCTCCCCCAGTGTTTGTGACAGCTCAGTGTGAATGTCCTTTGCTGAATCTCCCTGGAGAAACAAAAACTTCATGACGGCCCGTAACTCCAACAACGTGAAACTTGCTTGTACCTCTGCCATCACAGCTTCTCACTGAAAGGAAAAACAGTTTTAAGAATCACAAAGACCTGATATAAAAACACAGTTGCATACTAAGATATTAGGCTGCCATATGCCCCCACACTCATTTTACTATTTCTCCTGGAAGGGGGCACAGCCAGGAACTTCTCAGCACCCCCTTGTATCTATGCTGCACATACTGGAATGAAAGGGAATAAAAGCAGGAAGAGGAAGTGACATCAGAAAAGAAAAGGGTTGGAACTGGGAGGAGATGGAATCCTTGCACTAGTATGCCCTGGTCCAGACAAAATCCTAGAACTGCGCAGGTAAAACAGATCAAGAGATAGGAAAAAAAGACATGACATGAAAGAGTTTCTAGGGTCCCACTCGTGTGGCTTCATTTACATACCCCCTGATACTTATATACAAGCAACATTTTTAAAAGAAATTATTATGATATTACAGAATATTGTTGCATTTTTATTTTCTTTGTACATTTTGCATTATCTACTTGCCACATCCAAGTGGTCAATAGAATTTTCTCCTCTTTTTTATTCCAGAACCTTACCAAGACAGTGAGACAAATGGCTGTTTGAAGGAAGCAAATATTTGCAGTTCCAATTCCAAGTGCTCCAAATTTAAGAATGACTATGTCTTACACTGTGCCAATATGTATCCCAGTGGCTCCTGTAACCAACACAAATGTCACCAATATCTCCGAGAATTCTTTAAAAAAGTGCCAATAGAATTTACAAAAAGGCTTTTGTTTTGCCAGTGTAACCAGGACAGTAACTGTGCTGAACGCAGGCGACAAAATATCGTGCCTAAGTGTTCTTTTGAGGAAAAGGTCAAGAAAAATTGCCTGGCTCTCCGTGACACCTGTCTGAGTAATACTTTATGCAAGTGAGTTGGGCATTGTATTAATACAAATAAATGTTATTGTTATTACGTTGTTTTGGGTTGCATTCGTTACATTTGTGATGAAACCTGAAAGGAGCAGGAAACAAAAATCCAGGCTGGTCAACTGATTCTCTCCTGGGATGTTTCAGTACACATACTGATTATTCCCATTTATTTTTCCCTATTTTGGCGACATCATTATTTCCCGGTTCCTAAAAGAGAGTGTCTACTCTTTTACTTTTTAGAAACAACATATATGATCCACTTGATATTATTAATCCTAATAAGGAAAAGTTATTGTAAAAGACATGTATATGATAATTTGTATAGACAGTTGCATTTGCATATCACATAAGCAGGCTCTGCTTCTTGCTTTTTCTCATCATCATTTTAATTATCATCCCTTTTCTGTACATTCAGTGTATTTTAAGATACAAAAACTAGAGAATTGTGTGTACTGATTTTTTTTTATTATGCCCAGACATACAGTCACTAAAATGAGTCACCATAATAGCTAATATATCATGTCTCTTGTGGTTAACTTACAAAACTATTAAGGTTTTAACACAAGCCAGCTAGATAGGAAGAGGCAGCTTTTAAAAATGGAAATACACAAAATTGCATGAATAAAAACACAGAAATAGTGCCTCACAAATGTTCCCTCTGAAATAACACATTTCCAAATTAACATATTACCAATTTCCCTTTAAATCATACATATCTAGCACTCATAGCAACATTTATCCTAAGATATTTTGCAGTAATTGACAAGAGACATTCCAATTAGTATTCTCAACTTTTGTGTCAGATATATTGTATAAGATACAGCTGATTTTTTTTTATGTTGATTACTTACATCTCTTTTAGATCACGTTTTCTTGACTACCAAAAATATTGCCAACTCTTTGACAAGAAGTCGAATACTTGCCCTCAAGAAAATCACAGCCAGTGCATACAGTCCTACATCAGAATGATAGGTGAGGTACAAAGAACAGTTTACTACATGCCTTTATTTGTGGGCTATCCTAATATCTTACTCATCTTATTTATCACATTTTTGCAAAATAAACATTGAAAATTCTTTTGATAAATAAACTCTCCTGACCTAAATGCAAAAGCCAGATATCATCAAAAGTATTGGGTACCGGAGGTTTAGAGCAGATTATTTATAACAGATCACTTATTTCAATTATCTCTTGCTTAATATTTTCAAATAACTATTTATCTGTTTTGAAGAGACATGGCAGTGCCAGATCACTTACACCTCAAGAGCTTACAGTAAAATCTGGTTGTATCAGTAACATTTCATTGGGTTTTTCATGTAACCACAATGTGGAATGTCATACTGTAGCAGAATACGGAGCTTAAATGATTCATTTCTTATAGCAGGCACCAGTCAGATCTACAACATACACCAGAACCCAACAGACTTGTTTTTTCAGAAGCTATACTTTATTATAGCATTTAAATACCTTTAAACAAGAGCATTAATGACTTTGATTTATGTATTTGCACAGGCACTGTAATGACCCCAAACTTCATCAGTAACTTGTCCATGGAGACATCCCTGTGGTGCACATGTGAAGGAAGCGGAGACCAGGAGGATGACTGCAAGAACATTCTCTCAATGTTCACCTCCAACAAATGTCTTAGTAAGTTAGAAGTCCAGATGATGTACTAATAGCTGGACTTGAGGGGATCCTAATTATAATTTGCTTTTCACAAAGAATATTAGATCAATTAAAACAATGGGGTAACAGGAGTTGTAGTTGGCCCTAGAATTGGGACTGTGATGAAATTGGGACCATGTTACATTTCCTGTTACTCCTTAGTGGGTTTCATTGTATTCCTGGACTTGAAGGCTTTTGGTCACTTCTGTGATATTCAAGGGAACTTGTATCACAGCAACACACAGTACATTCCTGTACAGTCCAAAATAGTGTCTTTTATTGAAGTCAAGCTTATCCAGCATTCAAAAAGTAACAATTTGCTTTGCTTCAGTAAAACTTAAATTCAAACTTAAGACAGCAGTTTGAACAAAATCCCAAACTGGAAAAATACACTCCCACTGTCAATCTCATAACTTGGGTTTTTTTCGCTTCTAGTAGGGGGCTCCTTCTACTGTTTCCCCATAGTCTTTGCTCCAAACACTGGTTGCTGGTTACCACACCTGAGTACACACTTCCCCTAAAGGAATACACTCCCTCTCTCCCAGAACTCCCTGGAATATAAAGCATTTCCCGCCAGCACAGTCGACCCCTAGAGCAGTCCTGTCTGACTAAGGCTATCTCCTTGGACAGGTTCTGGAGTGGAATAAAAATGCCCTCCTAACCCTCCCTTTCCTTCTATTTCAGAGCTTAGGACCTTGAAACAATTCCTCACAATCATCAACCACTTGGTGAACTAACCCAGGCTCTTTTTTCCAAGTACCCTGTCCATCTGTATATTGGCCATGCACACCAAAAGTGGTTACTGTTCATCCAAAACCCATTCCTGGATTTCTGTACACCCTGCAATAAATGAAAAGTAACACCCCCCCCCCCCCCCCCCCGCCAAGAAAAAAGAAATAACACAATTTATAAATATATATATATATATCATGCCATAATAAAAGTACCAGTGGGCCTCTCTTGAAAAATATTGACATAACCAAAGGGCCTTAGGGCTAAGGATCAGATGGTACTTTTAGTATTTAAAGCAGCAGTATGCGGGGTAATGAAGCACCAGTATAGTTGTTTAACTTATGCTTCATATGCAAGCAAACTATGCACTATTCATTTGATACCCTGTCATGGCTGCTACCTCATTATTCTTTTTCATGAAGATTTTTAACAAAGACCAGATAAAGCTGTATTATGAGCCATTGACACGTTTGCCTTTTCTGCTAAGGTCTAATGAGGCCAGAACTGGATTGTACCAGCATAACTCCACCCATGACCTAAAACAAAATTAGTTCACTTTCCCGTTCTACTTTCCCATAGACTACATTCATGCAGGCGTGGAATCTGGAGACTTCCATTTTTGAAATAAATAAATGCAAACATTTTCCTATTTACAGAAGCCAAGTGATAAATAATTCATAACACAAAACTAGAAAAAGAACAATATACTATGAATATTTAAATTCCTACTGATTCCTTTCACAAGGCACTTTTTTTATCAATATAACTATTTATGATAATTAAAGTATACTGAATTAAAAGCCAAATGTGATTATAACATGTAGCTGAGATATCTGTCCACCCTACTGGGTAGAGTTCAGCACTAGACATATCTGCTAATATGTAGGACAAGTATGGTTTAAAGCTTACACATCTGTGTTTAGGCAGCAAATTGTAGTATGGTAGATGACAATTACATGAGTTGATTTATTGTCAAAAACATGTGAAATATTAGACTGCTGTAACCCCTTTTTCTCTATACAAAAAGTACTGGTTTATCCAGAGAATGTAATGAGGCTTTCAACAATGTTTTCAGAAGTGATTTTTAGAAAAGGAAATTGACTCATTTGTATTTCACCTTCTTTCAGAGAGTGCAATTAAGACAGAGATTACCAACAGCAACACCAATATTATAGATCCTGAACTGGAAAATACTTCTGTTGATAAGGAACCTAGTCTGCCAACTTTTCCTTCAATTAATAAAGTGAGTTATCACCTTTATAAAAAAAAAGAAAACAGTTTATTTCACTTTGAAAGTGTTATTTATAAGACATGGACATTTGCTTCAGCATTTTAATGAAATTTACATAAAAACTTTCATCTCTTTCAACTTCATTGTTAGATACCCTAGCTATGTCCATGGTTGTGTTTTTGTTGTGTTTAGAAGATGATTGTCCAGGCTTGTAAACAATATCCTGTGCTGTATGGAGAGGATTATTGCTGGACATGTTAGATATTTATATGTGTTTCAGATGCAGATTTGCACATCAGGTCTGCTGTCCAGTACTAGCTTTAACTCAAAATGGGATGAATGGCACAAGCAATAAAACATGTCCTGGGAAAAAGTTATGTGGTTATACATCAGCTATGACTTCCTGTGTTGAAAGACTGTACATAGTTTAGAGTGCAAATTACAGAAAATGCAAACCCTATATGAACAGAGTGGTTCAAAGAAGTGCAGCTATAAACTAGCCTTAAGCAAAACTTTATAGAACCCATTGAGTGTCCATTACAACATCATAATATATGCAAATCATACTATTCAAAATTAGAACTCCCCCTCAAAAATGGGCACCATGAATAAATGGGCAAAGCTTCATTGTCCCAAATATAACGCATGTCTTTGAGAAGCATAGCTAAATAGCATTTAATGTGCACTAAAACAAGGGGTAACCTATCCAATTCAAGTGGGTAGAATTACTGGGTACTAGATGCTGCTGCGTTTATAAGATGCATATGCTGCTATGACTATAGTTATACTTATAGTGATTGGTATGATAATGTTTTTGTATCGTTTAGCAGGTGGTAGAAAGACAAAACATGCAAGTCCTTCCTGTCAAGACAAAAGAGCCCACAAATACGGCATCTGGTGGTTCATCTCTGGATCTAACTTTAACATTGATGATTACAACATCGTTTACCCTTCTGAAAGTTATATTATATATATGAGGATAGAGACCCCGCATCTCGACCAATGCTATGGAACAATCATCATGGACATGCTGGTTTTGGCTCTCCATCTGGCTTAGAAAAAAAACAGCTGCAAAATGCATTAGTACATGAGCTGTTTTTGCAACCTTCTACTAAGAGACTGTAGAAGAAGACATTGTGATCAACTGGCTTGTGTCAACACCCCAAGGCCACCCACAGAAAAGACTTGTAAAAAGCAAGACATCCACAGAAAGTGTAAAGTATCAATAAATTGACTGTAGAGGCCAACAAGGACCTGGCAGTGTGTTTACTTCAAAACTTGTGACTGGTAACTTTAACAGAAAGAAGGTAAAACACTGGGAACCTTCTTGGATAACATATTAGTATAAAAAAAATTGGATCCTCCTCTCCTGCTTGTGTTACACCAGTCTGTACTTCATAATATTAATATTCTTACATATATGTAGACAATAACAAATTGTAAAAACTGCGTCATAAAATGTGTTATTTTCCGACATCACATAGGAACGCATAGGAACGAAATATAGGTATAATTTAAATATATCCAAGATAGTGGTCGTTATCATTTGTGGGAAGACATATTACAGCAATGTTTCTTTTCAGCTCCAAACCTTATGAAAAAAAGGACAGGTGACAACAGACTTCAGATGACTGCTGGCTGTAAAAGCAAGATCTGGCTTCTAAACAAATTTTTCCTATTGTTCTATAAACATTGGGAAAACTTGTAGATGTGGTCATGAAAGAGAAAGTGAGGGGTGCCATTTATAAAAGTAAAAGGCTATGAACATTTAGGCCAAAATTTTGCCCGTGAGGCTATGTACAGATTCTAGATTTTCAAACACATCACTGTGATTGTCTCAGGCAAAAATCTAGTTCTAAATCTGGGATCCATCATGTTGGATCATGATCCCAACAAGAACAACCGCTGTTTTTTCCCAATGGGGAGGATGCAGCAGGACATATCCTGCTTGTCCTCCCCCTTCCCTCAGTACCCTATGGACAACGCTCATTCACTCATTAGTGATTGTTTCCAGTGGTCATTATTGAGTGTCGGTCTGTACAAAACTTCTGAATGGTTTAGGACTCAGAAGGGTATTAGAGATTGTTTTTACAGGTACCTCTACATGACGACACGTTATAACCAGTGATTTTGTAAGACAAATTCACCCTGAAGTTTATGTAACCCCTGATCTAGTTTTAGCATGATGTTTGCCATTAATTTTTGTTTGCAGGCTGTTAATGCAGTAGTGTTGTAGTAGTGCAGCCTCCTGTGCAAGCTTTGTCAGATGCCCATTGGGCTGCCTTGAAGATTATTAAATACCAGGTAGTAAACTGCATCAGATTTACAAAAAAAGGCATTTTAAAGAAAACTGTATACAGTGAGAAGATGAGGTTTCATTTACTAAATGCATTTAGATCTGCGTGAAATATTCAAAAGTGCGTTTGTTTCTTGGTGTTATTTACTAAATAGGTTGAAAGTTTTCACCCAAAAATTATGAGAATTCTTACTTCAATTGTCCAGTTATTCAATTTTTCAAGTTATTTACTAAATAGGTTGCAATTTTTCACCTTCAATGATGATGCTTTTCACATATTTGGATAATTAAAGTGAATATTTACCATAGTAAATCAGCCAAATCTTATGAAATGTACTTAAACGGATTCAGGGTTTACATACAATGATTTTGTGAGTCTGCTGTCATCATTATAATTCTTTAGGATCCCAAATGCCATCCATCTACCTAAATAATATGGTAGATTTAATTACTGTTTAATACATCAGATTGTTTAAAAATATTACCCTGATAAATATTGCAGAAACAAGTCTCATGTCGGATTAAAACCTGAACAAGAATGTCAGGACCGACTTCACAAACAATTTTATTTCCACAGATGTACTAACATACTGCAATGTTACTTACTTTACTTGCTGTTTTCTGATTGCAGCCTGCTATCATAATAGCTTTACTTTACAAGGAGTTGCTCTATTTCCTAAAATGCATAGTTTATTTGGACTATTGTCACACAATTCCTATACTATAAGATCTTTTACATGTTAAATATGGTAATATTTGCTTCTTATTATATGGAAGTAAGCTGTGCAATAACCTATTGTATATGTAAATGATTATGTGTAATATTATTATGTGTAAAATGAAAAGGAAAAAAAAGAAAAACATTCACTTATTCTGTAGTATAAATGATAACGTGCTTTCTGTTCCTGAAACTTAAATAAAATATGTATATTTAGTTATAGCAATGTTTGAAGATATGTTATGGGAGGAGCGGAGTGATGTCATGTTTTAGGACAGAATAATACCATTTGTACTTATTTATTAAAACTGGTCACCCAATTCATCCATTTATAGCATTCAACATCAACCAATAGATAATTCATTAAATTATTGCAGACATAGATAGACAGTGTCAATTCATGTTACACTGAAATCCATTTTTTCTAAAGTCGAACATTATTCACAGTTGATAGAATAACCCAATAATGTTAATACCATTCTTGGTGCCTATATAGATGCAATGCAAAGTGATACTTTGGCTTCATACAGCAATGGCTTATAATAATAATGGTTGTATTTATCAAAACTAAGGCTGCAATTTCTTTGTTTTTACTTTTGTTACCATGGGACCATACCATAACCTAAAGCCGCATACATACTTGCAAATATAGCCGTTGGAAAGGATCTTTCATGATCCTTTCCAACGACTAAGGACTACACGATGCATGAACGAGCACTGTACATACAGCACCGTTCTATGCTCTATGGAGAGGGAAGGGGGAGAACAATGGACCGGCACCCCACTGCGCGCTTTCCCCCTTCACTTGCATTACGATCATTCGTCCTTCATCGTCCATGGATCCGCCAGGACAGTTGTTCGGACGATGAACAATGCGTGCTGTAGACACTTCAGACAGAAACATCTCTAGACACAGCTGTATATGTACTTCATACTAAAATTTCACCATTTGATTGTTTAAAACTTTACATACATTTGCAGTCTGATTGTGCTGGCTTTTAGATTTACCACCGTGGTGTAGTGATGGGTCTAACTAAAATAAACCTTTCAATGTACAATCATTTTGGTGAACTCTCATAATACACCACGCTTGTCAAAATCTAAAGAAATTGGGCTTGATTTATTAAAGCCCTCCAAGGCTTGAGAGGATACCCTTTGATCAGTGAAGCTGGGTAATCCAGAAAACCTGGAATGGATCTGGTCCAGAATTCAAAACATTTGCCAATTATTAGCAAATGACTTTGAAGAAATCCATTCCAGGTTTGCTGGGTATCCCAGCTTCACTCATAAAAGTGTATCTTCTCCAGCTTTGGAAGGTTTTAATATATCAGGCCCATTGCTCCAAGACTGCTTTGGTTCCCAGGCTGATGTGGAAGTGGGCAGCAGCTCAATTTTTTCTCTCTGTTTTTAATACTACAGTTTTATTGGTCAGAACATGAGAAAACACAACAATATTCTTAATATTTTCATCATGTGTTTTCAATTTGACATGGGTGCAGCTAAAAACTCATTTAGCATATGTACAGTTTATTTCCCTAAGTCATATTGCGGTTTGAGGATTTAATTCAATTAACACATTAGAATAATATAATAATCAGTTTCAGGGTTTGGTGTGTTTGTTACAGTTGTATGTTTTATTATCATTGATGTGGCTTACGTAGCTTTTATTTTTTTTCATAAAAAAAATTCATCCAATACTGCTTTCATTTTGGCTTCTATGTCCATGTGGTTTGATTTCATTTTTTATTTTTAACGAGGAAGCTATCTGAAACTCAGCATGTTTCCTAATGGAATGTGTCATACTCGCCAATGATAGCTTGAGTCCAGGAAATGATTTATAAATTATTTTATTTTCGTGCAAAACACAAAGCCTGCACATAGGTCAGTCCTGCAATTCCTGTATACATCGCCTCCTATGTCTAACCCCACATCCTTTCCATTTACAGCTGATCCCCTTGCATTATCTACCATGAAAAAGAGGGAATGGTCAGGAATAGTTAAGTGCATTAATCAGACTAACAGCTCAGAGCTAATTCCCTTTGTAATGTACTCCTAGATTCCTGGTAAACAACTGCTTGCTTTCCCTTCACAGGGAGCCAAGCCAAAAGCTATCCATTAGTGATGCAGAGATAAGGCTCTTAGAGAAATTGTGTCCTTTGGAAGATTTTAATGACATTAAAGTGTGCACTAAATAATGAGAGGATGAGAGTTCCTTTTAAATTAATGACATATTTGATAATTAAAGGAGAAAAGACAAGAGTGGACAACTTGATTTAACTGATTGTGCCTGTGCCGGCTGTTGTTGAGTCGAGTTCTATTTTGTTCTCAGTCTGAAGCACCACTGGAGCCAGTCCCATTCACAGGATAAAAATAACACATGTTTTGGCAGTCACTGTTTTTAGAACACTTGTGTTTTAATGATTGCCTGTATGTAGAAAGAGAGACTCATAGAAAGCAAAAATGTTTGAGAGCATTCATAAATGGGCAAATCAAGTTGAACTCCTGGCAAGCAGCCAAATTTTTATATATGGAATATTTTATATTCCAGTGCACAGTACAGCCAAGTTATTGACCTGACTTTCCTATATTGAAAGTTAAAATGTATTTTAAATCAAAACAAAAAATATTGAGTACCTCAATACATTTGCTGCAAGGAGAAACAACTGCTTGAAGAACCGCCAGGCTTCCAGCATTGTCAAATTACTTGCCAACCTCTGCATTTTGTGGTTCTACCTGTGGCCTAATGTCACTACAGAACAA
This sequence comes from Pyxicephalus adspersus, assembly GCF_032062135.1. Lineage (NCBI taxonomy): Eukaryota > Metazoa > Chordata > Amphibia > Anura > Pyxicephalidae > Pyxicephalus > Pyxicephalus adspersus. Next base: position 75,931,881 of record NC_092859.1, on the reverse strand, counting down.
AGAAGTGATATGGGAGTTTGCAAATAACATTACTGTGTCCAGCAGACAAATAAACATCCAACAAACTTGGGACTTTTTAAGATTAAAGGCAACTGTATATGCACAGTGGAGAATACATAGCACCAGCAAATGGCCAGAAAAATCACTAGGGGCACGCTGTTTTTCATGAAAACTTAGTACCAGAAAAACAAAGCATTATCCATCAATGTGATAACAGTTTAAAAGGCATTCAAAACATTCTAGAAAAACAGGATAACATTTATTCTAGCATAAAACAGATTTTTACCATCAGATGTCCAGGGAGCTGTTCAGGCCTCTTTGGGAAGACTATGTGTTAATTTGAACCCAAGAAATGTCTTTCTATCTATCTATCTATCTATCTATCTATCTATCTATCTATCTATCTATCTATCTATCTATCATATATCTATCATCTATCTATCTAATGTAGCATCACAGCTGACTTGATTATTCACTTGACTGCAAGCTGCCTAAGCCCTAAAGCAGAAAACAAATCCAATCCATAACATTTTTGACACAATGCTTCACTGTAAGGCAGAGGTTATGAATTGTTTTATCGGTGCCAACATGTTTACAATTGCTGTGTTCAAACAAATCTTTATTTGATTAATTAGTCAACAGCATATTGTTCCAGAAAGGGTGATTATATAGTTGCATGCACTTTGCCCCCAACTATTAAAATTGTTTCTTGAAGATTCTGCAATTTCATTTTGGGAGTTTTTATGGACGTGCTTTAGCAATAAACAGCTAGCTCTTGAGCTGAATTTGCTGGACCAGACAGTTCTTGACAAATAAGCAGTGCGTTGAAATTTATACAACTTGTAGATTACTTTCCTTTACAGAAAAATGATTGATTTAAAAAAAAATAATTAGGTGTGTCATTTATAAAAGTTATTTTTTTGTCCCTTGTCGAACTCAATAGTCCAGCGCAGAGTTTATTTTCTGAGATCTTTCAGAGAGCAATTTTTCTCTTTTCAGGTCCATCTGTGTGTTTCTTAAGAGGATTTTAAATATTGACACCTAATTAACACTTATTTTGAATTCCATGGATTTCAAGTGGTGGTTCCGATCTTTGCTAAATGACAAACCTGCACATTTGTTAATTTAGATTATGAAAATAAATGAATCATGCATGATCATCATGAAATAAATATTCATGTCTGAGTGAAGATTAACTGTATATATATATATATATATATATATATATATATATATATATATAGTGATAAGTGTGCACATTTCTTTTTTAGACACAGACACAGTTTTCTCAGTACTGAAATATTTACTAATTTGTCTCCTTTTTATTGTATGGATCATGGCTAATTCATCCAATACGGCTCTCTTTTTGGCTTCTATGTCGATGTGGTTTGATTTCTTTTATGGACTCAGTAGATGTTAATAATACAAGTAATACAGCCTACATTGGAGTTCTATTTATTATTGACTTTGTTTTTTCACACTTTAACTTCAAAGCAATTTTGTATTTGAGATTCTAAAACCACATTAGCTTTTTGAAACCATTAAATAGACAAACCCAAAGAAGCAAACAAATGATTTCAATATAAAATTAGCCAGTAGAACTGGTAATGACTAGGTTAGTTATTTATTAGCAGCTAAACTTAAGTATGAATAATAAATCATTTATTTATTTATTACCTTTCAGTTTATTACCTCATCTAACACTGCCCATCCCTTAATGAGATTCTACAATGCATTTCAGCTAATAGAACATGCTAAACAAAGCCACACACAATGCAGTTTGATTTACCCAGCTCTTGCTTTTGTCCCTGGTTCATTTACATCTATTCAAAGTCCGATGAAAGAAGTATGGACTTGTTATGTACACTGTACACCATACAACAATCAAATTTAGATTTATATTTTGTGGAGCTAAAAATGGTCAAACATTTGTACATGTTGAAAAAAACCAAATTAGCTACCAAGATTTTTGTATATCTGGCAGACATATATTTGACTTCACCTCCTTCATCTTTTTTCGCTCATCAACAAGTTCTCTTTTTTAGTATGTGGAACAACAATCTTTTCTACTGTGTGTTTCATACATCTACTCTAGGATGACTTTGAATTTCATTTATTTCATGAATCCCATTGAGATCTTTCAAATCAGGTTCATTGTCTATTCTGAATGAATCGATCTGTTAAGACCAATGATTCAGTGAGCCTCTAGTTCTCGGACTTGGGTGAAGTATGTGCTAAAATCATGTGTAAGTTTATGTAGGAGGGTGATCAGATAATGTGATATTCCCAATGAAGCGTTTAGAAAGCCTGGTCAGCATGATGTAGCCTAAAAAAGTTATTTCTAAAGAATAATTGGTGAGGTTGGGATTAAAAGGTGTAATCCCTAGACATGGGGTACTGGAGCCACTACATCACAATCAGTTGTTGTATAACTTCTTCGGATGTTTTATTGAAGAGGTGGAAAAGGGGCCTGCGTGTCATGAAACATAAACCTCTAGGTCTGGGGAACAAATAAAGTCACATTTTACCCATTTTAAAGGTAATCTAATTCGTAATTAGAAGATAAACCATAACCAGAGTTGTATGAATGCTATACTGTTGGATACCTTCTATTTCTGAGATTGAGGATCTTGCTTTTACAGAAATGAGTCTCCTGTAAGAATTCCATCTGGACCTATTGCCTGTTAAGGTCAGATTAAAGCTGCACATATTGAGACTTTTTACATTAAAAAAAAGAACACTGTTAATAGAGCTGTAGAACAATTGGGGTAAAGATATCCTAACTGACTGGAAGTAAAAACCTGATCTAGGACTATGAGGGGAGAGAAGAAATGGTCAGGATCACCTGACTAGCGATCTGACTCAAGGCTGGGCAGAAAGTGTGTCCCCTCTCATGCATCTAGTCATTGAGAAGTAGCAAGTCACCCCCAGACCAAGCATACCTATCCTCCTGTGAGTAATCCACCTGTATGGCAGTACCCAGCATTTCAGGTCACTGCTCACCATCCTGTTCACATAAGGATAACAATGGTAGAAGGTTTTTCAGGAGCAACCCCGGTAGTATTTCATCAGCATCCAATTTGGTAGGTACTGAGGATAAGTCTGTCCTATATCTGAGGGGGGTTAGGGCACAAAGTTACCAGGTGATCAATCCTGGCAATCGGATCCTTCTTGGTGGGAAGGGCCTGCAAAAAGACGATACCACCACTGTGGCCGTGGGTTGCTGTTAAGAGTCCAGAGAAGGAGCACCTATGGTTTCATTATGTAGTTTGCCACAGACAGGGCAGGTATACTGGTCTGTAGCAAAGGGGGACAGCTTGGTTAAGTCTCTGTGTGGTGGCAGCAATGCCACATGGCTTGGCATGAAGCTGGAAAGCCGCTTGAAATCTGCAAAGTTGGCCATGGCCCAGTCAGTGGCTTTAGTGATTTGTATAGGGGAAAGAGATTCTAGACACCAGTCTGTAGTCAGTGGCCATCCTGCTGCACACCATGTTTTCTGCCTCAGAGAAGCCTGGTCTGGGAGAGTGTCTTTTTGCAAAGGCACTCAATGTTTTCAATGCCATACCATTTAGAAGGGGTGTCTGAGTATTCCTCCATTCGATCATGTTGAAAGGGTTTAGATTTGGGTGTCTAAAACTGGACAGCAATGTTTGTTTGCAACTCCATAACCAAGCCCCACCCCACCAACTGTACTTTTAATAATTTAAAGATAATTAGACACATTTTCAAATATTTACATGCAGTCAAACCTAGATCTGTAATCTAACATTTACTTTTCTAGTTTTAGTTAGGGAAGAGTTAGTATGTTTTTAATGCTGTGGGCATGTGCATTAATGTGTCCCCACAGACAGGGAGAACAACCCTTTTAATCTGCCCTGGTGATCATTTTTTATGTTTCTTTCCTCACTTTTTCAGGATGAAATGGGCGTTTGACCAGTACCAGTTCCATCCAAAACTAAAAAGATCTTTTTGCTAGACGTCAGTAATTATTGGATGTGTTAGACTGTGAATGTCCTCTCCAGAAGGGGCTGAACATAAATAGAAGAAAAAAGCATGCCAGCTTCAATTATCAATCTATCTGCTTCTCAGATTAAGAAGGTTAATTATTTAATAGACTAATAACCCTTTCTATTCATTGTTCCAAGACACAGGCAATGACTGGGAAACATTGTTTAATTTCAGCCACACATCTTGACTGTGATGTTAATAATCTGTATGAAGATATTCATCTCCAAGGAGACACTTGCTTTAAAAACTTACTTTATTAAGGTCAATTCACCTTTATTTACTGCATTCAAGGCTGTAATTTAATTCCTTATTTAATTTTCTCATAAAGTTGTATTTCTTTTAAATCATCTTAAATATGTATTTAGATTCCATAGTATTTAGGATAAATATTGGACTGTAGGTTAGATAAAAGTAAAAAGAGTAAAAAGTATAACATTTTTTATGATATTAAGTATTTAGTTTATTTAGTAAGTAGACATTAGAACATATTTGTCCTATGAGCAGTAATGTTTGAATAGCAATTCAGACATACAACTACTATAACTGTTGTCAAAGTCAAATGTCATTTAAAAAACAAATCTTCCTCATGACCTCAAACTATCACCAGAGGTTACAGCTGTCTGCAGCTAAGTTTATTGCTGTTTTCTTATTACTTGATTTCCATTGTACAACACTGCAATAGAAACCTGCCAGTCTTCAACACAGATTTATGTCAGAGTGTTGACCCTTTTTAAGCCATAATTTATGTATGTTGTCTGTATGTCCTTTTAGGAGGTGAATGTTTCCTACATTGAAAAAAAAACAGTAGCTCAATGCAAACAGAATAAACCATGACCTTCTGGCTTTCTAAATTCTCCTGAACACCATAGAAATAAGGGGAGATCATTTACCATGTCTGAGGATAGGGAATTGACTATCATCAATGCATGAATGGCATCAACAAATATCTAAAGTGCATATTACCTAAGGGGCCTATCAGGATCTATGTGGTGTGTTAATGCATGTGTGTTAACTTGTGTTATGCTGTGCATTCACATATGTTGCAATATTTAGCCCTTTAAAAATGAATGGGCTGGCTAAACACCCCAACACGCTAAAAAATAAAAGACCATTTTAATTCTAAAACAATTCATCATAACTTACTATCTTGTGTGACAACAAAACTTTGATTTAGTGCATTGGTGTGTCAATCTAAATAAATGACACTGCAATGCATGTTACAATGTACACAATGCAAAGATCTAAACAGGCTCCAAATGAAAAAAAAGTAACAGAATAGATTTTAACAGCTGCCAAACCTCTTGTAGAGCATGGACACCACTTTTTTAGTATACCAGAAAATATAGGACGTCTCCACAAAAAAAGAATACATCAACAGTATACCAAAATGCAGTATTAAAAAGATCAAGAATTTAAAAAATCTTCCTCTCAAGTTTTGAGCAGATTAACTACGGTATATACATGGAGATATGATTTCACATTATTGGATTATCAGATTATTAATTTTGGTGGTGACCACAATGCTTTTCTGGTACATTATCTGTCCTGCAGACTCACTAAATGATCGTTACCTAGACCATGTAATTGTCTTCTGTTATAATCCTTTTACGTGTTATATTATGTTGTATAATGCAGGGGTCTCCAAACCCCTCGTTTCACAGCCCACTTGTCTGACAGGTGGGCCACGCACTAACCAGTGGACCCCCCAGTCAGGAGGGGACCCCGCTTGGAGGGGCGCACCGGACAGAGCCGCGGACCATGTCTTCAGTACAGGCTCGGGGCCATGGGCGGGTTGTGTCTCTGACTCAGTCCTTTGATGGGAGAGTGGGTGGGTTCTGGCATCATGATGTCACTCTGGGGAAAGTTTCTTCCGCTTTAAGTGACACACAGCTCTCCACATATGCGCGGTCCGGAGTCTGTGCTTTTAGTGGTCCTCAAGCTCCAAAAGGTTGGGGACCACTGGTATAATGGATCTCACTGTCTGTCATTGTTGCTATACCATCAATTTTTGTAAAAATATTATGTTTTTAACAATGTTGTATCAATATCCCTTAAAAAATAATTAAAAATATTTAAAAAAAACTCAGCTATGCATAAAAGGATGGTATAGAAAATAGAGAAATGCGGTGGTAACATTTTACTGCGCCTATTATAACCTTACTCATGAAGTTGTCAATTTTTGAACATTGTACTTTACATTTTAGCTTCAGACAGATATAACAGACACAAATTAATGTAGATCTATGTTCATTTATGTATTATTAAATATGTGTAATATGTTGGCTCTATATAAATCCTGTTTAATAATAATAGTAATAGTAATAATGTGGAAACAGCTCCCTGTATGTATTACATATGTGTATTTAGCTCTTCCTGGATATATAAACATTGGTAAATTACTACTAAGTATACGTGTATAACTATTGTGTATACGTATAAGTAATGTGATTGCAGCAAAGTAATGTTAAAAATATGTTATGTGCTCCAATATTATTAAGGTTACAGAAATATCAATACATCTATCTGGGGGAAAAGGCTTTGAATTTATACCCAAAGGACAGACACTATTTTATTCCTAAGGCTTATTTAAATGAATGAATCACTTTATGCTCCTTTCAGCTCCCTACACATCCATTTTTGGTCTACCAGTATGATGAACTACCTTACTGGCCAATAGGAGTGTGAAGGATTGGACAAACTCTGAATGATGCAGAAGGCTGACCTTTTCTTTCCCTGCCTAAGTGCTGTAGTACATGACATTTCATGAGGCTAATTTCAGGACAAATTCAGTTACAATGCTAATTCTATGTAAGAAAAAAAAACCTTCAGGCCTGGGTCATGCATTAGTGGTGTGTTAATGTAATACGTGTTATTATGCACATTAATGTATGTTGTAGTAAGACAGCCTAATGAACCAAAACTCAAAAATAGGAGCACAATTTCTTTGTAATGCAGTGAAACTCTACAACAATACTTTAAACAAGGCTGGAACTAATAAAATTAGGACAAAAGGGAAACATTGGGCATCAATAGTTCTGTGTCTACATACTTCAGTGATGAAAACCAATTCATGCAGCGTATGGTAATGTTCTATTGTGCATAAAGTGTATATCAGTTTATATGAGATGACTATTCCCACTGATATAGATAAATATTTAGTGAAACACAGAGCTATTGGGTCTGATTTATTAAAGCTCTCCAAGGCTGGAAAGGATACACTTTTATCAGTGAAGCTGGGTGATCCAGCAAACCTGGAATGGTATTGCTATTTGCTTGCAAATGATTTCAATCCTGGACCAGGTCCATTTCAGGTTTGTTGAATCACCCAGCTTTGCTGATGAAAGTGTATCTTCTCCAGTCTTGGAGAGCTTTAATAAATCAGGCCCAATGTGTCTAATAGTAAATATGGTACTCAGTTTTTGGCTTGTGCCAATAGGCTTAATATTAATATTAATAAACTGCCAACAAATTATGCAGAGCTGTGCATTAAATTGGGGTTGCAATTGACAGAAAGATACAAACAACAGGAGGCGGAGAGGACCCTGTCCCAAAGAACTTACAATAAGAAGACTTTCTTTTGTTTTAAACTGGCTGGTCATTCTCATACAAATCTTTGCAAAATCTGCTTGGAGAAGGTCAAATTCAAATCAGGTCAACAGCACGTAAATTGTATTGGGCATTTAAATTCTGAATGATCTCAGAACGGTCTCACAATGATGTCATAACACAAAACTAAAACCTCCTTTCACAGGCCGTTATGATATTTAATTGGCTCTCTATTTTTTCAAATTTTCCTGTCCTGCATGCTCTCTATACTTTCTCAGTACAGGTTTCTCAAAACAGGTTCAGGGCAGGGGCAAGGGAGAAAATGTGGCGAACACATTGCAACTATCAACTAAAAAACCACAAATGACCTCTGATTGTTCTCACCCTTTTAATGTTTTCTCCATAATTCACAAAAAGGCAAATTCCAGTAAAAATATTTGTATTTTAAAAAAATCTAAAAATTTGTTCTATATAATGCAAAATAGAATAAACAGGTTACCTACAGCTAAGAATCCAATGTTATTTGTTGTTTCCGCCTAAAGAACAGCATATGACCTGAACTGATGGCAAGCAATAATGAGTGTGGTTGGATAAGCGAACATATGTACACATTGATGGTTTATGCAGCAATGGTGTGTGGGTTTATCCTAATGTGAGTCTAAGTTACTGCAGTGAATGATGTGTGTGGTCATGCTCTGATCCTGTATTTGTGCAAGTGTGAATGTAGTGTTTCACTAGAATTATGGTGTGTGAAATGTGTGTGTCATCAATACATTAGGTGTCAATGGATGTCTTGTAGTCAGATGTTTACAATGTAAACAAGACTTTCTAAATATATGCATATCCAGTAATGAAGAACATTTTTAAATAGACTCTGTTAAGCACACATTGGATTCATGGTACACAGTTTCTTCTCTTTTTTTCATTTGTCCCAGAACGTGTATTACTAGGAATTTCAACTAATATAAATTATATTGCTGTAGATATATTTCACATAGGGTTGTTTTGTAATATCAATGTAATTTACAATATTTTTAATGAGATACACAAAATAGCTAACTGCATTATCANGCATATGACCTGAACTGATGGCAAGCAATAATGAGTGTGGTTGGATAAGCGAACATATGTACACATTGATGGTTTATGCAGCAATGGTGTGTGGGTTTATCCTAATGTGAGTCTAAGTTACTGCAGTGAATGATGTGTGTGGTCATGCTCTGATCCTGTATTTGTGCAAGTGTGAGTGTAGTGTTTCACTAGAATTATGGTGTGTGAAATGTGTGTGTCATCAATACATTAGGTGTCAATGGATGTCTTGTGGTCAGATGTTTACAATGTAAACAAGACTTTCTAAATATATGCATATCCAGTAATGAAGAACATTTTTAAATAGACTCTGTTAAGCACACATTGGATTCATGGTACACAGTTTCTTCTCTTTTTTTCATTTGTCCCAGAACGTGTATTACTAGGAATTTCAACTAATATAAATTATATTGCTGTAGATATATTTCACATAGGGTTGTTTTGTAATATCAATGTAATTTACAATATTTTTAATGAGATACACAAAATAGCTAACTGCATTATCAGTATACATCCCCAACTCCACACTCCCCCCTAATATCATTTTTAGTATATGCACCTTTGCTAGCAATTATGGCCTTAGGTTTTTGTGGATATTATGTATTCAAATATCAGCATCAGAATGGACTGTATGATATTTCTCAATTTAAAAATCCCCATCTCTATGTACAAAAATCATAAGTGAAAAGACTTTTCCAAGTTCTGCCAATAATTATCAATTGGACTGAGATCTGGACTGTGACTTGGCCAGAGAAGAATTTTTTTGCAATATGTATGTAGTTTTAGCTTTGTGCTACTATTTTTTCTCACTGGAGCCTGTAACTCCATGACCAAGGTAGAACAGGGGGGGGGGTTTACCTCCATGGTTCCTACACTCATAAAAACTTTCCCATTTCACTTTTTAAACAATAACTACATCATGCTCTTTTCGGAGTAAATTGGCCATAACAGCCATTTATTGAACATAAACATTAATAACACAATTTCTGAAAGGAGTTTTAAGTGCATGAAGGTAATAAATATAACACCTTTTCTTCTGGGGATACTACTCCTGGTCTTGATTAAATTCCCAACTGCCACACACTGCTTTGGTGACAATTACACATGAACATTTTTACAGTCAAACTTGGTCATACGGATACCCCTGTGTCATCATAGATTCCTCTTTCTTAAAGCTAACCTAAATGTGAAAATAAAATCTGGAAGTAGAGCTAATTGACATAGGGGGCATGCAGTATATTTGTTGTTACAAAATAAAGCCCTGGACCCCACAGCATTTTTGTTTGCAGTGCTGCATGCCAAAGAAGTTTTCCATGGACTTAGAAGTTCAAAGTGTAGTTGTTGGTAAAGTTGGTGGCTTCCTAGGACGTGGTAATGGCGGGATCCTGGCCCCTGTCATCACTGCATGATGCCTGTCCACAGGTAAGTCTGTGCCATAGCAAGTATGCTGTGCAATATAACAGAAGCTCACCATCTGCCAACGAGCACAGTTCTGTTTCTGCTTTAAGAAACATCATACCTCTGATGGTTTCCATCCCTTGTGTTTTTCAACCAAATTTCACCCCCTTGCGGACCTACAACCTGCACTTTGATTCCATGACAAAACAGTACTACCAATACCAGCCAAGCCAATTTGGCAGGAGGGAAAGTTTAATCTAACTGTCCCATCACCAGCTGATCTATCTCCTCTCTCTCTCTCCTTCTCAAACTCCATCAACCACTTCCCTACCATATGCAACAACGTGGAAAATCAGCTAAAAAAACATTTCTTTTCTGTAACTTCCCCTCTCATCTTGTCATGGAACCATTTGCCATTTTTTTTACTTTGCTCCAGGCTTTTCTTTACAGTTAACAAAAGATCTGTTGGTTGCCTTCTTCACTAAGTGTCTGCCTAAACGGTCATTCATTTTAATGCATGGGCTATTCTTTACAAAAGAACATGGCTGCACCATAATCTTTACATTTTTTAAATTTGTTTAACTGTATCCCAAGGGATATTAGAATTTCACTTTTAAGCCAAATTATGAATGAATCCAGACATGTATACTACTACAATCATTTTACTAGTTGATCTCCGGTTAGTGAGGTATATGATTTCGGAAAATGATTGACCACCCTAGTGATGATTTATGTGATTCTAATTACACATATTTGTAGGCAAAGAAAACAAAAACAAGGATTTCCATGGGAAAATACCTAATTGCTTTATCCCATGCCTGAATATTGGAAAACATATCCCTATATTCTTTATAAAATTAAAGCTACTGAAATGAGAAAAGGTTTATAATGTAGATAAAGTAAAGTTCAGTGTATAGATTGGGGGGGAGGAGGGGGTGCATAGAGAACTGTCAGAAAAAAAATTAAAAAATCAAACACACTTATAGAGTGGCGGTAAAGACAGAGCTACCCTTTTTTTAAAAAATGATTATCTAAACTTTTATATAAAGTAAAAATTCTGGTGTTAGGTGATAATTAGGGGATTTTTTTTTTTTTTTTACAAACAACAAAAAGGAGTTACAAAAATAGAGGAAAACATTCCCATATAACTGACTTCGATACAAATGGTTCTAATCAGTATGAGGTTAAGTCCAGAGCCATGTTTTGCCAACTGACATACCCATTGGATGAAGAGTTCTGAGAACAATACACAGGTCTATTAATGGGATAAGGATATTATTAATAAGGATAATATATGGAGAATAAGGGCTAATCATGGAGTTCCTTAACACTACTGATGCAGCAATGGAAGAGAAAATCCACAGAATGAGATGGCTAAGACCAGGGACTGATATAGGAAGGTGCAAGGGGGCTGCTTCCAAAGAACCTAGACCCTCCTCAGCCAACAGGGGCCCTCACAGTCTGTTCAGAGCTAGGGCCCCAAGTCATTCTGTACAGGGGCCCACTGTTGGCTATATCCACCACCAGCTAAGATACAATAATGGTAAGATGTAACAGAATTCAGAATTCTTAGGAAACTATGAAAGGATGACCAAAAAAGAAGTGAATGGAGGAAGTTGAGACTGATCTGAGGAATCTGAGTAGGGTGATGGATTAACAGGACAACGAAGAGTGGGGCAGAAACATTAAGCAGTCCTTGTCTCTTCTAGGGCTAAAAAACTGTTGGGTAAAGTTATAATATCAACTAACAAATACTTAGATTTAGGCTTTACATAAAAATGATGTACCATTATAATACTATTATTACCAAATTAATTGCTTCAATAGATATATATCTTCCACGACCAAGTTAGCAGATCACACATCAGTGAAAAACAATCTCTTCACAAATCTAAGTACACAGTTAAATTAAATTTCAGCATCATATATTATCTGGGGCAAGAAAATTATAAGAAACATAGCTCATTAAAGACCAATACCAACTACAGGAAAAAACAGTACAGTAAAATGAAGGTCATTACTCTTCTTGACATTTGATTAATAAGTAAACAAATTAAAGTTCCATATAGAAATGTAATATTTTCTACAGTTTACAGTTCACTGGCATTAAAGATTAACACAATTTAAAAGAAAATTACTGTAACCTTTTCATTAAAATACCGATAACAAAAATTAATTTTCAGTTGAAGATTAATAACACCCTCCCCCCCCAAAAAAACACAGAAATGATATGAAGTAAACTGATCAACCAATGTCAAAGTTAATTAAAAACTATAATATGTAATATATCAAACAAACATTTTTAAAAGGAAGACCATATACATTGTTTTTAAAACTTTTTAAGCATTTAACTGTCACTTTACCTTTTTATTTCCTATTATGTTTAAATGCACTACCCCATACCTCTTCTCTTTTTTAGTTTCAGGCAAAATGAGAAAATTCTACCCCTGTCTATTTTTTTTATTTTGACTGAAAATTGCTGCTTAAAAAAAAAACATGAGTAAAATTGAGTAAATCCAAAAATTTAGGCAGGTAAATCTATGTTCTATGGTCTGTTAACATGAAGGGAGGTGTGAAAGAATAAGAAGATAGAGTTTTAATGTAGAATTTGATATTTTATTAGGATTTCATTTGACTGTATTTATGAAAGTGATGATTTTTTTTAAGTAACCCATATAATACATTTGCTCAGCCTCACCATATTCTTGGCAGGTTTACAATAAATTCTTTACACCTCATCATTTAACAAATATAAACTGAGAACACATTTGTTCAATCTGCTGAGGATTTCTCTCTAACAACAACAAAGCAAATGTTGACAATATACTGTTGGATTGCAGATTCTGCTTTTCACAAGATGTGGTCCAATATTGCCAACATACACTGAAAGAGCTATTCAATGCACTGACACCAGCACATCCGTCCATGCACACCTTGCTTGCTTTCTGGTGTCATCATTGTTTAAAATGATTGACTTGTCCATACTGTACAGGGAACAAGCCATCTCCTCTTAACAGCTTTGTCTACACTCATTCCAATTGATTTAAGAAAGATGAATGGTTCTGTGCTCTCTCTGGAACATAAATGGAATCCTTGATGGTTCACTGACTTCTGGACAAACGACACACTGTCTATACACATGTAGGGATTGGTTAAACAGCTGAGACTTTACTCCATTATTGATGTGGAGCCAGGAGCATATCGATCGGGCTAACAAAAGGGTTAAACATTGGCTTCTGAACAAACAAGCCTTCTCAATATGTACATAACAGCTGATTAAATACAACTAAGTAATTACTGACCTGCTCCCAGTGTACACTAGACTGATTTCTATGTTCACGCTGAGACAACTACTGTCAGCCTTCCACAGTCCAGTTACACTTAAGCGTGCGAAAATGCATACATTTTATATGTTTGTAACATGAATTGGTACATGTATATTTTACGCAGTGTATAGAAACCCTAACAAAGAACTGTTATTTGCTAACTTTTATTCTTTTTTTTTTTTTTTTAATTATGATTTTAATGACGAGGTAGTAAAAATACATAAAATACAAACCAAAAGAGTACATCAAGCTACTTTTTTGAGTGACATCAGTAAGACCAAACATCAACACAGTCAATGTAACTCCATATCAAAACTACCTTTTTTCCTATTTTTGGGCATTCTATACTCCATACTTTATAAAATAACAATTAAAACAAAGGAAAGGAAAGAGAGGGGGGTAATTTACCAGGGTGAACATAATGCAGTTTATCAATATCATCACTAGAGGCATGGCAGTTCATCTAAATATAGACTTATACCCAGTTTAAATCTTTACATAACAGTTATAGTCATTCATTCATCAGGATACACCTAAGGTTCCCATATCATACCACACAGTATGGCCAAATAGTTATATCATGCAGTTGCTCTGGAGAAATAGTATTCTGCAGATAGGACATCCATGTGTTAACATTTTTTGGGGGTGAGTATCAAGGTGCTGAGTTGTCTCTGTCTTATCTATGATCATCAGGGTTGTTCTTTTTAATATATTGTTAAAAGTATTTTGCTGTAAATATTCAAAAAGTAAAACAAATACTTGTTAACCTTGCCAAAAAATTCAGTGGGCTAACTGCCTGTGTGGTCTCTGCTTGTGCTTTTCTCATATGCATTGTTCCCAGACATTTTTGTGAGAAGAGAACACCTCTCTTTTTGTAATGAAGAAGAGGAGAGGGGTAGGTGTTCCATAGTACTATCCTATGGTAATAATGTTCCTCGTTCATAAATACAGTATGGTAAGTGAGCATTGTCACATTAGGAAATTTGAAATGGTGGAAAAACACAAAGCACCTGATTTATAAAAGCTGTCTAAATCTGGAAAAGATAGACTATCGTGAGATCCTGGGTGATCCATTCCAGATGATCCTAAAATACATTTTTTTGGCAAATGTTTTAAGACCAGATCTATTCCAGATGGACCTCAGGCGTGGATTTACTGCTGTGCAATAGGAAAGCAAACTGGACAGTGCAGAAGTGTGAATAGGCTCTTGGACCTTCTTAGAATTAAAGTGATCCTGTTTTTAAACATTTCAAAAATAGTTACAGTACTAAAGGTTAGAACTTTGTGGTGCCTGCAATTATCCTTTTTTTCTGCCATCTTCCTTGTTTTCCATTCTCCAGTGCCCCAGTCCTTCTGTTGTCAAATGTCAGAGCTTTTATTGCTCACAGACATTATTTTATTTTAATATGGAGAATGGCAGTTGGTGAAGCTTTGCATCAGAAAATGGCAAGGGTTAAAGAATATCTAATGCTTAACCTTTTTCAGTGACATTAACCTCTTCTGTTCCAGTGACATGAATAAAATGCTAGATTTTCCACAATCTGTTCCTGTGATGATGGCCACTACAGGACAAATAGAGAGGATTCATATATATATAAAAATCCTGACAAGAATCCAGACTCCATCCAAAAAAGGTTTAAATTGGAGGTAATCCCTTTCTTATAGTCTCCTTTTTGGGTCTATATCATTATAGTAGCTAGTCAAGCTTTCCTTCCCCACAACAAGCAGCTCCTCTAGCTTCCAGGCCTCCTACCAGATGAAGACCTTAAGGCCCAGCTGGGCTAGGCTCTGAGCTTGGCCAAAACTGAGCCCAATGGCTCTCCATGCCTAAATCCTTGTGACCCCCCTCTCTTCTGAATCCAGATATTTTTAATTTTTTCAAGACCCACGTCAATGGGTATCAAACCCATTGGTGGGATTAGGCAAGAACACAAACATCCCTCACCTGAGATTGGTCCCCCTCCCTTCTATATACCTGGGAACGTTCCCTGCAACAAGGGACCAATCATCAGACCAGGAATTTAATATTTTAACTTTAAAATTACCAGTGCCCAGTATTCTAAAAAGTTCTGGATTTCACAAAACTTGCATCAGGGACACTGTACTCATAAGGAGACCCTCAATTGAATAAATTATTATTGGTTTACTCATATCTAATCAAAATAATGATCGTAATATGAAAATTGATTTAAATATAATACCTTATAACATTATTCAATTAAAAAAACACGCCCATTTTTGATCAACGTTCTGCCCCAACAAGATCATAGATACAATGGTATATTGAATAGCTTTGGCCAATTTGGGCTGATTTAAACATTCTTAATGAATAAATTATTTAAGATTAAAATTCTAGTCTAAAGAGACTAGAAGGACATACCACAGGAAAAAAGGAATAAGTTCAACAAATAACAAAGATTCTTGCAGACACCTTTAGGTACCTTTACCATTGTTTTTACCCTTAAAACAATTTAGGCTTAGGTTAGGTTCACTTTAAAAAGTGAAAATATAAAACTAATAACAAATAGCAACCACAAAAATACAAAATGTCCAAAATACAGAAACGCATAGCAGGCAATCTAATTTCAGATACCTGTCCTTACTTCATTTAGTTGTACGTAAAGGTTTAAATCTGATTGGTTATAATGGGTTGTTGACCTTCATCGGTCACAACACATAATCACTGTTATCAGTGTTTTATATTTTTAACATAACCTTATAGGGAAATATTTTGAAAAATGTGTGAACACCTGTCACAATGCTTCTGCTACAAGAAAGATACATCACCAAGCCTACGCATTGACATTTACCTTTGTGTACAAAATGATAGCAAGAGCAGCAGAATACAGAGAAAGGGTCTGATAACAAAATTTGAGACAGCTGTTACGAGAAGGAAAGATTGAATAAGATTGCTTTCTACTTTTCTGATGATGTATTGCATTTTGGTTTTTCTATATCATTGTGGACAAAATCTAGCTAAAGAATAAATTGCTTTTTAGAAAGTACTGAACATAAAAATGAATGTTAGAATAGTGGAGATGATAAGAACCAGTATTTGATATTCTGCTTGTAGTGCTGATCTTGTAATTCTTCACAAAAAAAGCCAGCAAAGAAAATCAGGTATATAAACAGACACCCCCTTGGGCAAAAATATCCCAGGAGTGTAATAGTAGGCCAAGGTGACCACAGAAATAATATTGTTGTATGTCTGCCATTTTTTGTGGGATGTGCCTGAACTTTTACAACTAGCAGAAGCTTTTGTTTATAAACCACTTACTATACACCATTCGAAACACATTATCCAAGTTATCCTTTCTTTCATATAACATAAAAGCTTCTACAAGAGTTCCCCAGGGATCAATTCTAACAGTCCTCGTGGACAGCTTATCAGAAATGATGGGGCATCATGTCTCTTAAAAAAAAAATGTCAGGTTTCAGGGAACTCCTGCTAATATTATTTATACTTACTATACAATAGTGTGATCAATAGGTTGTAGAAAGTTTTAAATAAGGGGGTAAAGAATGTGTTATGCCAAGAGTAGCGGATACCCAGGGCAGATGTTTTTAACTTCACCTTTTTTTTCAGTAACACTCAGACAGTGATGCAGACAGTGAAAATTGTACTGTTTCCTAACATTAGTAATTTGTGTAGAAATGACCTTATATACAGTATAAATTGTGGGAAATTGCCTGGTGAGTATAGGTGGGAAATCAATTTAGCAAGGCTCACTGCTCTATGAACTCCTAGAAATCTCAGGAGGAA
This sequence comes from Pyxicephalus adspersus, assembly GCF_032062135.1. NCBI lineage: Eukaryota > Metazoa > Chordata > Amphibia > Anura > Pyxicephalidae > Pyxicephalus > Pyxicephalus adspersus. Next base: position 75,914,751 of record NC_092859.1, on the reverse strand, counting down.
CTCTAGCTGGAAAAGGCTGATCTATGAACTCTATGAACTCCTAGAAATCTCAGGAGGAACTCTAGCTGGAAAAGGCTGATCTATTGGATTTAGAGCACCGATTGTGAAAACTAATGCTGCCCCATCATTTCTGATAAGCTGTCCACGAGGACTGTTAGAATTGATTCCTAGAGGTATCCTGGGGGACTCTTGTAGAAGCTTTTATGTTCTATGATAGAAAGGAAACATTGAAAACTCAGTATTTTACAGTTTCTAATAGTCTTGTTTGGTACACCTCTGGATACTAGAATCCAAGTTGGATCTAAATTATAAACACATTTTAGGTATTACAGGTATAGTTTTTTGCATGGTGACCTTGGCATTGGTGTCAATTTGTCTATGGGTGTGGGATTAGTAAGGCAAAGTGTGGGGGGGGGATAGGGTAATTTTGTGATGATGTCAGCATACAGTATAATAATAATATTATCTTGGGGGGAAGAGTGAGAGAGCATGTTCTTGATGGAATTCTTTCATTAACACTCAAACTTTTACTGATTATCTAACATTTGATGCTATCACTAAACACCGAAGTGATTACATTTAAATAGGCTTTTCACTAAGAGATCATGTAAAGTACCATTTCTGATTGCCTGTTTGGTGTTGTGATCCCCTGTCTTTAATACTTTCTGATCACTGACCTGGAATGAGTATCATCAGCTTAGATGTTCAGTATTTATATAATCTGCATGCTTGTTTCAGGTGTGTGACAGACACTACTGACACCAAAAAACAGTTAAATTCAGAATCCATTCTTGATATTGAGTTCAAGAAAAGCAGCGAAAATCATCACTCAGCACTAAGTTCACATTAAGTGGTATGATTTGTGCTGAAAACTACAATTCATTTTTTGGTCATTTAGCTCATATTAAATGTAATTATTTGAACATAAAGTATATGTATAAGGTTTTTTTCTTTATGTAGGTCTAGGGTTCTATTAGAGATATTTTCAGGTTTTTAGACAGAAAATAAATCCCTATAATTGGGACCTATGCTTTAAGGAGATACTAAACCCTGGAAGCTCCTAAAAAGCCAGACAGAGGACACAGCCATTAGTATTGTTTATGGTCTCCTTGCAGTTAATCGGCCATCTTTGGGGAGACAGGGCTTTGCTTCCTCGTGTCAGCCTCCAGCTAGGAGAACAGTGTAATATTTACCAAATCTCATTAGTTTGTAGTCAGAAGCACAGTGCTCACTGTGCTCACAATAACCTCACATTGCAGATATAAAGTTATAGAACTGTTGATGCAAGTGTGCTCCTGACAAAATTTCTAATTTTTCCCTATAACATAGCAAACCTTCACTTTATACCCTCTCTATACTGAAGAGACTAGGTAAAACATTTCTGTTCAGTGGATTATATGAACAATGATTGCAACTTTTTTTGCAAAAAAAAGTTTTATTGCAACAAACAGAAGCTGAGTTTCAGTTGGTTTCTAGCAGTTTAGAATCACCCACTGTGTGTTTATGATAGAAAACTGGCTGCCAAGTTGATGTTTCATAGAAAGTTAAAGGGGAAAGAAGCTGTGATTTTAGTGACTTTGTGGTAAACAAACCTATAGATATAAATAGGGCTTGTAGAATAGAATATGTAAGTAATGTGCATGGTATGGATACAGGTTCAAGTATTTAATAAGCTTAATGGAAATTTGGTTTTGCAACACAATTTCATTTTAGGATACCAGATCAAAATTTGAAAGCTTAGTCATATAAATGTCATTTAACAGACATCAGATGACAAATTTGGCAACAATATCATGTTAGCTGTCTTCTTTGAGTGGAAACAGTCAATTGTGAATTTTGGGTTTTAAACTAGGCCAATGCCTGTTTCCGCTGCCAACTCACCCCCAACGAAGTCTGAAAGCTCAACTGAGGACACATTAATAGATCACTGTACAGAGGTCTTGTGTAAGAATGACATGAAAATGATGGGACTGTGCCTACAGTATATAATGAAGCACTCTGAGACATTCATGTTTCTCTTTTAAAAAATCAAGATGGTCATGATGTTCTAATTTTCATATTTACTCCAGGCTTTGTTTTTAAAACTGTCAAATCTATTATACCTATTTACTTTTGTTTTGGGCTTTTTCCAAAGTTTTCTAGGTAACTTTCTAATAATCAGCTCCCAGGAAGAATAGTGAGCAATATATTGCTATTAGGTTTATGTTGATGCAAATCATTATCTATACAGCAGACGGTATGTTCTATTTTTACAGTATTACTGTTCCGGGCACAAGTCCAAAGTTTACAGTTCTCTCCCAGATGAACGTGAAAGAATTAGGCTAACACGTTTGTATTATGCAAGTGAATTAACTGCTTCCTAAAACACAGTTAATGCAAAATTAGACAAGGATCTACCTCAAAGTCTGTTGTGAGTAATTGTTGTTGGGTTAATCAGTGCTTTTCTTAGTAGTTAGTTACTATAGTTCAAAGATCTTGGTATTTGAGTTTCTAAACTCTGCCCTTCTAACTATTTAGCAATGTTTCCTATTAAAAACTTTTTTCTGCATAATGAAACTCTGGTTAGAAACGATATCTTTTATTTAAAGTTGTGATCTACATGAAAATAGAATAAATTAGTGTGAATATAGGAGACTGTAACTACTACAAACATAGATGTGAATTGAGTGTATTTCCAAACTGTTGTGGACTGGAGTTGGACACCCCTGATCCATGCTTTTATACCCAGGGTAAGTGAACTGTAAAATGCACAGTTATTTCACATATAGCTAGTTTTCTATGCCTTGTAAATGTTATACAATGAAATACATGGCATGCTCCACAGCAAAATGGCCTTCATCAGCACAGTGCTTTTGTATTTTAGCATAAAACTATATGATCCTTTAATTTTTGTATCCTAACAGATTTGTGGCTCACATATGCTGCATAAGAAAAAATAAGAAAAAACTAACTATATCATATTTGAAAAATTTATCTATTATTACATTGGTCTATTATCACATTGATTCAACAATTTACCATAGTAAAATGAAGAGGGTAATCTGGGGAGTAAGATGCAGAAAAGTTTTGAAAACAAGCAAAACCTAACTTTAAAAAAAGAACTACAGAAAACAGTGCAAGATAGACAAAATAGGACAGGATGTTATCAGCTAGTGGTCAGGAAGAACATTTTTGCACTCATCAAACAAATCTTCTAAACAAATTTTAATTATTCATTTTATAGACCATATGTAGCAAATAGGATACACTTAAACTTTTGTTGCTCTTTGAACTTTATACTATTAACTGTTTAACTCTGCTATCTTCTTAGACTTTAGAGTCTATAGTAAACTTTATACAGCTATGGTTAAAACTTAGATCCTTGGAAGATCTAGGAGACAGAGCGGAATGGTGAAGAGATTAAACCAAAGTAACAGAAACTCACAGACCCCCTTTTCAGACATTATGTGCACTTCAATGATGATGCCCAATTGTTCAAAGTTTTTAATCAGTTATGTTTCAACTATGCAGATTAAAGATCAAGAGAAAGAAGATACGATTTCCTGTTTCTAAAGTTCAGAGAGCTCAATGTTCTCTCCTCAGGCTTCCCTCTGTAGTTCATTTGCTTTCTTTAATTACTAAGTGTCCAAAACCAAACAAAATAAGTACAAAATAATCACAATACACATTACAGTCAGGGACTGGCACCGTGCCATTATAGTAAATAGAGCCTAAAAAGTGTGTCCTATCCTAAATGTTATCTGAAATGATCTAATTATAGGGAAATGTATGTATTTAATCTTTAAAGGATCCCTATATGATATGTTTACTGAAAAACAAATTCATCTGATGGAACCAATCACAATATATGCGTACAATATACCAAACAAAATCACTTACAACATTCACTTTACATTATAAGCATGAATGGTATGCAATGTTGGCTTAAGATGAGTTCTACTATTATTTATGACAGTACTGAGTCCTTACACAAAGCCCATAATGCTTTTAATGGTTTATCACTGTTTGGTCAACAGTTACATCCTTACGTCATCCAACAAGTTTCCAATAACTGTGACTTTATCACCATCATAATCATCACTATCAAAGTGCACACTGATCAATAGGGCAAAGTGGTCATCAATAGTTCTTCTGGGTGAATTCAAGAAGGTCTTTTCCCTGTCATTAAATACAGACTTGTCTTTCCCTTCAAGGTTTTTATTTCAGATATGTTCTCTATGCAGAAATACATAACATTGCATTTCCTTTTACCTAGAATATATAGTAATAACTTTATAAAATGGCATTCTGTGTAAAATTATATATTCCAAGTTTAATGACTATTCCTGTAGGTCATGTGCCAATTAAGCCAAACAACAAGAGCATAATTACAGCTCTTTACTCGTTAACTTTTGTTAGAGCAAGAGTCAAAATGTGTCTGGCATGATACTTGGTATCCAATAAATAAATATAATATCAAAAGTACTCGGGGGGGCGGTAGAAGGTAAAAAAGTGCAAGCCTGAAACTCGCTATATATATATATAAAAAAAACATACACAATACAGTTGCTGACCCCCCCTGAAATGAATATATGTTTATGTACTACAAGCGTTGTTGAGGATAGTGAATTGAACAGAACACAAAGTTCTAAGTCCAGATGAAACTCAGTCATTAATATCATGGAGACAGATCAGCTAATATGTCCAGCACTGCTTGACGTCATGGAATATTGTATTATTAAGTAAAGCATCAGAGGAGCTTTGAGGCTGCCATTAACACAAGGTGACAGAGTGATTATACAGATGGTGTCTCCTGCAAGAGTCAAATATGATGGATTCAAAATTGAATCAAGTCTGGTTGGTTTGATGTATTTGTTCATTAGCTCTCACAATCGTTAACTCTTGACTTGCTTTTTTTGGGTAATGTTATTTTTATAAGGTTAAATCTGATGAACATAAAACTTTCAAAGTCAACCTTGAACTATGGACTACTTTGGGAATCACACATACATTGGGATCACAATTGAGTAGCATAGCATACATAGTATTTTGGTTTTTAATTGCTGCACTTTTGTCAGATTTCTCTGTTGACGACAAAACAATTCCCCATATGTTATAGAGATGAAGAGAGAATGATTTGTTCCGTAGTTCTAACACACTTGTGCTCCACATATACAGTAAAGTAAGTGCTGTCACCTTAGGACAGGAAGTGTGTCCACCAGGTAAACAACAGCATGAAAAAGAAAACTAATATTCTGCAATATAATATATCATATGTGTGTTTTAGGAATAGACATTCCTTTAAATGATTGAGGCACTACTATTTATAGATTGATCTCTTGTATTGTCTGTGAAAATAATAATCTATAATCGCTTTCTTCTGTCTCTGTGCAGCCCATAGCCCTGAATGTACATGCATGCCCAGTGTACAATACTTATATTGGAAAATTGTTGACAAGCACCACATTCAACACACCCTGATCAGAAAACAGAAACATTACTTTTGATGTTATACATCAATAATTTAAAATATTGCACCATAAAAATGAGACAGTAATATAAGTGCTGCTTTTGTCAGATAGCGTTAATCCTCAGGATTACTTTTGCTCATTTCAAAGAGCATTAGACAACCATTTTAGTGGTTATGCCGAGCAAACAGGACTAATTAGTGTAGAGGGTTTTTTGATTAAATAATAATGGGATATGTCAGTTTTAGAATATTTTATTGACTAAATACTTTTTACTGGCAAATACGTGCTGATGAACAGAATTACACACTTTAAGTGCAAGAAATGTGTCTGACAAGTCAGACAGGCGATCTTATCATACGTGAAATTTGTTTTCCTGTAATTCCAACTATAGTAAGGGTTATTTACTTTATTACTTAATAAAATGCAGATTTAAAAAACATCCAATTTATGTTAATTAACATTTTCTGATTTTAGAGTTATATTTATCATAAAGCTCTCGTGGGACTGCACCAAGGCCAACAGTCACACCCTCCTTTCTTCTCTGCATGTTTCATTTCGTTCTAGATCAGCTTTTCTCAACTAGTTTAACTAGGGGGAACCCAATTGCTGGCCATTGGTAAAAATGTCACCGTTACATTAAGGCAAAAAGATCATTGGTGTCAAGTAAACTGAGCTAAGGGCACAAACTGCTCATTGCTCAAGGAACCCCTACCAACCTCTGGAGGAACCCTGGTTGAGAAACATTGCTTTATACATAGACATGTTAAAGACACATACTTTATATAAAATGGAATTTGGAACAATGATATATGAGGGCAAACAAATGGATGTTGACCAAAGAATATATATTTAAAACAATGCTAAAATAAGCATCCTCAGTTTGGAAGCTGGACCATCAGCTCCGGCTTAGAACATCTTACTAAGTGTATTATTTTTCCCCTTTAGTTAAAGGCTCAGGTTGACATGTGTGTACATTCCTAAAACCAGGATAAATTGTAATATATTGCAGCTTAATATTCTTTTATTTTTCTCTTTAGGCTTATTTTCCTTTAAATTTCAGTCTTTCCTTTTGGGTGACCTAGGGGAAAGTGTTTTCTGGTCCACAGTGAGTACATGGAAAAATGCTAACTAAATCTAAAAATTCAGTAGGTATATTTTTGCACTACTATCATACAGATCTAACAAAATACTTCTCAATGGTATGCAGTATATAACAAACCTAACAAAAGGTCATTGTGAAGGTTTCTATTCACAGGACACACATTTTGATTTTTATATTTCTTACAAATCATTTTCTAAATTGATCTCAATCAATACATACAAACAGGAATTCTGCAAATGGCACAAGTCCTTTTTTTAAAAGAAGGCGTGAGTGCACAATTCATTTAGCAAAATGGAGATGCAAGATGACATTCTTAATAAGAGAGGAATCCATCAATGGCATGTGTAGACCTCTTGCATTATGCAAGGGTTTCAGTGAAGTGTTCTCATGAGAATTCCTCTGCTGTGCAATAAACTGCCCGTAGAGAGCTGCAAAACATTTTCTGCTTTGACAGATGAGTGTTAAAAAATCCTGCGACTTGCATTCTTAATCTTTGAGTCACATGGTAAAGTCAGATAGAAGTTATCACTTGTGCTCTCAGGGGTCTGTGTAACTTTGTCAAATTATCCTAATCAAAAGTGTCAAGAAGGATTACAGTCATCAAATGTCTCTTTATCTTTTCATCACTCAGTGCCCTTGTGTACAGGTGGCCAAGGAAATATTACATGGGATCTTTCAATGCTCATGTGTCAGCCAGAAGAGTTCTAATAATTCAAGGACAATAGATGTAATATTGTAATAAAGCAAAAATACCTTAGAACAGCTACAAAAAGCCTAATCTGAAACACATGTTGCTTATATGGCAAATTAGAAAATATCTTTGCAATCTGGTTAACTCGGCCACTTCTCCTCAAACCTGTGCTTTAAACTTGGAGGAGGACTGTTTTGATTATAATTGTTTTTTATCATGGTTTAACAGTATAATGAAAAATATATAGGATACAGTGTTTTAAGTAGACAGCAACATGTTGCAAGCTACATACATGCGTTAGATAAATGCCGCCCGACACAAATAGTCATGCTCGTATTGAATGGAAAGGAGAGTGTTGCAGGGTTCAACTTGCTTACTCCCACCTCTCCGCTTCAAAGTACATAACAACGCTGTGTGTACAGTGCTTGTTCATTCCTCTGTCACTGTAAATTATCATGAAAAACTGTTTCAAGCGACAATCTTCTGATATCTATTAAATGCCTCCATGAGGCTTAAGAGACTCATCATTGTGCAGACATATTTATGCATTCTTCCGCAAATGTCTAATGACTGCTCTGTTTATTTGACAGTCAAACTAATAACAACATTACTGGTCTCAGAAAACCTTACTTACTCCATATTCTTCACCTACATTTAACTCTTGCAATCATTGATGGGTGGAATAGAAAGTGAGAATAAGCAGCCTGGGTTTTTGTAGTAGAAAAAAATACAGAGGGGCATTTACATGTCCAGTAGCTGCTATAAGAAGAAGATGGCATACTGGTGATCAGTGGTATGAATACAGGAACAGGTCTATGAAAGAATCACTGGCTATCTGAACACCAGCTCTCTATTTGACCCTCTTTAATCTGGCTTTCGAGCTGCTTATTCCAACAAAACAGCTCTTACTAAAGTGGCCAATTACCTATTCAGAGCTAAGTCTTAAGGCAACGTTTCCCTGCTCCTTCTCCTAGACCTTTTCTCTTCTTTTGATACTATTGATCACCCACTTCCAATACATGTCATGTGCTCCATTGGTATCAGTGAACCGCTCTCTCTTGGTTTGCTTCCTATTTGTCTGACCACTTAAGTTTATATTAATGGTATTTCCTACTCACCTTCTTGTTGCTGCTCCCCAAGGGTCAGTCCTTGAACCGGTTCTCTTTTCTCTGTACACCATCATCTGTATGCTGATGACACTCAAATTCACCTGTCCACCCCTGACTTAAGGTTTGTCCTGGATAAGTTTTCATGGTGCCTGCCAGTCATCTCACCATTACAGAGTTTTGAAGCTCAACTTGGATAATACTGACTACCTCACTCATAACCTCATCACACGCATGGCTCCAAGACTTCTCTAGAGCTGCCCCAACACTCTGGATGGTCTTTCTCGTTCTATTCAGCTTGCTCCAACTTTCTGCTCATTTAAAAGAGCACTGAAAACCCATTTTTTTTCAAATTTGAAATTTGCCTGCCCATCTTCTTCTGTCTCCTAAACCGTCACTACTTCCCACCACCGCCATATCTCCCATCCTATTGTGTGATAGAGTGTGAGAATAGATGGGTTAATAGAGGTTAGTTCCCCACTTACCAAATGATGCAATCATCGGGAGGGCTCAAAAGGAATTATAGAGAGGATTATTTTGCATACAAAGGTTTTGGTGCTTTTTGACTACTTATCTGTTTACTATTTTTGTTACAATTTTTTTTTGTATAAATATTTTTATTTAAAGGCTTTGTACCTTTACTTATCATATTTAAGTTGAGAAGGGGCTTGGTAAATCATCATTACTACAAAGTGGAGGTTTGATTGGATGACTAAAGATTATGTATTTGAGGATGAAGTCCCTGGGGCTGATCTATTAGGTATTCCAAGTGTAAAGCATGTGAAGAATCTTGTCTCAGACAGTGGCGCCCTCTAGGGACAATAAGAGCAAGGTTCTATTTGTCTACAGCCCTTAAAAACATGCTAACCCTAAATACCCCAAACCAGAATTTTTTTTTTTTAATAAATTAAAACCTAAAAATGTCTATATTACAAAAACAATCTTTTGTGCTGATCACTTTTTTATCTCTCAATTCTTTAGATTTAGTTGATTAGTTGATGTGGATTAATTTGTTGTCTGCATTGGTTCGACTTAAAAGCTGAATATTAAGAAGCAGTCTTCCAATTCACATAATTCCTTAATAAACAACAGCATTAAATTTTCACATTATAAGCTACATGACTAACAATATTATGAAATAAATTATGGGCATCCATTCTAAGTAATTATAAAGTTGTAAATTTTCAAGTATTTTCACAGGAAAACATGAGTGGTTCTGAAATGAATCAGGTTGGAGCAAAGTGCTATTATATTGCTGTAATTAAATAGACCCTGAGTGTTATATTGCTGTTATTACTTACAGAGAGAAGAACAAGCTTATTTTGGTGAACGTGTAGTGTATAAAGTCTATTAAGTAGGTTATGGGTCATGGAGTCCAAGCTAATGTCAGCAGTTCTACACTAAGTGCTTGGTCAGAACAAGCCCATTTTATGGGAACATAACAAACATCATTTCGCAAAATTAAGACTTAAATCTGGATTAGTTGTTCGTTATGTCCTAGGTTTTGCATTTGTTGTTATTGTGGGTTATCCTGTAAAATGTTTGTTTTCAGTAGAGCGTAAGTAAATGATTAGGTGGTGTTAAACTTTCTTGTACTCTCTTTGTATATCTAATTATTGATGAGTTTTAAGGTTCACAGAATATTACCTCTGGCTTTGTGTTGATGAACAAAGGTTGTAACAGAACATTGTTATTTTGGTCAGTGTTAAGTTTTATGGTAGTCATGGTATTAAAGTTCTACTGTCTTTTTTTATGCTTCCTAAACCCAGAGACAACAAATTGTTGGATACAAAATTAGCAGTGTGTGGCGGTTGGATTAATTTTTTGTCTGTTTGTTAGAGAAGTTGGCAGACCTTCACTAGATCAGATCAGAGAAGATCTGAAAGTATTGTCAACAGGCTTTCAGGAAGTTTCTGCACTGTTTAAAACATGTTGAAAGTCTACCAGCTATAAAGCCAAACATGCATGGAAATTATGCACCAAAAGTCAGAAAGTTGCAGAAAATTGTGCAGTCCCCTAACATTAGTAGACATTGTATAAATGATCCCTTAAGTTTGCAGTCAGTGAAAAATTTACGTTAGGTGACGGAAGTCACTACCATTATCATCTATGTCTACCATTCCCAAATTGGAGCTCCTAAGGCTTCAGCAAAGCTACAATAATTTGCAAGTGGTGTGTAAAAGCTTGCTGTACATGCTTTTCTTATACAGATCGGAGCTTGTGTGCACATGGCCTAACATAATTATCTAAACATAAAATGTGTGATTTCTTTTTTTCTTTACTGGATAATTTAGTAGAAATCACATCATTATATTACAGAAGTAATTACAATAATAATTAAGAAAGCTCTTAAATTAATGAAGAGAGATGTGCACTTGCAATGTTTTCAGCCCTTCCTGGCTTTCCCTGCTAGTGTCAAAGAACAAGATAAGAAAAGTAGGCGTTCTGTTATCCACTAAGAAAAATTTGGCAAAGGTTGACAACACTGCTTGAATTTTCAGTACAGCAAAGGCTGTGTTAACTAATTATAGGAGGTTAGAAGCTCTCTGAAATGCTGGTAGATCTAATATTTTCTTGAATTTGCTTGAATTTTATCATAAAAATCACTTTTTCTTTTTTTGCAACTATTGTTACGGATCATCTCCAGCCTTTTGTATTCACTTTCTGTCTGCATGTACTTGACCATGCCTGTACAATGTGTGTCAGCATTGCTGATTATTGGCTCTATCAGTAGCATGTATCACAGGCTGACAACACAGGAGCACAACTGTAAGCAGGTCAGACAGAAAGGTGGACAGAGGAGGCAAAAGCCTTGGGCAGTTTAGCAGTAGGGAACTACAAAAAAAAGTCAGAACCTGCAACCTATGTGCTAATGGACCTTGTCTGACACTGCCTGAAAGGTAATTTTCCCCCATATAAAAAGCTGCCAAAACAATGACCTTCATAATAACATCTTTAGGTATTTTTAAGATTTACAATATTTTTCAAATTAAAAAACCATGTCATAGTTTATATAGGGTTATAGTGATTATGTTTACATATTTTTTGTATATATAGTTCAATAAAATATGTGCAATGCACAAAACCGACCAAGAGGGGAATATTTTCTTCTTGGAAAAACTGAATTGTTTTTTTATCACCTGTACCAGTGATGGAAATATTACTTATGAAATGGAAAAGTGGATGTATTATAATAAATTGTTTTCCTTAATGTTTTCCCAAAGGCATAGAAAAAAAAAAACTTCTGGTAATTATTTGCAATGTTGAACCAAATAGGTTCTTAGAAACTGTTATTCTGGGATCATTGTTTTGTATGTGAAAATGATTCATTTATTTTTTGTATAAAATTCATATTAATTGAAGACATTAATCTAATACTGGCAGTGGGTCTAATATTGGTAACTTAGTTTTATTTTTCTTATCCTTAGACAACCAGGATAATAAGTGTCATAGCATATAATACATTAGTACTGGATGCTGCAATTCTGAACTTTGTGCTACACTAGGAGGCAAAGTAATAAAAAGGAAAATTAGAGAATTCTTTTGACTTAAACATATTTTGTTATAGTGTACCTCTCAACAGAAAATTTGGTTTTGTTTAATAAATATCCCCCCAGCTCAGTTTTGAATTTATTTGCTTTAATTTTTTTTTTTTACATTTTTGATGTGCTGGGAGTTTGACTGACAGCTTCCTTCTGAGATACCCACATCATATATTCCAGGAGACAGCAGGTTCAAACTTTCACTGAAAGTTACTGCTTTTTGTTGCAGCTTGTTGTAGTTATAAACTGGTGAACACAAGACATAGGCTTTTAAAATAACTAGAACATATAGCCACAAAATTATATTGAGTGATGCTATATTTTGTCAGTTTGTAGCTGAGCCAATGGTGCAATAGCTGAACCATATCTATGATAAAACATTTCACAAATGTACCACTTCTTTAGATTATGGTTTATTGGTTCATCCTTTAAGCACCTCTGAGAATTAAACATTCATATTTTACTAAATTAGCAATAAAAAAGTAATTATGAAAAAAAGGGTTTAAACTTTTGCTCATTGAAGAACAACCATATGCAAGTTGATGATAATCCCAGATTTGGTAGGTATAGGTATTCTGCATTGAAAAATGCCTGAAAAGTAAGGATCATACAGGGAAAATTTATATGGGAAGAGGAGGTCTACTTTACCATGCGTAAATATCAAACCAACACATATAACAGGGACCTGTTTAGACTCCCACACAGGATCCTTTGGATAGATTTATTTGTTACATTAAATACTAACAGGTTACCAATGCCCTAACTAGATAACAGTATAGCCTACGTTTATTATAAAGCATATGAATTTTGTAATGCCAATGAATGAAGGGAGTACATACCCTTTTTCTATTTACTGAAAGTATCATTTCAAAATTATATTGCACTCTCTCAAAGACAAATATTTGATTAACATACGCTTTGTTAATCATAAAGTTGAAACAATATTTGTTTGGGTTTTCTAAAGACCCTAAAAATAGTCTAGATGAGTTTATTGTGAAGGGTAAAAAAAACTGTTTGAAAAAAAACCAAAAAACTTTCCATTCTGGGAGGACTAAAGCTACGTACACACTTCCAATAATTATCGTTTAAAAAAGAACGATCATGTACGATATCTTTGTACGATCGTATAGTGCCGATTCTATACATGCAGATAACAATACGATCGTTCAAAGATATTGCACACATGGTAGATGAGATCGTTTGAACAATACAGGAAGTGATGTGCACCAGAGGAAGTGATACACCTAGGCGCGAAGAGCGTATACGAACGATCAGTTATACCAATGAACATTCGGCCCACTGCTCCTTTGTCTCTCTGTGCATTATGTCTTTCCGAATTCTCTGAAGGAAGAAGAAAGCAGCTGTTGCTGTGATGTATCTGCTAAGTGATGAACAAGAGAAAGTTGAGAAGAAGCAGTGGTTGTGGTGTTAGTATTGGTTGTTGGACCGAGACAACATTTCGCATGAGAATCTGCTACGGGACCTGCGCCACTCATTCCCAGATGACTAAAAAAATTATTAATTAGGATGGGAAACAGCACATAAATATATATATATATATTTTTATATATACGGACACATAAATATGTGTATATATGTCATTCATAAGCAGCCATCTGTGAGACTCACACTGCATTCCTAGATAGGGAAACTCTATCCAGGAACACATACTACAGAGCCACTTTGTACTAGTAGTATGTGTTCTTGGATAGTTTCTCTATTATTATTTTTAATTATAATAGTTGTATTATTAAATATTAATATTTTAATATTAAAAATAATAATTATTATTCTCTATCTAATATTAGTGTGTGTGTATATATATATATATATATATATATAATATGGACACAGTGAAGCACCTGCAATGAACTTTCGTTCTTCACACATGCTCAGACCATGCATGATCACTGAACGACTGTACACACGATAGATAGCGAACGATTGTCGGACAATCAGATTTCCAATGACAATCCTTGTTCGGCAGTGTCGTGGGTCAACTTTTTTGCGAATGATTTTCGGCCGATTGGTCGTTCATTTCCAATGATAATATTTGGAAATGTGTAAGCAGCCTAACTCTGGAGTTTGATTTTTAGCTATATTTTCTTTACATTCCGTGTTGATAAAATTGTTACCAACCTTCAGCTAAATTTACCTTTTGATCTTCTTGGTTTGTCAGCTGTTCGTATAGGTATATGGGAAATCAGCTAGAAAAATGATTATCCAACAAGGCTATATAAAGTAGAGACCCTTCACAACATTCAAAGGCTAGATGAGGATGGTATGTAACATGGCCAAGCATTTATCTTCTTCTCCCTTCCACTGGACATAGTTACCAGTTCATAGAATCTGTACCATGGGCCTGCACGACCGATGGAGCGTAGATTTTACTCCAGAGTCTAGGTATCTTTTTCATCTAGATAGACTTTCTCATAGAAAAATATTTTTAATATAAGGGTGGAGAATTCTTTAAAAACCAAGGTCATGGTGTAGGTGGAAGTAGTAAGACATAATTACCCAAATTAATGTATTCTTAAAGACACTGCCTTATAAAGTTACATCATTAGGACTATGTTAATACAAAGACAGGTAGACTTGATCTTGTAAAGAAAGAGTAAAAACAAAAACTTTGGATTTGTGAAAAAATAAATTAAAGTACAGTGAAGTTATACTGATTTTGTTGTTAATTGTTATTTTATATGCCAACATTAATTGAAAACTGCTACAAGAAGAAAAAAAAATATTTATTTACCAACATTGGGTTAACCACATCAATAATACATTTCTACCACAATGTATGATAAGCACATTAGTGCTAAATATATTGTTATCTAGGTATTTACAATTTATACAGCCCAACACCCGACATGCAAGTCATATTGTGGTGAACTAGTGAGTCTGACATGTGATACTGAGTCAGTGTAACATAAAAGAGTCTCATTTTCTCCCCTTGACCCACAGATTACCTCATTTTCTCCATTTCCCATTGGATGAACTTAGGCTAATGAATCAGCAGCAATCATGAAATTCATAATTTGACTAAGATGCTCTGAAAAGGTCACAGTTTTTTTTTTAAGATAATAACACAGCAGTGGTAATCACCAGCATTTAATCAAAAGTAGAGGTATTGCTGGAAGTGACAAGTTATGTTTGAGCTGTTGTTGAATTACAAAAAATAATTTAAAAAGATTTGTAGACTCACTGTTTTTATGTGCCCATGATATCATCAAGGTATTAGAACACTGACCCTATCTGCTGTATTGATTAAATATATAAAGCATTTAAGGAGACACTTTCAACCTTTAAGCACCATTCAACACACCACTCATCCCACTCCAATCTTAAGTGTTTGGTACATAAATGATGGACAATATTGTACATTTAATATTTATATTGTGCAAGTTGACATAACATTTACAGACAAATCAAATTATTTTATTAAAATAAAAATGTGTAAAAATACGATGTATTGGGATATATATATAAATATATATGTATAATTACTTCAATAAACTTACAATATAGCAATTTTTTACATTACGTTATAGGTGTGGAAAGGAGAATTTATGATCATTCAGTGAAAAACAATGGAACTCACTTTTCACTTTTAAAAAAAAATATATTTATATATATATATATATATATATATATATATATATATTTATATGCCCATAAATGTGTGCCTGAATAGAATGACACACCCAAAAGAATAGATATTATTAACCAAATAAAGACAAGTAGTGCTCTTCTAGGCATTATTTGTGACAATGAGGTGATGCTGGATACATACTTACATACTTGCATTTAGTCAGAAGTGGTCAATGAAAAAGACGTTTTGCTTACCTGGTCTTTATTGTACAGTGGAGAAGTAAAGTAGGCCCTAAAGCATATAAACAAAAAATATGGGGGGCCTCATGACAGGGTGAGGGGGGAAGACTGGTAAGAGGTTAATTTATTGTCAAGAGCAGGAAAATTTGTATGGGGTGATGGGTGGAGTCGGCTTAGTCGGTGGGGTCAAAGGGCAAAGAAATAAAAGGGGGATGCAGGAAAGGGGGCAAGTCAGTTGCCAGGGGATGAAGCAAGAAATTGGAAGAGCGACAATCACAACAAAATGGGAGTGGTGGAGGTCATTAATAATAATTCCCACCCACCCTCCCTAAGTGTTTTGGCTTAAGGAGGTTATTTAGTCATGGCAGCTTGGGCTTGGTTGGTAGGTCCATGAGACTTTAAAATTGGTAGACTACAAAACAAAAGGGGGGGGGAACTCCTCAGGGCATGGAGTTCCCGGTAAGGGGGAGCCCCGCATGACACTGGGTTATTGTGGGGGAGAGAGATGGTGATGCCCGCTAATTGTCCCCGAGGCGGTGTGGTAGCGGCTTGTTAGCGGAAGTATCAGGGTTAAGGGATAAGGCAGGGGTAGTTTCATGGACCTAATACTGAGGTTGTTATTATCCTGTTCATACTTGAAGCTTGGTTAATGCTGTTTTATGGTTGTATTGTAAATGAAGGGGTTAAAGCTTATGATGTTAATAAAAAGGGCTGCTATAGCCAATTTATCCCACAAAAAGTGTTGGTGTGTTATTTCAGGTAATAAAGGAAATGGGGGTGAGGATGAATAGGTGATAGTGGGTTGAAAGGCTTCATCGGCTGTACCCTAGTCATGATCTGAAACGACTGATTTGAAAAGAGGTAGATGTTTTCCCAGCTATCACCCTTGGGTGGATGTCTTCCAGTCTGTAAAAAATCTAACAAGCAAACATTTGCATGTTACATAGTTACATAGTAGGTTAGGTTGAAAAAAGACATAAGTCCATCAAGTTCAACCACTAGGGAAGTAAACATATCAGTTCAGCTAATCTCTCCTTATAGCTGAGCTCCTCAATTCCTTTTATTAATTTAGTTGCCCTTCTCTGCACTCTTTCCAATTCAACAATGTCCTTTTTAAGAACTGGTGCCCAAAACTGGACTGCATATTCCAGATGTGGTCTAACCAATGCTTTGTACAGGGGCAGGATTATGTCTCCATCTCTGCAGTCTATTCCTCTTTTGATACAAGAAATTACTTTACTAGCTTTAGATATTGCAGCTTGGCATTGCATGCTGTTATTAAGTCTATGATCTACCAGATCCCCCAGATCCTTTTCCATTTCTGACTCCCCCATGTTGTTTGTTTAAAAATATTTAGACTAAACAAAAATTACAGCCAAAAACCTAAATTCAAATATTTATTATACATTTTTAATATAGTAGGAAAGAGCTGTAGCCTCTACTAACCTATACCAAGATTTACTTTTGGGTAAATATTTCTGAATAAACTGAATATATAGCCAGCTTAGTTGGCCAGATATGTCCATGCAGCTCAGAGACCCAGGACTATTTAATCCTGAATGTAGGCAGAAATGTATTAAGACCTTATACTGCACTGGACATCAGAATTATTATCAATATATATTTATTGCTAACATGTTGTACAAAGTTGTACATAAAATAAAAAAATTATCACTGAATGATGACAACATTTTGAAGCATTGACCATTTTGTTTAACTTGTAACTATTTTTTTACCATTTTTTGTGCTGCCCATTTACCCTGCTGGACTGGGTGCGTTATGGTAAAAATAGCTTGAGATGGTACATGGAGATGTATAGATTTTGTACAATAATATGAATGCTTTCTTAAATTATAAATATGTATAGCAAGCGTTGTACTTTACTATTTATACATACTTGCCAAAAAATACGAGGGGTTGCTGAGAAGTTCCTGGCTTTGCCCCCTTCCAGATGAAATAGAAAAATGAGTGTGGGGGCATATGACAGCCTAAAATCTTAGTATGTAACTGCAAATATGAGTTTTTTGCGATTCTTAAAACTGTTTTTTACTTTTAGTGAGAAGCTGTGATGGCAGAGGCACAAGCAAGTTTCATGTTGCTGGAGTTACGGGCCGTCATGAAGTTTTTGTTTCTCCACGGAAAGTCAGCAAAGGACATTCTCACTGAGATGTCACAAACACTGGGGGGAGAAGTGTCCTTCCCACAGCTCTGTCATAACCTGGATATCCCGTTGTAAGACTGGGCATTTCACTGTTGAAGATGAGCTCCGCAGTGGGCGCCCCCCAACCTCAACTGACCTAGCAACCAGCGATGCTGTCCATTAGCTGAATATTGACCGGCGAATATCCAAAAAAGATAGCCCAGATACTTGACATCTCACGGGAGAGTGTTGGGTTTATCACTACTATCCTAGACATGCGCAAGCTTTCCGCAAAGTGGGTGCCGAAATGTTTGAACAGTGATCAGAAGAAGGAACGAGTTGAAGCATCCAAAGCTGTTTTGGCCCATTTTGAAGCTGCACAGGACTTTTTGGCTAGGTTAGTGACTGAGGATAAAACCTGGCTCCACATTTATGATTCTGAAATCAAGGAACAGTCAAAGGAATGGCACCACAGCGGGTCCCCGCAGCTGAAGAAGTTCTGAACCCAGAAATCAGCCAAAAAAAGTAATGAGGTCCATTTTCTGGGACAAAGACGGTATTCTGTTGGTGGACTACCTACTTCAGGGCTCTAGTATCACCGGACAGTATTATTCTATCTTCCTGGACCAGCTGAAGGAGGCAATTAAGACGAAACGCTGTGGAAATTTGACCAAAGGGATCCTTTTTTTGCAGGACAATGCACCTGCGCACACGTCTAATGTTGTGGCTGCCAAATCGAACACCCTGGGTTTCCAATTGGTCCACCATCCCCCCTACTCATCTAACCTGGCCCCTTCGGACTATTATCTGTTCCTGAATTTGAAGAAACACCTGAAGGGCCAACATTTTGAGGACATTTCTGACGTCAAAGATGCTGCTGAGAGCTGGTTTGGGGCCCAACCAAAGGACTTTTATTTGAACGGTCTAGGAAAGCTGCAACTACGCTATACCAAGTGCATCAGTCTCAGGGGGGAATATGTTAAATAAATGTGTTACTTCATAACTCTGGCTCTCTTCTTTCTGGGCAAAGCCAGGAACTTCTCAGCACCCCCGCGTACATTGAGTTCCTGTTAAAACAAAGAATATCCATTATACTGACTGCTCCCCTTTGAATATATTATTTATACAAACATATCTATCGCTGGTTGTTTAGCAGGTAACTCCCCTAACAATAAACAGTGCACTCATCTCCCACAGGCACTAAATGCATTATATGTATTCTAGTTTACACCCAATCTACTTAGCAAATACATATTCCTATTGACTTATTGTTGTTAGTTCAACCCATTAAAAGATGTTTTATTGATCTACTGTAAGCAATTTTCAGTTACTCAGAAACAAAAAAATTAACCTGTTACTTACTAAATTTAAACATATTTTAAATTTATATATAACAAAGAAGTTAATAATATGCTTTACATTCTGTGAAGTTAGAGAACAAGAGCTAAAACGAGATTAGCTGTTCTTTTTTTTGCAGCTATGCCCCAGTTGCTATAAACCAGGCCTGGCATATTTTACTGTGCCCACATTTCATCATCTGTCATGTTCATAAATGTAATCTTAGGACAGTGGGATGTTTGTCATACAATACCAGTACAAGACAAGTTCAGATTGGCAGTGGGAACAGCAGTTCTCAGGTGGCTCATGGCGACTTGCATTTTGCCAGGTGCGCTGCAGCATCAACTACTGTTCTGATTCCTAATGAACCAGTGTTTCTACATTGGAAATGGAATGGGAGACCCACAGGTGAGTTGCTACATGTATCACAAGAACGGTAGAGGACATGAGAAGCAGTAACTACATAAAAATTTTTCTGTTCATCCATACTGAGCCTATATTAATAGTCATGTTTAAGTATAAAAATGTGAGTATGCAGGTTGTAAATTGCAGAAGGGACAGGACATTTTAACAAATGTATTTGCCTGTTTTCAATTATTTATCTAATTTCACCTATTCTTGCTCCTTTGCTGGTGCTGACATCTTCACCTGGTCCTCTTCTGCATGTGAGCTCCTCACATTATGAGCATCCATGTAGTGGGCCTGATTTATTAAAGCTCTCCAAGACTGGAGGGGACACACGTTCATCAGTGAAGCTGGGTGATCCAGCAAACCTGCAACTAATTTGTTAAAATTAATTTCCTATTTGCTAGCAAATGTTTTCAATCCTGGACCAGATCGATTCCAGGTTTCCTGGATCACCCAGCTTCACTGATGAAAGTGTATCCTCTCCAGCCTTAAGAGAGCTTTAATAAATCAGGCCCATTGACTCCAAAATAATTCCTAAATCAACCACTGTGTTCTGCTATATATATAACATTTTGTCCCGCTACACAAAAACACAAGTAAACCATGAAAAAGTATATATAATTTCAGATCTACTTTAAATATTTATATTACAAAATATATTACATGTATATTATGTAAAAATTAAATAAAACAAAAAAAAATTTAAATATAATAAATATAAATAAAAACTAAAAATTTATTCAGTGCTGCTTTTTCACCCATGAAGGGAAGTGGGGAGTCTAGAGCCAAAGTGGATAAAAATAAGCATATATTTTGGAGTAATTTTCTTTTAATGTTCCTGGCAGTTAATTAGAAGAGCTGTTACGTTATTAGCAAACAAAAAATCAATGGAAAAAGGATTTTAAGAGCCTTAGAAGTAAGCATTGGCTGCTTATGAACAAAGCACCAGAGGCAGCATTTAGCTACCATCTAAAACACATTAGTTATGAACACATGAAGCTATAACTATAGAAATTCCTTTAATTGAACTCCACATTAGTATTTTTGAACCTAAACAAGCAGAGAGTTTAAAATAAGTACCTAAACAGCCCTGATAGAAAAACAAACCTGCAGTTATATGATTATGAAGGGTGAGGAGAATGGAATTATTCTTACCTCACTATAGTTATAAAATACAGGTCTAATCAGAAAACACGCAAAATTAATACTGTATAATAAAATAAATACTACTAAGAAAAACTCAAAACACTAAGTCACTTGTATTGTATTAAAGAGAACAGTCGGGTGTGCAGACATGGTGGGACTGGCTTCAGAACAAAATTATCTACAAAGCCTGTATAACACTTCATAGACCTGCAAGCATCCTGAAATAACTTTGGAATAAATATTACACAAACTTTTCTGAGACTGGTCATAAATAAAAAATTTATAGACATTAGACTTTAAAAACTTAGTCATATACTGATGGCATCCAAAGAAGTAAACACGGGTACCTACTATACAGACACAAATGGGTTAAATGACTAAATATGTCTTTGGAAAAGTATATGTAGGCAAAAAATCAAGCATGATGACTATGCATGTCATGTACAAGTCATTTGAAAAGGAATGTTTTGTGGACAAATGTACCCCTGTATCCATTTGCCATCTTATGACTGTTCTTGGCCTTATTTAGTTATGCACGTATTGGCCATACGCAGAATGGCATTTAGGTTTGTTGTAAGAAATGAAAAATGACACCTTGAACATTGGTATGCTCTTGGTGTTCGTGTATATAAGCTCTAATCAGCTTATATACGGGAACGCATTTCTTCCCTTCTAAATGCAGAATAGTTTGTTGGACATTGAATAGTACAATAATAATTTTTCTAAATATGCTCTTTATATATTGCACAGCAATCATGTTTGATTGTACATTCTAATGCAATCCTAATCTGACATGTTGTATTTTACACAGCATTACACTATATTTGCTGCTCAGAGTCATGTAGCCATATTTGTATAGCTATTAATCAATTTAATGAGCAAATGAGCTCACTCTTTCCTGAAATTTATGGCAGCTAAAACTGGGTCAGTATTTTAATGAGTGCATTTTATCAAAACCAAACATATATATTAATGATAACCATGTCTTCTTTTGTCATGGTTTACAATATAAACTGATATTTGTAGGTCCTTGAATGTGATGCAGCTGTTGCAAAATGCATTAGGTAGAGCTGTCTTGCAATGGATAGCATTTCTAAAGAGGCTCTCTCTCAAAGCAGAAGATAGAGAATTGAAATTTAGCACTGCACAATGTTTATATATCTGTAATAAAATACAATCACCGGCCAGCACCAAGGTTATAGGCAATAGTATTTAAACATTATTAAAGATTCTTAGTATAAACATAAATAGTATTATCAGGCTGCCAAATCAATTATTTTGTTATGGATTTATTTTTAAATATATGTTTGTATACAGATTGCAAAAGTATGTAGCCTAATCTTATTTGATATCAGCATCTTTGTATGGCAGCAGAAACAATAGAAGAGGGAGGGTCAGTACTATAAACCAGACAGGCTTTAAAGCTGAACTCAAGGCACAAAAACATTAATTTAACTGTATTCCTCTATAGACACAAAGGAAGGAGAAGAATGGTCTCATTGGTTTATTGTTGCACCTTAATTGACCTATCACAGTGTAGAAAGGATCCCAGACCAGTCAGTACTGCTGTGTATTAGTCTCAGGCAACTGTGCTGTATGGAAGGGGTGACTGGAACACAAGAATACCTAAACAGGAATACACAGGATTATGCCAATTACCATATCTCCATTTAGCAATTTGCCTGCAGTGGTAACATTTATATTAAAACTTTTATTATTGTGTCAATGCTAAACAAATATGACAGCTTATACTTGCTATTTTATTAAATGTGTAATTCTATATGATGTAAGGTGTTACTACTGAATAAAGATCCCTAAAATGCAATTGTTCTGAGTTTGGATTGCATATATTTTAGTCTGTTAAGATAAAGTATTTAATGCATGTAAAAAAAAACATCACATGCTGAGTACTAATTCATCACTTTACTATTATTCTATTACTTAGGCTAGGTACACACGTGCAATAATTGTCATTAGAAAACGAACGATTACCGACGGATCAACGATTATTCATGATTATTTTGAACAATCGTATTGTGCACAATTCTGTACATGCTGAAACGATATGACTGTTCAAATATATTCCACCAATAATCTACACACACTAGACATGATTGTTTGAACTATGAAGGAAGTGATGTGTACTGAAGAAAGTTTATCACAGAACCATCCACAATCATTTGTCCAGTCGTTGTGCACTTTTGTTAACGATTATCGGACAATCGGTCGTTGGATGTTTGTTTTCAATGATAATTATTGCACATGTGTAAGTAAATTCTCTCTGCTACAAAAGTGAGGGTTCCAAGGATCTGAGATTGGTACCTCCGGACAAAATTATGACCCGTGGCAAATACAATATAGACAAAAGCAGATATACAGTCTTTGTCCTGTCCTCTACTTCTTGTCTCAGTTTCAGAGATAACAGAATAAATAAACATATTTTTTAGCACTGTGGGTAAAAGGTTAGATTTCAACCACCTGGGAAATAGAATGATACTTGGTCCTAAACAAAGAAATAAGGTAGAAATTTACTACAAAGAAAGGAAGATATATTTACAAGCAATCATTGTCTTTGGAAAGGATCTTTCACCATCTTTTCCAACAACTAACGACTGCACGATTCATGAACGAGTACATCATCGTTCTTGCTCTATGGAGAGGGGAGGGGGAGAACGATGGAGCGGCACCCTGCTGCCCCCTCTCCCCCTTCACTTCCATTATGATCCTTTGTTGTCCATCGTCCATGGATCCGCCAGGGTGGTCGTTGATGGATGACGAGCGCTGTAGACACGCAAGATTCTTGTACAATATCGGCCCTGAGCCCATTATCGGGCTAGAATAATTGCAAGTGTGTTGTACCTGTGATACCTGGGTATAGTTGCATAACATTCTACCTTTATTAATGTCCTAACAATTTCATTTTAGCACTGATACTGGAATCAGCATCCGGAATGATACTGTGTTGTTTGGGATTTGATAATAAAAAAAAATATACCTGTTATCCTAAACCGGTGACCAGCTCCAACTCCTAAGGAAGTTTTTCATTGGCAGTACATACTGCCCTTAGGATGGTCGATCAAAGAATATTTTATTCAAATAACAAGAATGTAGGCAAAATAAAATGCTTGGAAATAACGCAAGACAAATCTGCTTGGAAAATGTATTTAGCTGCTGCTATCTGTAGCAAACACACATCACTGAGAAAACAGTAGCTTTTTCCCCTATGGATACGGCTCATGATGTACAAGAATGAAGCTGCAATCCATCCCCCTCCTTAGCTATTCAGCAATAGCACAAGGGTAGTACTAACATTTCATGCTTTTTAATCAGGGCAGTTCTTACAGCACCTTCAGTGAGGGAAACAGTCAAGATGATTAAATACCTAATCTTCCACCATGACCTTTCCTGTCAATATTCCTTCTTGACAAGCAGCACTGGGAGATGCTCTCCATTAACCCTATCATCAAACACAGGGGAGGTTTTCAACATTAGCTAAAAATTGTTTCACAAAAGGATCGGTGCAGTGGCTTATTTTAAAAATCATACGTGAATTCAGCCATCTGATTTTACTGCTAGCATTCTAGCGAATATATACATTTAGGTTTGTGAAGGTGGTTGCCCAGTTTTCTTTTAAATAAGGGCAACTACTGTCATCCACTACAAGAAATCTCAGAGTTACAGTGGGATAAAGGAGAAATATAGTACTATATAGTATAGTACTATATAGTAATATATACTATAGCAGAAAAAAAGATACTGGGTTGCTTTGAATGTACACGGCCAACAAAAGGAAGCTTGCCTATCAATAGCAATGATATACATCTGACCTTTACTGTGGAGTTCTGATTGATGTACTGCAGTAATTGAACCTGACTTGGGTAGTGTTTAAACCTAGAAGTTTGTACAGGTAAAGAAGCATTTTAGGTAGGCTTGGTTATCTCAAATATCCTTTTGTGACTTTAAATCAGTATTTCTCAATCAGGGTTCTGTGGAGCCCTAGTATTCCTCCAGAGGTAGCTAGGGGTTCCTTGAGCAATGAGCAATTTGTACCTCCAAGGTCAGTTTAAAGTGGACCTATCACCATTTTTTATATTATATAGAAGGTTGGGGTAAAAAATGTATTTTTGTTTAGTACTTTGTATAAGAGCTACTATAGCCAGCTATCTCGGTGGCTCAGCTCAGCCACACAGGTAGTGTAGTGTTAAAAGTGTATTTACATTTTTTTGAATAAATGACACATTCATTTGAAATTCTCATTTAAAATGTTCCTGTGTGCAAACCATAAATCTAATGCTTTTAGATGAGTGCACCTTTAATCAGTAAATATCTTAAATAGCACTTAGATAACATGTTCATATATAATTTACTTTTATCTAAAGTGTTTTAGCCCTATCGGTTTGTAAGATCAAGGAGATAATAATCATCAGAATATTAGATTTCCATGTAGATGTTTCTTAGCTAACAAAGGGTATGTTGTGTCCTTCTAAAAAAAATCTGTTATCTGTAAAAGAGAAGTAATTTACAATCTCTTAATTCATGGTGATGGACATTGTGTGCGGTGTCAAGCCCAACCATACATCATGAGTTAAAGAATTGCAGGATAATTATGTCAGATCTTTTACCCAATAATCCTAAATAAATACAATCTATAAGCTCAAGTGGACATTGCCATGAGAAGCCTTAGACGTGGAATAGGTTTATTATAATTATAATTGTATGTCATGCTTTACATAAGGAAAAATACAGACAATGAGAAGCTGAATTTTGTTGATGAGGTATAGAAGTATGCATTTGCATAGATTATTGGTAGTAACTTTACAATTTTGAAATGCAAAAGAATCAGAATTTTAAGCCCTCATCAAAATACAACTTTCACATTTATTAGGACCAGATTCTACTGGAAAATGATCAGTAGTTATGCTGATATCAGGAGGAAATGGCCATTCTGAAAAGCTGTATTCAAAAGTGGACACACTTGATATGATGTTTTACATGTCTTAACATAATCAATGTGTTATTGATACCCTTATAGGAAACCTTGAGGGGTAACACATTTTGGTAAATTACATAAATGTTCCAACATATTATTGTACCCCAAGACACAATAAAACACTTAGGAATGATGGATTTTATCAACTCACCACTTTTGTGAATTAATACATTGCTATGCTACATACACATGTCAGATCATTCTCGTTCGATTATCGCTCCAGGACTAGTATCGAATGAGAATCTGACATGTGTACAGCGGCCGCCCAACAATGTTGATGAACCCGTCCTGGCGAATCCATGAGCGACGAACGATAGCAATGCAGGTGAAGGCAAGAGATCGCAGCGGGATTTTTCAAACTTGGTGTTGTCAATCAATGTGGCAACACAAGTGGGGGACAACTATATATATTCTTGCCACTTCCTACTAGAAAGTTATGGTAACTGGAAAAATCAGCAGGTAACTACTATGTATTACAATGTATTTTAAAAATAGGAACAGTTCCTAGAAACATGTTAAGGAGCCTCTGAAGAAAAATACATGAGTGGGTTTACTTACAATTTAAGTTACCTTTCAATCAATATTCACTGGTTTGAATAGTTATTTATTATCTGCTTGATCAATAACTTCATATTATTTTTGGCAGCAGCTAACTACACATGTTTTCTAGCCTCCTGCCCCAAAGCATGACAGACAGTAATATATTGCCATCATTAAGTCAAGAGATAAGTTACTCAGTCCAAGAGCTGCCAGGGTTCTATGAAATGATTAGGCTGAACATTGAATTTTCAGTTACAGTCTAGTTAAATTAATTGTTGCATACATAAATATTGGCTCCACATCATGCAGCCATGCAGCAAGTGCCAACTCCTCTCACTTGAATTGAATAAGGTTTGTTGTAGGACACTGCAAGGATTGTCTCCTGGGACTGGCTCTCCATAGGCCTTTCCTCTAACTTGCTGTCTGTTATTGTGCTATTGTATTATTAGGATGTTTTAGCACTGTACGCTGATATATGAGACAGAATCAATGCACAGCAAAGACTACCAGTCAATGTAAAAAGTTTTCATTGACATTAGATTGAACAAGGGACAATTGAAAAAAAAAATTCCATCAACTTAAATACATCGGAAATAAACACAAAAAAATTGAACATGTGTCGACACAAGGTAGGTCTGATGGTTCCCACCCGATAATTGGCTCAGGGCCGATATCGGGCGAGAATCTGGCGTGTGTACAGCACCAGTCGTCTGAACAACCATCCTGGTGGATCCACGGACCGCTCTCCCCCTCCCCTCTCCATAGAGCAGAATGGTGCTGTATGTACAGAGCTTGTTCATGCATCGTGCAGTGCTGGTCGTTGGAAAGGATCGTGAAGGATCCTTTCCAACTACTATTATTACACGTGGATATAGGGCTTTAGGCATTTAAACAGTAGGAAAAATTACAATTGCTAGGGGTTTCTTGAGCAATGAGCAGTTTGTGACTCTCAGATCATTTTCCCTAATATCAATGATCTTTTTGGCTATCTCCTAAGGTGACTTAGAACTTCTTACTGGCCAGCAATGTAAGAGGCATTCTTCCTAAGGCCACCACACTAATGCACTGTGGTGATATTAAATATATTAAGGGTTCTCAGAAAAGCTGAGAGGTATTTGAAGGGGTTTCCTTTTGTTAAAAAAATTTAGAAACACTGCCATGGTAAAGGAAGGTTATTGCATGGGTTGTTTTGCTTCTATTTAGTGCCCTAAGCAAAACATCCCGAGTGGCACCCCCACAATCTGAATCAGCAAGACAATGGTGCCTTCCCCTACATCAGAGTTGGCAAGACATCTCTAGTGTTGTGCACCCCCTTCCCCACTGACGGATCCCCAACCACCATTAAAACACAGCAACCAGTGACTGTGGAGACACTTTGGCCAAAAGTAATGCAAGTAATAAAAACCATAGCAATCAGGAATATGTGACATGAGCTCCACCATACTGTATAGAAACTACTTCCATTACTACATCCCCTACACCCTTTTATATAAATTTTCACCTCTCACCCACTTTCTTCACTACACTCTCCTCTGCCTATGACCGAAACTTTGAATACGCTTCAACCTCAGCCTCTTAGTATTGCACCCTTTTCCTCCTCTGCTATCTAACCCCACACTAGTCCTGGATACCTGAATCTCTTGCTACCCTGGTGTCAGTAGGCCTGCCAGTGTTTAGGTAACTGCATGTACCCTCTCTGTGGAGGCACACCCCTATGCCACCACCTCTAACCTTCCTGATGTCTTAAATAGATTTAATATATAGATTAAAAATAGATAAATAGATTAAATAGATTCAGGTTCAGACTGTAATCTCCTGGCTGCTGGCCAACTCAGCTTCTCACCTGCAAACTGAACTTTTTAGCTTATTCAGCTACCTTAGCTCCAGGCCTCATATTTCTGTTTTGAACACAAGGAAGCAGGAATGAGTCCAGAAGTTGGGGCTAAGACCAGTGAACACCAACGCTTTTAGGAGTGGGTGCTGAGAATGCTACAGGCTGTGCAGTGTGTCTTTGCTATCCAGCAGCAGGAGCCTACTAGTATAATCTTGTCCTAAGCAATTTGTTTATAGCACTTATAGTATTAGTCTGTCATTTGCAATCCCTATTTAATGTACAGCGCTGCGTAATATGTTGGCGCTATATAAATCCTGTTTATTAATATTAATAATAATAAGGGCAAGCAGTGGCTCCCTCAGCCAGAATTCTCTGACAGAATCACAATTCACAAGAGCTCACATGATTGCTATTCTTGGATACCAAAAATGTTTGTTTAAAATAAGATCTTCAGAAGCTTTAACACTAACAACATTTAAAAAGAAGACAGCCCAACTGCATGGATAGTTTTGAATTTATTCTGGAGTTCAGCTTTAAAGAAAATATTAGAACAAAGTCTTTTATTTCTATAAATTAAAAATATAATTTTTTTTTTCTTAATGACCAAAAAAAAAACACACAACATCTAGATCTGATTATTATTAGTACATACAACAATGTGCTGCATGATTAGATTTTTTTCCCCAGCTATAGAGTGAGACCTGTAAATTAATGACAAAAAATGACAGGCAAGAATAACTGCTGTATGTATTTAGCCACAAACTTGGTTACAGGGCATTGAACCATATCAGAGATGAAAATCAAACCATACTCTGAGTCTGGAATAGCGTGAACAGGTCAGCCAAGAGCTCATGCCTGAGTGAACATCCACTTACTAAATGGGACAAGGCTTAAGGCCTTAACGTTTTACCTCCTGATTTTGTTCTACTCGCTGCTCTTATTTTTACAACTGTAATGTTAAATTTGTCTTGGATTTTGAAGAGAGCACAACAGACACAGAACTGTCAGGGCAGGACTTATCAGAAGGAAGAATAGCATGCTTCTGAATTACAATTGCAAAGTCACAAGTGCGCCATTTCAGAGGTCATTTGGATCAACATTTCCTTTCACCTCAATAAACAATACTGCAAGCATTCACCAAAATCCTTAATGACTGAATAAGTATTAACCTTTATACCCAATTTTACAATCTATAACCTGTCTTTACTTACACAAATTTGGCATTTAGGATGCACACACCTGTATGCCTCAATTTCATTTACTGTATTATTTATCTTCCATAGCACCAAGCTGTTCACATCTTTATGGAACCTTTACTCCCAAGTTTTCCCTCTCGGTGTATCTTTATAAAAATGTATTACTTTACTGACTACTATATTATTTAACCTTTTATCCAAACTCAGAAATATTGTATTTATTTTAAAAGCCAAACCGGGATCTTGGCAAGATGTTTCTCATCTCAGAACACTGTAATTCAGAATATAAACTGTAAAGATGCAGATTATTGTGTTTTTTGTATTCCTACAGCAATTTCAGTTGCTTTAAAAGTGGAGGGAAATTGCACAAAACAAATTTTTCCTAAAACAAGAAGTTACAGTGTAATTTTACAAGTACATTTTAGGTATTTTTAAGTACATCATGGATCTACTGTGCTAAGCACTGCTTGAATGAAGAATACATTGATAAATTATAACTACACTTGGAAATCTGATCTACTTTTTTGTACAAAATTCAATCACCTAATCTGAATCACCAGGCAGCTGTACATAGTGGTGGTGGGGTAAAGTTGATTATATGAAGCTAGGGGTTACAATTAAGTGAACCTGTCGTTTTGCCATGCATGATGAAAACATGTGTCTACTTTAAAGTCATCCTTAACTCTATACAGGTTTAGATAATTTAGCAGCAATAGTTGTAATAGGTACCATTGTTGTACCCTGGAAAATATCAGGTATACGTAGCCATTTCAATGCTGTTGTATAATGTAAAAGGGATAATGCATAGCTCTGCACCAGTTTGGGTGTTATGGAAGGCATAACTTGCACTGGGTTTTCAGGGAGGGAGGAAGAAGGGAAAAGCTGAGACCTGCAAGGTAAAAAAATATATAATTTAGAAGAAAACAAATGCAGCTATTCCATGACATAAGTACCAACTTGCATTCCATAACAGAAATGTTGTAAAACATGTATTACAAGTCACTCAAATAGTCAGAAATTTTGTACAATAAACAGGCATGACCAAATCTTAAATATTTATCAGACAATCATCCAATCTGGCTAATGAACCTGCTGAATATAAACCTATAGTTCCACATTTCAAATATATGAGCACAAAAAATTTGTTTTACAAATATAAATAACTATCTCATAAGGAACATGTTGCTCCTTATAAGATAAGGAGATGAGTAAAGCAGTCTGATACTTCTATAGCTGTCTAGTCACAAACTAGGAGATGGACAGGATTTGAAAATGTTACCTAACAGCAGCATCATTATATACCCAGTCCTATGTCCTACCAACACAGCAGAGCTGTGTTGGGTAAGACAAAACACACACACACAAAAAACACACATGTATATGTATTTTATAAGTTAATTTGAAGTTTGCCTGTATTTCAAATTTTTTGCAACCTTCTAACCATGCAAACATATTTAATAGAAACCTCAGGAAATTATACAGCACTTTAACAAAAGAGTTAAAAGCATGTTTAAATGGTGTCTGAGGCAAGCTGTTTTCCATATTATGCCTGCTTTTTTTCTTTAACCAATCTATAAAATACCTACAGCTTAGTGACCAGCACTTTATAATATATATATTTACTCACTATGTTTTAGAAATAATTGCTTAGTGTATAAGATTTTCATTTTCTTAAAGCAGCTCCTACTGAAAAATAAATGTCTTCAAAATAATACTTTGCTGAAAGAGAGCACACAGGGCAGAATGTGGTTAGCTTTAGGTCAGGACTAAAAGGGTCTTGGTAGAGCCGAAAGAGCCTGTCGTCTTCCTAATGATGGTTATTAAGATGTTTTCAATCATCTAGCTTTCTCCTTTTCTTTGTCTGACTCTATCATGTACCATCCCCTACGGGACTGGAGCCTGAAGAACAGTGCAGCAAATGATTGGAAAATCAAACGATGCCGTCCATTACTCACGTTAACAGACTCATGTAATGGAGTGAGCCCCTTTTATATGCAACTCCTGTTTACTTCTATTAGGAAATTCAGTATGTCAGGAGAGACATACTTCCTTCTTAATTTGTTTCTGAAACATGAGTAAAACATATTAGATACCACAAAATACATGCTGAAGTAGTCCAAATACTTACAGAGCATAAATCATGTAGTTTTTACAATCTGATTAATGTTGTTAATCTCAATTTATATGTTATAGAGTGCTATCAGTGTGTAGGTTCTTGAGAGCAGAGTACATAGAATAGCCTATTATTTAGCTACTTACTATACTCATAAGGATAGCAGGGTCTAACATTAACACAGATTTATGTCACTTCTACAGACTTTGCGGCACCTAAAATTTATGGTAGAAAGGGGTTTGTGTTGTTCATTTTCACATTTAGGCAATTTCCACTCATGTCCTGACCTGGTAACAGAAAAAAAAGTGAGAAGGGTGGTTATGGTGATAGGAAATCTTCTAATATGAGTATTTTCCTCAGTGACAACTTTCAAAAGTAGGATTTTTCCATTATTTAGAAAGATTACCTGTTTCTTGTATCCCAGAAACAGGTGGATCAAGAAAACACAATAAACACCTATAGATAGTGTTACTATTCCAATTCAAAACATATGTAACAAAAAGTAACAAAGAATTTACATAGGTGTGTCTTGACCGAGTAATAAAATATATGGTAACGTATTTGCAGACATTGCCCCTGATTCATCAAGCAGAATCGGATTATCACTGTTCTTCAGCGATCCGAAATCGTACACCGTCGCGCTATTCAGCAACTGAAAAAGATCGCGGCCGGAGCCGCGCATCTCCGGCAGCTTTACACTGGCGAGCCTGCATTAAAAGTCACTGTTCCCCTAAAAAATCATTCTTTCTAATGGCACACATATTACCCATAGCCCTAAAAAAAAATGTTTGCGATCGCACCATTGAGCTTAACAGATCCTCCTTAATCGCGCAGCTGAAATCTAATCGCCTTAATTGGCAGATTCGCGCCCCCTATTGCTCATTATTATGAAGGCAGGAATCCGGCTGGCAGTGAGGAGGCGAGTGTACGAGCACACTCGAGTCCGGACCACAGTAAACCGCGATCGCTGGCCGCGCGTACTTTCGCGCTTCCAGCGAGTGCGGATTTTATTGATGAATCAGGGGCATTGACTGAGCATGATACTTTAAATTAGTAAACTTCTGCATGTTTAAAAAAAAATCTTCTTGACAACATGAATACATTTTTAAGTACTGACACATGTTCTGTGTAAAATACATGTAATATTTGTAAAGAATACATACCTGGATTATAGTTTTGTTTTATATTGTTTTGGAATTTGGCTTTATTTAATTTAACAATGTGATTTAGTCCTCTGGGATCAGCTGACACAATGTTACAGAGTCTGCTGTCCTCCAACCTGTTCAGGTCCCACCAGAATATGACAACAAGCTTGGGTACCATGATTTAAACTTATCTCTGATTATGGTCCCTTTACTCTGGACTGGAGATCTCACAACTGATACATTTCCAGTGATATTCTCCCTTCCAGTTTCCCAGTCTTTTTACAGAGTTTGAAGCCATTTGCACCAGCGCTTGGGTAGTAGTGCTTGCTCCTAGCGCAATTCGTTGCCACCTAATATTTTATTTTATTTAGGAGTGGGTATATAGGTGGGAGTCAAAACTGGAATTTTACACCAGTAAGGGGAGACAAGATTCCCCTACTGACACATAATGTATCTACTAGGTAAAATGCTTCATATGTTCTGATCTTGCAGCCCTCCTGGAGAACTGTTGCAAAGATAACCTGGAAGGTCAGAAACTTTAAGGTTTCCATAGATCCTACCTTCATTTTGCTTCATCAAAACCAGACACTCATTAAATCCTACAAAAAGTCTGTTCTTAGGCTATAGACACACGTCAGTTGATTATCGTCTGATTATCATTTCAGGGCTGGCATTGGACCAGAATCTGGTGCATGTACAGCAGTCATCAAGACCTGGCAGATCCTTTAACAACAAACAGTGAACAACCATAATGCAAGTGAAGGGGAAAAGAGAGAGCGCTGGCTCGTTCTCCCCCCTCCACTCTCCATAGAGCAAAACAGCGCTGAACATGTACTGCGCTTGTTCATGCATCTTTCAGTCTTTTGTCATTGGAAAGGTTTGTTAAAAGTCTAACATGTGTACGTAGACACATAGTCACTTGGTCACAGCAACCAGATCGTGTAATTCTTTATTCTGGGGGGAACAGATGTCCCTGGTGCAGCTGTGGTTGTGTCAAGTCAATGAAATTTAGTACATGGAGGACCTAAGATGTGATGTTTTAATATTGGTGTTTGCACCTTTCTTTTGATGGTAATATTTTGTTTGTTGTTGCCTTTCTGGATGCGTATTATTTTTCTGTGCTTAAATATAGAATGGTATAAGTTTGTTCTAGTGCATTGGAAGCCTGTTTAAATGGGTAGGCATAGTAATATGGGACAAAATGCTTGATAATTTGCAACACAGAAACATTGTTAAGAAAGCAGTTAACTTGTTTGCCTATTTGGAATTTTGTTTTCATTTCTCACCTATTTGACATGTAATAGACATTGATTGGATGTCTAAAGCTGCGTACACACTGCCAATTTTTGTCGTTGGAAAGGATCTTTCACGATCCTTTCCAACGACAAGGGAGTGCACGATGCATGAACGGTGCTGTACATACAGCACTGTACACACAGCAGATTTTCGCCCGATAATTGGCCGATGCCGATTATCGGGCGATAAAAATCTGACGTGTGTACGTAGCTTAAGGGATAAGGGGGTTAAAAACCCTGTTTTTGTGAATGTTTAGTACAGGTGACAGGGGTCAAATACAAAAAGTAAAAGAAGTAATAGTGTAGACCAGACACTAAAAACTGATGGAAATTCTGATCCTTCTCCAAGCTAGATTTAAGGAAAATGTTTTAAAATGTGTTGGGATTTAGATTGCCTTGTAAGCACTTAGGAAATAACCTACAAAATTAAAACTTGCTAAGAATTTGTTACTTGGAATTCCGATACAATATATACTTGTTAAATGAGATATGGCTCTGAGGCACAGTCTTAGGTTGAATAATGATACATGTTCATTGAGAAAAATAAACTGAAGAACAAAAATCTAATATTCAAAAGCATATATATAATACGAAGCATATATTAATATACAAATAAATACTCCCCTGAAATACTTAGATGACTCCTTATAATATATATATATATATATATATATATATATATAAACATATATACACATTATGTATATATATACAGTATTGAACCCAGACATTTTTTTAAGCTGGGTGGGAAGAAAATTTTAGGTGGGTGGCACCCCTCTATTGTGACCCAACTCTTCAGTAACCACCCAAAAATATCTGGGTGGTGCGTCCAGCTAAAAGGGGCTGGGGAGAACACTGTATATGTATATACACACACACACACACATATTATATATATATATATATATATATATATATGTTGATGCAAATAATTTTAATTGCCACAAATAGAATCAAAACTGTTGTAATGTAAACACTAACCCTTTCTGTCATTTACATAAAGAATTTATTTCCCAAACAATGCTATTCCAATACCTTATAGCACAGCAGAACAACTTGATGGCCAGATTCCATAAATGATGTAAGTAAAATATTAACTACTCTTCAACAATGATGCATACTCTTTGATACCTAAAATCTACTTACAATAGGTCTGGGCCTTAATTTGCCAAGGAATACCCTCCAGGGACCCCTTCCCTTCCCAATGATCCCTAATAAATTCGTAATTTTTTATCCATTCATATCTTTTCTGTTTTGGCAAACACTGCAGAGTCTGCCTAAATCCTCCCTACCTCTGGAACTGTCTAAATGTTATAAAGATTATTTACTCAATAAATAATATGGGTTAATAATGTAATGTAGTATGTAGAATTCTTGCAGGCAAAAAGAAATCTGTATAGTTATTGGCGACAAATGTTAGCTGGAATGTTTTAATAAACCGGAATTATCCTTAAACAGTTAGTAGGAACAGACATGCAAAAATTTTCTCCAGATGCAATAGTGTTTTGCTAATAGATTTCATGCAAAACAGAGCCACAGACCACCAAAATGTTCACCGTTTGGCGACCGCTGATCTACAAAGCCTCCTAGGTATTACCTCAAAACTACAAAATCTGATAGTGTCTATAATCTGGAGAACAGGATAGGGGTTGAGTGTAATTTGCTTAGGAAACAAAAACTGGACAGAGATAAAACCAGTCTACAAAAATGCTTTGTGTTATGACAAATCATAGGGATGAACAAAGAACACCTCTCTGGTTTCCACCTGACAACAAACACATTTTAAAAAGAAATAACAAATTCTGGGCCCAGGCACAAATCAGAGTTTGCAAAAGAAAATGCAAGATTTTTTTATATATACAGTGATACCTTGGTATAAGTCCAACTTGGTATAAGCCCTGTTTGGACATGAAAAATTTTGCTTGGTATACAACATTTGTGCTAGAACTGGTATGGGTCAAAATGAGTCACAACACTGCGTGCTACCCTTATTTACCTCTCTCAACACAAAGCCACAACTGCCCATGAGCGTCAGTACGCCAGTTGCTACCATTCAGTGAACAACCAGCGCTATAACTCTCTGTAAAATTACAGAACATATCCTCCTCCTCCCTTCCTAACACCATCCTAGTAGGCACTCAACTCCTCTCAGCAAGGTTAAATTTTCATTTATTTCATCTATTTGCATTTTTATTTATGTATTTTAGTATTAAGCAGTGTTTAAATTATTGTATACAGCCCCATCAATGTATAATATGCCAATAACAATAGGTTTTTTTCATGGGAACGGATTAATCATTTTCCTTTTATTTCCTATGGGAAAAATGTGGTATAAGTCCTGTTTGGTATAAGTCCAAGGATCTGGAATGGATTAGAGACTTATACCAAGGTACCACTGTGTATGTATATATATATATATATATATATATATATATATATAAAGGTACTCTAGTCACTACTGTCTGTTCTACAAGTGTATAAAGAAAACTTCTTGGTAACTAGGTAACTAGGTACATGTCACTTATTTGGGGCCCCACTTTAAGTTACAACTCTCAACTAAATGATGGAAGCACTGCCAGTAAAGGCCTAATTTTCCATAAGCATGGTTCAGTCTCTAGTTACTACAAATGTTGTAAATAATGCAGCCTGGTGAATAGAAAATACCTGCTGCTGGTAACAAAAGGGATACACAAATACATATACAATCTAAAGGCACAATAATATGCCCTTGCTTGAAATCTTTCTTTAAAAACTTCATATCATTGCCTGCTTTTAACTGGATGGTATTTGACATTATTTTGTGTACTTTAAATCAAAAAGCATAAAGAAGGCAACTAACACTTACCCAGCCAACTGCCTGACCCACCAAGCTCTGTTGTGCTGAACATCCTAACTTGATAGAAGATATCCAACATCCAACACACTTCCAGTTGTGTGGAATGTCTGGCACCCCTACTGCGCTCTGTAGTCCCTTCTGAAAATCCCTATGTTACTATTGTGTGTTACAGTGACATTGAAGCCAATGGAGGAAACCACAGAATGCCGAGGTAGATGTCAGCATCCAATACTCATGGATATGCTGAATCTTCAACGCCTGGATTGCAGTGGTCCTGGAATTAGCTCAGGTAAGTATTAATTGCTTTCTTTGCTGGGATGCTGGTAATAATAAATCAATTCTGTTACAGTTTTATTTTTTATCTTTCGTTTGAATTTTCCCATGTGCCATGTAATGGTATGGTGTTTGTGCCATACCATTACACTTTGATTATGGTGTCATTGGCAAAGCATTAATGTAGCTGCATTATAATTAACATCATGAATATATAATTGATGTAGTTACAGTGTTTGTATGAAGAGATTATTTGGATATCTATCTTACAGGACAAATGAGAGCCAGCAATGTCCTTGCCATCAAAATGCAAAGAGTTTTTAATTAGGTTCAAAATAGTAAATATTAGCCCTTGACATGAAGATGCATTTATCATAAAGGAGAGCGACAGGCTGAGTAATGAAGGCAGACCCAAGAAATTTAATTACACTACTCAGAGCATAGCCATATCTCTCTATAATAGCAACACAGGTCATAAATAGGAAACTCACAGCGCCACCTCCTGGCCATTTCAAAACTATGTGTAAGGAATTGTTATTATGTATTATATATTGTAAAATAAGATGATGTGATAGCCTGTAACAATTTTTTGAGTACAGTCGGTGTAATAGTTTATAGAAAATATAAACAATGACAAAAGACACTTTAATAGTCAGTGGCAGATTTTAAAGAGAGATATTAGTATAATAAAGTAGAACTATCCATGGAAAATATAACAAGTAATCTGCTTTATTATGGGGGGGGGGGGTGAAGCTCCAGTAGGCCATAAATTGTTTAGGAATATTAATCACTCAGGATTCCTGAATAGTCACTTATCACTTCAAACATTTAATTAAAATACCTTACTGTACCACCTACTTTACTTTGTATAAATAATAATATTTTCTGAATAAAATCTGAACAGCAACTCTATATGAAGTGGTGTCTGTTTCGATCGTAATATTAACATAACAGCTGATGTTTAAGAAATAGATTACATTTTTCCTTCACAAAGTGCATAGATATGTCACAACATTTTGTATTGTCAGATGTCTGCAACACTGCCTAAAATAAAAGCTAAATCCAGCCCTCGAAAAGAACCCTGAACTTTACAGAACTGGCCAAGGGTAAACACAGCCAATGGTACCTGGACACCTAAAGCCCCACACAAGGGGGTGTTCTACCACAAGGATAGATCAAGGGGGAGATTAAGGAGAGAGTCTTAAGTGAACAACTCCAACAAAGTCTTCCAGCATTCACACCAAGCTTGACTAGAAGAGGCACCAGCAAGCCCTGTTCATTCTTCCCTTTGTCCAAGCAGTCTTGGAACTGAAGCTGCTGAGTCCAGGAAGTATTATTACCCACTTGGACTTGAAACCTGTAGTCATGTAAAAACTCAGACTGGGTAGTCCCAAAGGGCGGGGCACAGCACAGCACAGCACCAGGAGAAAGATTACCTATCTATAAACATGGCCTGTACCACCATCATGAGAAATACCACTCTGCAGTTCATCTGTACCCTTCCTTTACCACTGATCACCTCTGCAACCTATATATACTTTTCAAAATGCTCCTGCCAGTCACAGCTGTCACCGCTCTCCATGTTGCTGCACTGCCTATTCACTGTAGTGACATGTAAACATCAGCAGGGTTGGTGGGTAGAAGACAGCAGAAATATGTAAAAAATGCAGTGTATTGCAGCAGAGACAAATAAAACTACCAGGCCAGTGCGCAGGAGGCAGGACAGTCATGTAAGGAACCAAGGGGTTATCATGGTGGTGACCTCTGTCCCAAAGGTAAGAATGTACAGCTTTCCTATAAATTATTAAATATAATCTGAACAATAATTCTTTTATTTTACTGTATATTTTTAACTTTTTTTGCTCAACCTTCGACTGCAATGTTATGTATGAATACACTTGAAAAGACTTATTAAGATAGATTTTCAAAAACATAATTTGAAGGAATGCAACCAAACACTGGTACAACTATGGGGTTTCTGATTTTAGGTTCTAAGCTAATACATGCTCCCCTACTCACAAACCTATTCTAGCACTCATATCCCTGCAACCAGGAGCAGAATATTGGGCGCAACGTGTGCCCCAGACCCTCCTCAGCCACAACATTTTAACAGTCAGTGAATGTAGTCACTGCAGTAGTTTTTTTTTCCAGGGTTTTTTCTCATTTTTCCTAGTGATCTTGCTATGACATAATTTTAGTCGTAGGAAGACAATGTTCACCCACAAAACTGTACCTAGACAAAAATAAAAAAGGCTGTGGTTCTGTTCTTTTATGGACCTGTGAAGATTGAACTAATAGAAATGCAGTCAGTGAAGTCTGAGATTGAAATGCACATTTAGGAACCCCCCCCCCCCCCCCCAAAAAAAATAGTCCTCGCTCTTCTCAGTTTTTATTTATTATTATTGGAATGGATACATTTCATATTCAGCTTTTATGGTTCATTCCCACCATAGCATACACATACCTTCAATATAGGGAGGGCACAGGAAAACTATTGTGATGATAATACAGCCTCACAATATCCCAGCTTAATATTTTTAATAAACAGGATTTACGGTATATAGCGCCAACAAATTATGCAGCGCTGTACATTAAATAGGGGTTGCAAATGACAGACGAATACAGTGAGACAGGAGGATAACACAGGAGGATGTATTTTACAAATCAGTAAAGGAAATCAACAAAATACCAAATCCAGTTATAAATCGCGCTTAGTCACGTGACGTTATCCCCTGGCGCGGGTCAGCCAATCAGAACCCTCCTAGAGGAGCTCTGTGTTGAAACCGCGCCATGTACGTTGGTAGAAAATGTACAGAATACCAAATCCAGTTATAAATCGCGCTTAGTCACGTGACATCATCCCCTGGCGCGGGGCAGCCAATTGGAACCCTCCCAAAGCGGCTTTGTGTTTAGTCTGCGCCATGTACGTTGGTACGATGAAAGGATTAAACTGGCTTCTGATTGGTTGATGTCAATACCAGAGAAACATAACATTTCCTGAACCCCCATCATCACCTGTCTCCCCCATATCCCCCCACATAACTACCTCGGCACCTTATAATGAGAGTATGACACCCCAGAACCAACCTGACAGCGTATAAGTTATAAATCACACAGATACATCTCTGTTTTGCTATGTGAGGGGACTGAAAATCCATTTCCCTGCCTCTCAACTGCAGTTTCCCGGACTTTAAAGTTTAATTCGTGAAGCCCCGCCCACTTCCGGGTCTCTGGGTGCCGTCACTTCCAGGTCCTTGTACTGGATGGGAACTAGCCGCTACCGGGAAACATGGCGGCGACGAGTGGTCAATTTTCTGATCTCCGGGAGATAAAAAAGCAGCTGCTGAGTGTGAGCTGGCTGTGCCGGGAGAGGGGTCTCTTACACAGCGTGAAATGGTGAGAGGCTGTAGAGCTGTATGGAGCAATCCCTGACTGAGCTGCATCTCTGCCATACATGTCACAATATTCCCTGTTATATCTGTATCTTCATACAGAACTCCCTGCTGATTGCGGGCAGATGTCCATATCACAGCCCACCTCTAGGATTTAGATCAGTATTGCTGGACATGGCCTTATATATTATACTCAGCAAAGCATTAAATGTAAATCTAAACCAAAAAAGAAGAGTAAAGAGACCCTGTCACCAACTAATAATTCCATCTTTTAAATGCTTTCTTGCAGCCTTTTCATTTTCTTTATGTAAACCTAATTCCCCAGGTACATTATTTTAATAAATGCAATGAGGTCAGAAGTTTGTCTCAACATAATATTAGGCAGTGTGGTGTCAGTTACTGGTAAAAATCCTCACTGTGAGTTAATCACAAGCAAAGCAAAAAAAACTTAATAGAGCCTAGATATTTATTAATTTCTGGAGCAAGCTGTGCTTTGATATGCAAAAAGAAACAACTGCAGAGTTTGTCTTGGTCATTAAAGAGTTACAAGAGGTTGCAGAAAGAACTCACCCCCCTAAGATCTCCCACAACCTCAGCTGTTTTTAGCAAAAGATTTCTTCTGCAAGTCATGCAAACCGCCCCTTCTCCTTCAAGCCTCCATTCTGCACACAGCGAGCAGGGAAGTCTGTTTGTATCTAGGAGTCCTCAGGATATGTTACAGGTTATGCCTGTTCCTATGTAAAAACTCAAAGGCAGGCAACCTCAGGGTCTACACCAGAGGAATCCACTCTATCCTCTAATAAGTTGTGGCATGAAGCGGGCACATCTTGCCCCTGCTCTTGTTAAAGAGTCTCACCTTAATGCCCCCCTGTCTCATGCCAGGTATACTGTCTCGGGTTCATTTGCCATGCCAGATTGGCTGATCCTGGCCCCTAGTAGCAGCAGGGCTGCTTGATCTCCAAAGTTCTGATGATAATAAAGTATTAGTAAAGATGAGTAAAACTTTGCTTTGGTTGCGTGTTCAGAATCGCACAACTTTGAGTTCATACAACAAGAACTTGTAAATTACAATGATGATTTGTCAGTTAAACACAATTCATTATCACTAATAAAATGTTGTCTTTTGTAGGGCGTCTGAACTTGCATTTTCATTAGAATCTATTCCTTTAAATGAATTACCACCGATGCCTGCACTTACTGAGGTATGTTTTAGTATGTACACTATATCTGTCAACATTATTACCTTATAGTATTGCTGAGGTTTAGTATGTACACTATATCTGTCAGCATTACCTTCTTATACTATTGCTATGGGACATCATTTATTTTACTCATTTTACTTATATAAGAGAAGAATGACTGAGCAAGATTTGCAAAGTAAGTCTAAGAAGTACCCCAGGAATGAACAATATACATTCAAGATAATACATTTATATCCATACTCTTTTCTTTAAAGAACTTTGTATTTCTACAACCAGTGTTTTTTGGACTGCAGCTTGTTTAGATAACAAAGCAATCAGAATACAAAATACTAAGATACAAAAGTTCAAAGCAAATAGAAAAAAGGGGAAAAAATCTGTCTGACAGCCAGGTAAGCTATAACAAACTTATGTAATGGCTATCGCAATAAAGAGGAGTGTAGTGAAGGGGGAGAAGAAGGGGCTAGATAATCATAGTCTATGGTAAGGAATTTCAGTTCAATTTAAAAAGGCAGCATAAGAAGTCAAGGATATAAATATCACCCATGTCATCCAAGTCTGAGGGAATTTAGTGACCACTTCAGAGAAATAGCTCCTGCTTCTTCCATCATATATATTTTGTGTACTTTACTAAGCCAGATACTCATCATTGGTATATCTGTGCATCTCCAGTACAAAGGAATAAACATCCTGCAGCAATCAGAAAATGTAACAAAATGGAAATCTCAGGGAAATATCCTGGACATACAGTAGACAGGAGAACAGGAGTCCTTGTGATTTGGTAACACACTTGGACTTTCTTCTCCCAGAAAATTTAAATCAGTGGGCGCTCCCACCAATTATGGAACCAACAGCTGTATGGCATCTCCAACACTTCTTCAGAGGTCTCTGGGATCAATTGATGGAGTTTCTCTGAGATCGCATACCAGTAATTAAGTATGTTGTAAAAATCGAACATTTGTGTGCTGACATAAATGCCCTTTTCCATTGCGTATCTGAAATGTCAGTCTGCAGGGAGGTCTCCCATATTTCCATGCATTTTTTATCCATAGTAAATATTTGTATGATATTGAATCACCCTCAATCTAAATGACGATTTATGTTTTACCCTTGCCAGGATGATGCTCAAGATCTAGATGCTTATACATTGGCCAAGTCATATTTTGACTTAAAAGAATATGATCGAGCTGCTTACTTCCTTCGAGGGTGCAAAAGCCAGAAAGCCTACTTCTTGTACATGTACTCAAGGTACTTGGTAAGAACCTTGTATATTTTCATTTCTAGCATTAATAGGGCAGTCCACTAAAAATATAAATTTTGCCATAGGTGGACCCTTTTGAATGATGTGAGCTCCTGACTTCTTAAATCTTTGATAATTACACATGCCATAGGTCCCTGGCATAAGTTTGACTCCTGTCCACTAAGAGTTTTGGATTTTGCTGCACATCATGTTATCCATGCATTTATGAAATGCTTAACAAAATCTGGCAATATATACAGTACAATTTATACAGCTTAGAGCTGTATAAATCACAATAGTTTTTAGACACTCCTGGCTGCTATTACATTTGTATTTCTACTGTATAATTAGCTATTTTAATAAAGTTCAGCCTCAAGAGTTACCAGGGAGTAAGTGACACACTATGCCCTACTGAAATGATTTGCGATGTATTAAGCAAAATACCAAAGGGTCAGTGCCATCATCCCCATAGCACTCTGGTTTCTTTTACCTGTCCCCATGTCACTACAGGAACAGTGGCTGGAGAAAAGATCCATAGTGCACAATATGACACATCTGAATGTATGGTAACTATTGGTGATCTTCAGTATAGAAGAGATGCTCACTTTTTTTGACTGTAAATCACAACAGCCTCTTTAAATGTTTCAGTTTGAT
Source organism: Pyxicephalus adspersus (assembly GCF_032062135.1). Lineage (NCBI taxonomy): Eukaryota > Metazoa > Chordata > Amphibia > Anura > Pyxicephalidae > Pyxicephalus > Pyxicephalus adspersus. Next base: position 75,871,293 of record NC_092859.1, on the reverse strand, counting down.
GTTTTCAATTTAGCTTTAGTTGATTATATCTAATTCACTTATATTTAACAGAATGGACTACAATAACTAATTATTACCATCATTGTTTTCTCTAGTCTGGAGAGAAGAAGAAAGATGATGAAACTGTAGATAGTTTGGGTAAGCATTTTTATTTTACAGTGTTATATAATAGAAAGTGTAAACGACAGAATAAAATGTGACTTGTCTTGAGAACTAAGAAACTGTAGATCATTATATTTTGTATGATCAGTACTCTAGTTAACTGTTAAATCCCTGGCAGTAAATACTAAAGTGTTGGTTGTTTAACCAGGACAAACCTCCCCTTTTTCATGGAAAAATACAAATACTGTAGGACCAAGACAATTCTTGTTATATACTGCCTCAGTTTGTTCACTTTAACCTCTAAATTTAGTCTACTAATCCTCCAAAGCTTTTCTGAGAACTGTCTAAAAGGGGAATTACCTGACATCGAAAAGATTTCCACTCATTTCCTGCTGTTATCAAGACTGAAAAAAATTGACTGGCACTGCATCTGTTTCCAGGTCCTTTAGAGAAAGGTCAGGTGAAGAATGAGGCTCTTCGAGAACTTCGTGTAGAACTTAGTAAGAAGCACAAAGCCAGGGAATTGGATGGATTTGGACTTTATCTGTAAGTTATGAGCTGACTTATGTTACTTCCTTCAGCCATCAATCTTTTACTCCTCCTAATTGTTTCTTGTCTATAGATATGGGGTCGTTTTGCGGAAGTTGGACCTGGTTAAAGAAGCTCTGGATGTATTTGTGGAGGCAACACACATATTACCCTTGCACTGGGGAACATGGCTAGAGCTGTGCAACCTAATTACAGACAAAGAAATGGTAAACATATTGTCTATAGCACTGACATATTACATAGCGCTTTACAAAAACTATAGTCTGTTACTAACTGTTCCTTTAAAAGGGCTCACAATCTAATGTTCCTACCATAGTCATATGACATTGCCACAGTCCAAGGACAATTTTGAAGGGAAGCCAATTACCTGAACGGGATGTTTTTTGGGATATGGGAGGAAATTGGAGTGCCCAGAGGAAACCCATAAAAACACAGGAGGAACATACAAACCCCTGCAGATAGTGTCCTGGCCGAGTTTTGAACCATTGCTGCTTCATTTTAATCGATCTAAAGATTGACATACATACTTAATTTACCATCAGCTTTCATCAGTTTTATAGTATTTACTATTATATCTAATTATAATTTCAAATGTGATGCAGGAATTCCCCATCTAAAATCTGCTAGGCATACACGTGTGGAAAAACTCCTATGTTATTTTTGATTTATATTTTGATCAATTCTTGTAACTCACTCAAAGTATTCTAACTTTTTTATAATTGATTTGAATTATGATATGTATCTCCCCCCTATTGTGTGTTAATTCCCCCACCTACTAGATTGTAAGCTCTTCGGGGCAGGGTCCCTCTCCTCCAGTTTCACTGTCTGTATTCATTTGCAACCCCTATTTAATGTACAGCGCTGCGTTATATGTTGGTGCTAGATAAATCCTGTTTAATATTAATAATAATAATAATAATTATGATCATATCATTAGGTGACCCTGCATGCCTTTTTCTAATAGGATGGTAAATTTCTTACTGAGCTTTGTTCATTCTGCAGCTGAAGTTTCTGACTCTGCCAGACTGTTGGATAAAGGAGTTTTTCCTGGCACATATATACACCGAACAGCAGCTGATTGAGGAAGCTCTACAAAAATATCAAAGCCTTATCGATGCTGGCTTCTCCAAGAGCACTTATATTATTTCCCAGATCGCTGTTGCATACCATAACATTAGAGGTGAGGTCATACAATGCTGATACATGTAAAGGTTGAAATATTGTTTTCAGTAATAATAAACATAATGTTTTTTCAACAGATATTGATAAAGCTCTCTCTATTTTTAATGAGTTACGGAAGCAGGATCCCTACAGAATAGAAAACATGGACACATTTTCCAACCTTTTATATGTTAGAGTAAGGGGCTTTATATTCTATTATTGTATTTGTGTTTATTCTAATATTTCTGCTATAGTAACTTGTTCTGTGTTTTCAAGGGTTTGAAACCGGAATTGAGCTACTTGGCGCACAACCTGTGTGACATTGACAAGTATCGTGTGGAAACCTGCTGTGTGATTGGTGAGCAAGAATTTTGAAGATATTACTGTTATCTAATTAGCTAGAAGATAATTATGTTATCCAATTAGCTAGCAGAATTCTTTGGAACATTTTTTCCCCTTTTTTTGTAGGCAATTATTACAGCTTACGCTCCCAGCATGAGAAAGCAGCTTTGTATTTTCAAAGGGCATTAAAGCTCAACCCTCGATATCTTGGTGCTTGGACACTAATGGGACATGAATACATGGAGATGAAGAACACCTCTGCAGCAATACAAGCATATAGGTACAAAGGGGACTTTAAACAATGATGTGCGCTGTAAGCAGGAGGGTTCATATAGTTATGTTACCAGTAGACTACTGCTAATACACAGAAATCAAGGGTACCACTCTGCAGCTACACAGTGTGCTGTACAGATATACGGTGTTCTGAATGTTTTATTTTAGACCGTTCTCTGATGTTCTTTGCAGGCACGCTATTGAAGTCAATAAGAGAGATTATCGAGCCTGGTATGGATTGGGCCAGACCTATGAGATCCTAAAGATGCCATTTTATTGTCTCTACTATTACAGACGTGCCCACCAGCTCAGGTAATAACACTTTTTTGTTGTATATTAATAAATGTACCAGTATTTCAGGAGACCAAAATATTAATTTCTTATCTTCCAGACCTAATGACTCTCGAATGCTTGTTGCCTTGGGGGAGTGCTATGAAAAACTCAACCAGCTTGTGGAAGCTAAGAAAGTATGTGAATTAATTTAAATTGTATATGTGGACATAGATTTCTGCTCTTTGGATTTATGAATTTTTTTCTTAATATCCAGCTAAATTTGGTTGGTGGTTGGTCCTAAGCCTGTAACACATTTATTATGAAATATAATTATAAATCAATAATAAATAGAACTGATATAAGTAAAATAATAAAATCGAATGTAATTTAATGTATATGCGGCTTTTGAAAAGTCAGCTAAAATATGTCTTCATTTTTAGATCACTTCAGAGATGATGACTACTGCTGAGTTAGTTTAAGATTTTTAGTTTAAGATAAGTTTTTAAGCACGTAATCTGCCATGATATCAAGTGTTAAATTTACATGACAAAACATACTCTTATCACTGGAAGAAACTACTTAGCCTTTCCCAACCTTCTGTTCCACAGCCTTGTGCTAATTTCTATGATACAGCAAGGCTCTATAGCTTTTTAAGGTCTTGAACTAATGTAAACCTTTTTCTTTCTTGATAGTGTTACTGGAGAGCTTATGCTGTTGGAGATGTGGAGAAAATGGCTTTAATAAAATTGGCTAAGTGAGTATATGACATTCTTATTGTTAGAAAAAATGCTAACTGATTGTATGAACATTGTATGAGCCAACCAATTAGGACGACTGAAAATTCTAGACCTAGGAAAAGACCAGAAGACGGGCAAAAATTTACCATACAATAAAGTTGAAATGCAGACGTTGCATCGCTGGAGGAGGTTTGTTTGAATTGGCAATATTCACTCATTATATATTTATTTTTTTTGCTGTAACACTTTGATTTCTGAGTTAATAAATATACCATTTGTGGAGGAGAATTATTTCATATTCCTGCAATTGTTCTTCTATTTAGACTTCATGAACAACTAAATGAAACAGAGCAGGCTGCCCAGTGTTACATCAAATACATCCAGGATATCAATACTTGTGGGGTAGGCATTGCTGAACACAAATCTTCCTGTTTTTTATTCATAATATAGATGATTGATTTATGCTTTCCTCTCTAGGAGATCGTGGAGCACCAAGAAGTGAGCACTGCCTTCCGCTATTTGGCTCAGTATTACTTCAAATGTAAACTTTGGGATGAGGCCTCAGCGTGTGCACAGAAATGCTTTAATTTTAATGATGTAAGTACAAAACTCCCTTGTGTCTTACCATTCTTGAAAGGATAATATCCTTGAGAAGGTGCATTGAGATATTACTTACTAGGTTGTTGTGTTGTGCAGATGTATTCATGATACTTGAATTACATGTATAGCAGGAATTTGTGCAGACTATAATACCAATTCCAGATGAGGTAGATGGAGATCATAAAGGTGGTCATCCCCTATTTAATGTACAGTGCTGCATAATATGTTGGAACTGTAAAAATCCTGTTTAATAATAATTCCAGTAGTTCTGTATTTGACGCTGGCAGTATATGCCCCATCATCTTTCAGTGCTGTTTGGTGGAGGCTAAATGGTAATGCAATATAAAGAGATTGAGATGTAAAAAAAATCACTGTTAATAGAACCAGAATAAGGTATATCTTTATTAAAATTGTATTTATATATAGTAATTTAATCTATATATGTTTTTCTTCTAGACAAGGGAGGAAGGCAAAGCCCTTCTGCGCCAGATCTTACAGCTCCGTAATCAGAATGAAAGTCCGTCTGCTGATCCCCCAAACAATGCTAACTTTTTATTTCCACAATCCCTTTCAGCAAGCAACACACCTACAAGAAGAGTATCTCCTCTGAACCTTTCCTCAGTCACACCATAGCAGGTTCTTGTACATGAACCTTTGGTGCTATGTCTGCTGTAAAAACAGTGCAATGAACTTGATGAAATGTTGCTTCTATTGAAGCTCAGGCAATTTCCATTTCAAGCATGTCTGTGAAGTAGTCAAATGAAATTGTTCTCCCAAACAATTCTAGGACTGGCCAGGTTTGTGCTGGCATAGAGCATCATGAAGCCTGTAAGAGAGACTTCTTACCACGAGGTTATTTGCCTTTTCTTGCATTTCTTGTCAATAAACTTTTTTTATACAGTTACACAACTTAGTGTAATTCTGTTTTAATCCGTAAATGTTATCTCGCTGTGTTTAGTCTGTTTACAACCTGGTCTCTTCAAGATTCTACAATACATATATTTTTTTTTATTTCAGCATGTTCTGATGCATCTCTTGGTTCTATCTAATATTTTAGCCCCCCCAGTTCCAAAGTCTTTTTACACAAATCTTTATTCGCCAGGGGAGCGAAAAATCTTCTATATGTGTACAAAGAGTGCAGAAAACCCCAATATAGATCATTTTACCTTTCCTAATATTTTTAAACAGCTCTATTTTATTTAAAACAGCAAATCACACATTCCCTTGTTTGAATTTTCAAAGTCTATGTGTTCTTAAGGCAGTGATTGTCAGATGACCTGCTTCATAATTAAAGCCCTAAGTAAACTTTTGCATTTCTCAAACATAGTGTACAACAGTTCTTTACTGAACCATACAGCCCATGCAGTAAGGTAACTAATTAGAACATTTTGATTTGCTTTTATTTTAGTATCTTAACCCTCATCTCTATCTCTACCCATTCCTCCTTTCTGCTGACATGATCAGTGACACAGAAAAACTCTGCTATCTGATGATCAGACTGTGAATAACACTTTGGCTTCACCTTCTCTGTGTAGGGATTAATTTACTGGCCAAAGAGTTATAGCTATCTTTTAAGGTAAAACCTCCACAGATGTGGATCAATTGTTTTACATTGCCTGCTTTGCATTAAACTGCATTTCTTTAGACCAGCATGTGCTAATGAGCTGCATTTGAACATTTTAACTTTTAAAACACAATTAATTAGCAAATTCAAATGAGCTTGAATAGCAAGCTCAGCATTTGAAAAAAATGCCAATGAAAAACCTATGCCTAAGGAGATTGGAGAAAAGGATAAAGCTGAAAGTGCAAAATAATCAGACATCCCTCATTCTGGTGAATAGAGGTGTATTCTTATGCCAAAGAGAGCTTTACAAGAACAGGGGTCAGCAAACTTTTTGGGCTACTAGTCCATTTCAGGTCAAGAGGGCACACTAGGCCAGACTCTCAAGTCCCACGCTGATGGCTCAGAACATCCCCCCCAGAATAATAATCACTGTATTAAGGCAAGAGCATGACTATTCACAACTTCGATTTTGGTAATCCTAAAAAGCATTTAGGAGATGCACAAAAAAAAAAAAAAAAAAAAATCCAGGTGTCATCTTCATACAGAAACCTCATTAAGGTTTTGGAGAAGGAATGATGATACAGAACTGGTAGAAGTGACAGGCTGATCTCCCACTTGAGGTGGGGAACTGTAAGGGGAATTTGCACTGAAAGGGGCAGGAATTTTTTTTTTAGGTTTGGTTAAAAAGAATTTGTGTTTGGGGGGTGGGGGTAGCATTCAGTGCATTAGGTTCCTGACACCAGTGCTTAATGTATTATGTATGTATGTACCGCAAATCAATAATTTAAAGCAGTTTGTGTGTATAAGGAACTCGGCATGTGTGTGCCTTATGTGTACAAAGTTTGGCATTACATCTTCCCACTGTATAGTGTTGCCATACCGATCACACTGCATCAGTTCAACTTTCCTTGTGAAGGAAGCTATGTATTCCAACACCAGACTAAATATGCTAGACAACCCTGATCTAGAAATTAGGTAAGTTGCATGGCTGCCAAATGGCATAGCAGACGGTCCAGTAGGTGTAAGATGCAAGGAAAAGCCTTGGTGAGGGTCAGAAGCTTAAAAGTAAGTTTTCAACTTCACTTTTGCAAGTAGCTTTAGGAATGTGCATACTAAAGCTGTATGGTGGAAAAGAGCATGCATGTATGACACTACTCCCAGTGGATGACATCAGCCATAGTCTGCAGACTATGAGTTTGGTTTAAGGAGTTGCTCCTGCTGTTTGACCTTGCCAGACCTACATATATCAAATAAGATGTTATCCAGAACCAAGTGTGCATAGTGCCTTAATGTGGAACCCAGTGTTTCACATTAGGGGTTTAATATTAAATTATTTTTGCTCCATCTACAGGGGCAGCCACAGCATTGTTAGCTCTGAGATGACCGCTATCACAGCAATCCAGAATCTTGATTGAAGACAAAAGAAGCACAAACTGGAAAGTGCTCTGTGCTGTGGAAAATTGTCCATTCTTTTAGGGACTAGCAAAGGGAAATAAAACAAAATAAAAAACAGGCATGTTGACAGTAGAACAGTGTTGTCCTAGGCTGTCCGCTTCTAGTCCATTACCTGCTGTGCCATTTATTTCAGCTTCCTAGCCATGCCTTGAAGGCAACTAATTTGTAAATCCTGTACATGTGCAGTTACATGTATTCTGAACAGCATATGCAACATGCAGGTTATATAAAAGAAAATTGCTGGGGGTTAGTTTTTCAGCATAGGAAACTTTGCTTGTCTCTACCAAAAATGCACTACTTCCAAGCACGTATATTTGCTACCGTTTATAGATTGGTTATGCAGGTTATGAGAACAAAAGCCACTATTTACATAGAAGTCCTTTGGCAGGATATAAAATAATAAAGCATATATCATAACTAGATATTTGTAGGCACTATACAAGTACTGCAACCATTAGCCTTAGCAGCAACAGTTTGCTACTATGAGTCCACTTTTTTGTGAAGCAGCTTATACTCAATATTTGGTACCAAACGCAACAGTCTTCAATACAGGGGAACGGCGCGCTCTCAGGACACGGCTGTAGGGGCTGTTCTCCAGAAGAGCTTTCTGACCAGGAGTTCTGGACAGGAGGTTTCGCAGGAAAGGTCTTTTCTCAGTGGGTTGATTTGGCTGCACATTTTCGTTGTTACACATGCGCTTGAAGCCAGAAGGTGTCCCCTGTAATCGTTGCACAGTGTGGTACTGCTCTGCAATGCAAGCTGTCTTTTTTCTTAGATCCATCTTAACCAGGGCCATATTATTTTGTAGTTCTGCTAAAGTCTTTTCCTGGGGTAAAATAAATAAATAAATAAATAAATAAATAAATATTTGAATATCAATATCCTACCTGGTGAACTGCAAATAATATAGGAAGGAAATATCCATCCTAACAACCATAGGGAACATCCCTAATAGCTGCCATAGATAAAAATGGTTTTCTGGTTAACTGATAATTCTAAAATTCATTATCTGATAAAAAAGACTAACTTTTTGGGGTTCCATTTATAAACTAGGAAACTGGAAATTACCTCAAACATTCCATTGTGGGAATCAATTACCGCCATAAAACACATGGTCTGGATGATTTCCGGAGAGAATGTTTTATTCCCTGTTTTATACAGCCCTTAAAGTTATTCTGGAAATGGTCTTTGGAAAAAGGAATATTTTCTCACTTTATACTGCCATCACACACATACTAAATAAAGTTTTCCAGTCAATACAAATGCATATTTTAAGTTGGGAATATATTTTGTTGCCATGGAAAGCACTGAATGAGACCGTAACGTTTGGTGAATGCATTATTAGTATCAAACAAACACAGTAAAGTGAACCAACCTGTTTACCCAAGATTTCATCACATGTACCCAGAGCTTGTCTAAGTTTTTCTGCACCAGTAGTGTGGCAACATGCTCTATCCATCTGCTGCAGAGATTCTCCAAACTTCTGCATCTCTGTGCGCAATAATCTGACATTCTGTAGAAAAACAACAATGACAATGTACATCACTTTAAACACTCACTGAGAGCCACCACCCTCAAATATACCCCACGATTAAAAGAAAAAGGAAAGAAGCAGGAATCTGTGCAAAAAGCGGGGCTGCTAAATTGAATTCTGGGGAGCATGTGGCCCAAATAAACAGTCTGTCATGTTTTATTCTTATTAGTCAGAGCCCCTGTATTCTGATGTAGTCCGTATGCCAAATTTATTTGAAAAATAAAGAGGGGGGGGGGGGGGGGGTTCCCATAGCAACCTGCTGATCTCTATAATTATCCACATTTGATTAGTCCAGTGACAGCATTAGGCGCCATTAAACCAACATACATTGTAAAAGGAATATATGGTAAGAATGTAAGCGAGGATCAACATCTGCAATCTAGCAAAGAATATTCTGTATGATCATTACCCAGAAGACAAGAGGCCTGCAAACACTACAAATTCAATGCAAGTAAAGAAAGGACAGCTAAAAGACTGCAAAGCAATAGGATCACAGCTGCTCCCCAGAACCTTATGGCGATGGAAGTGTGAAAACATATAATAAGATGGTTACCCAAAGAGCTCTTGTGTGCCGAAAATCTGTGCACGTGTGATGAGAGCCCGTTAAATATTGCTGGAAGAGCAAAATAAAAGGAAACATTTACAGCACAGAAAAAGACCACTTGACACTCAACACACTGCCAACCACCTTCTGTGGTCAGCACATTGATACACAAGGACCATTCAACCAAAATGATTTTCTGCACAGGCATGTCTGAACAACTTGCAAGCGTGCGGAGTTTCTGCAAAGCCAACATAGCATACAAGTGCCACATGCAACACAGTATTGTATAAAAAGGAAAAATTGTAATTAAAACCCTTGTCTGTAATATGAAAGAAAAGATGCCAAGAGCCTTTGAATTAAATTAATTATTCCTCAAACATGCAGCCATTACGCAAATTTCTATGCTTATCACAAGCAGTCATGTCACTTGGCTCGCATGTACACCTATGGAGACATTAGAAAGAGTATGTGACCCAACTACCAAGATATTATATAGGAATATATAGAAAAAGTCTCTAAACACACCAACTAGTTTGTGTGTGTTAATACAGAGGGTCTGCTTTCAACATTCAGATCAATTTTGCACCATAAAAACTCTGTGACCTTACAGTTGCAAGGCAAAAGACCATAATTATACAAACATCCTATTATCAACTGATTAAATCTTTGCAACCCAAAAAGGTTCATTTTAAGTCCAGCAATAATAGTATGTGTGTCTCAGAACACACCACTGATCTCATAAAACATCTAACACATCCACACCTTCTGTAGGAATTACACAGGTCTTTCAAACATCTGCTGCCTCATACAAATGGTTTATACAGAAAGATGCACAAAACAGGTACAGCATCTTCTCCCCTGACAAATACAAAATTTTGACTCACCTTTTGCCCTTCCTGAATCTTTCTATCTACATCGGCAGTGAATGTCTTTGCAGAAGAAGGAGGCTCGTGTATCACCTTAAGTCTTTCAATTTCTAGGTAAATTAATATTACAATTATAATTCAAATGTTCATTTCAGGAACAGAAAAAACAAAACAAAAACAAAATATACAAAGGCAAAAGGAGGATGAGGCAGGAAGGCAGGAAGCACCAATGGATCATGTTAAAAAACTGCTTCTGTAGTCAGAATGACACGGGATGGGAACTGGCATGATCACCAGATAATTGAGAGAGATCTTTTACCAGGTAGTTTATTAATAAAACGTCACGGCTTTCAATCACTAATTACAACAAACCCCACAAGTGATCATTTTTAGCTTTGGACGTAGCTCTCACCTTCATTCTTGGACTTCAGCTCTGCAGTCAGCTCCGCTATTTCCATTTTAAGTGTTGCCACTTCAGTTGTTGTGTCAGATACTGCCAGACGCTTCGATCTACGCAAAGGAGCGATGTCCTTTTTAGTTTTTGTAGTGTTTAATGCATCAGGAACATCTTTCGCTTCTTCCAGAGCAGCTTGTAGCTCCTCAATGTGCTCATCCCGTTCCTAGAATAAAGTTTGAGGCCATTAAATATATTAAATATTTTTGGCAAAAATAAATAAAAAAAAATGGAGTAAAAACGGATTCAATCTTCTATAGTACTGCAAATTTACCTTCAGCTCTCGCTTGTAATAGTTTGTGAGCGATTCTTTCAGGTTCTCTAGCCTTTCCTCATACATTTCTTCTAACAGCTCTCGTTCATCTTCCATTGTCTCACTTTAGAGAGAGAAAATAAAACCAACTTAGAACAAAGTTTATGTATATCAGTATGCAAAGTGTTGAATCAATATATAGACTTACCCGTACTGGGATTTTTGTTGCTGCATCATTTCCATCATTTCACTACAAACTTCCTTTCTTATCGTCATCTCCATGGCTAGTTTTTCTTGACGTTCTTTAACCACAAGCTGTTTCATATTCTCAATTACCTGTAGCAGTTCCTTGAAAAGGCAGAATATGCTGGTTTATTTTCAGCAATTCATATTTTAAGCACTTTATTTTCATTCACAAATCAATTTGAGTTAATTGCCTGTGTTCAACATACCTCTTTATTAAACATGGTGATATCTGTTTCAGAATCACTTTCCTCATCAGAGCCCTCTTCATCATCAGTATAGCTGCGATTGGCTAAAATACTGCTCTCTTTGATAAGAGACTGAATACTGGGCATGTTAATTTTTACCACAGGTGCTTGGACCAGCTGGGGGGGGAAAAAAAAAAAAAAAGTTGATTTCGGACAATTATCAATATTTGTAAAAATAGGACAAACTGGCACTACCCATCACTCCATACTACCTGGCTGGCAATTGCAGAGAATTTCATAGCATGTAGCGTCTCATCATAGGTGGAAGCACATTGATTGATGTTCACAATCATGCAGGATTTTCCTCGACCAGTAAAGTAGGCTTGGAAGACTCGAGTCAGCTTGCTATCCCTAAATGGAACCACATTCTGCCGAAGTCTTAGATGAGAAGAACAACATTGCAAAATTAAAACTTAATTTACACACCACAAGTGCAGAACCACCAAATTGTTAATAGGTGCCATTTACTTGTTTTGTTGATTTTGTCTCAAGGCATTGATGCAGCGGCCTAGAGTATGAAGGGACGTATTGATATTTGTGGCCTCTTTCATTCGATCTCCACTTCTCTGATCTTTGCATCGCTCAGATCCAGCCAAATCACAGAAAGACAGCCTAGGGGAAGTAAAAACACATTCAGAATGCCAGACTAATGAATAGAAAGATATAGTAAGCAAAGGAAGAGTTTCCTGGCGTTCCATTCAGATCTTTTTACATAAGAGAAACATAAGTTGATGGCGGTTTAAAAATATTTAAATATGTTTTTCAATACTTTAATGTCTGTTGTTTAAATACTGAATATTGGAAAAAATTGCCTGGGCTGCAATTAGTGATTGCTTCTCTACATGTAATCCTGACCTTGAACAGTCATGCTGCCAGTGAAGCAGATTCACACATGTGAATTTGTAAAAAAAACAAGAACAAAAAGACACACCACACAAGCACAAGGCCAAAAAGAGAAGCTCAAATATGTACCTGTAGAATACAAAACAGTCTTCGTTTAAACTGTCCAGTTTTTGGACTTGTACTCATACTTACTCACTAATCTTTGGGGTCATATCGTGCTTTCCCTGCATGTGAAGGATTCGGATGCAAAAGATACTATGACTGCAAGACAAAGAAAAAACATGTAAGCTAAAATAATTGGTATGCTTTCTTAATATGAATACTTACAGTATACCCCTTAAAGTTCCTTTGTTTTCCCTACGCAATCCACCATTTATATCAACTAGGTACTGTAAAGTGAATGTCTGTCAAAAAGCAAATGCTGCATTGCCTATTCTGTAAGGCTTTATTTAGGCTTGCTTTGAAACAGCAGTACCTGTACCACAGTGGTCTGGCACCTTGCCAGCCACCTGCACCACTACAAGGGTTCTTAAAGAATCAGTTCATGCACACTTGGTGGCAAGCATTTTTTTAAAACACTCACTGCTGCCTTCATTTGAGGTGCTACATTGTAAAGGAAGTAGAGGTAGCCAGACCACAACTTCATCAACAGACTAAGCATAGCTTAAATATGTAAAATACTGCAGTCTCACAATATATATTATAAATGCCTACTCTTCCTGTCTACTCTGTTTCTGCAATAAACCCCAGGGATGGGTGAAGTACCCAAGAGCACAGTAGGCCGGACCCACGCTAACGGTTCTGCCCACAACCAGGGAACGCCCCCTGAAGTGAAATCCCCCCCCCCCTCTGTATGCACTGCAGAGGAGAGGGATTTACATTCAGGGAGCTTTCCCTAGTTACCGCAGCGGCAGAATATCAACGCCGAACGCGGTAAAAAGGGAAGCAGCTGCAAGGGGGAGGTACTGGAGCTCCAGTAGTTCCTAAGGCCCCCTGGCCGATCTGCCAGCAACCCGCGGCTCCACATGTTTTTCTCCACGAATGGCATATAGAGTGTCAGAATGTGTCACATTGTAATAGACAAACAAAACACAACACTTTCACTAGTACTCACTAAGCCATTTGCTTGACATTGCTAAAAGGCTAGTATATATAGGCTAATGTTTTTATTATTTACTAAAAACTTTTCTGGATGTTGCATCTCACCTTCTGCTGGAATTTTGATTTAGATGGGTGCTGGCAAAACTCTGATTTTTCCTTCCAACTCTCAGCACTTTCCAAGCTTCATCAGCACTATGAACATTAATCCAATTAAGGTCTGTGAGAAACAATTATTAAATGAAAACTATGGTGAATTTTCAATTCTGTTATGATTATGGCAATCAAGTAATACTGTACAAATACTCCTACTAGTAATCCTCTATAAATTAGAGAGTAAAGCCTGTGTACAGAACCAACATGACTACAAAATAAGCTATACAATTTTTAGTTAAAAACAACCATTACAGAGAAAAAATTACTTTGTAGCACTACAAATAAAACAATCTACATATGTAATGACAAATTACCACCAATACATTAGCCCAGAGTCAGTTGAATAAACTTTAAATTCTTAGATGCCTATGTGGATTCAGTACTGAAAGCAGTTTTCCTTATCTGCACTCCTGTTTTTCACCTACCTAAAATAATCATTTAAAGATTTACAAGATGTTCTTGTTCCTTATAACAAGCTTTTGGGAATGCAGAGTAGTGTAAAACTTACAAAATGAAACTATAGCCAGAGTAGGAGCTTCTTTTGACAAGCTTTTCACCAGTTCCAGTCATTTGGCTGAAAAGAACAAGACACCATCCTTGCCCTGGACACCATGGCAGAGGCGTAAGGGCAAAAAAATAACTTGAAAAAAAACGAACCTTTCACATAAGGATTGCCATTTCTGTCTTCACACAGCCTCAATGTCGTTCTTTTGCGGTTCGGGCCAGAGGACATAGGCTCCAACAAGTCATACACAAACTCATTATAAATTTCAAAGTAAGCAACCCAAATAGAAAGTTGAATATCAGAAGGTTCCTGAAGTGAAATAGCATCTTGTTGCTCACCCCAGCGTGAGCATGTTTCTAGAGAGCAAGAAAACACCAGTTAGTTGAAAATTAAACTTCATATAGCAACATCCTTTATACAACTCAACTTTAAATTACCTTCTAGCTGAATGCTGGTCTGATTGGCATGACTTGTTGAGGAGAGTCCGCCAATACCACTGTCAAAGCTTATACTTGTGCCGCCCCGAAGTTGGGACTCATCGCCACCACTCCTTTTCATGGGAGTCATAAGTTCTTCCTACAGCAAGCAGTCCAAAATGAACTTTAATCAGTTTTAGCAAAAACAAACATTTTACTCATGTTGAACATTTGAACATGTTGAACATTATAAAAAAAAAAAAAAAAGCCAAGGTCATGGAGGTAGAACCATTTTGGTATACTAGTTATAGCTAAACGTCAGTTAAGCAATAAAGTAGTAAAGCATTTTCTCAGTACAAGTACACTTACCTCTCTTAAATTGACAAGTAAGGAGACCTTCTTTAACTCCTCCTGTCGCACTTGCTTGCTGTCCAACCAAATAACTTCATTGGAAAGAGGTTTGAGGTCAGAGCTTTTGTAAAGGCGGTCCTGAGCACTGTTAAAAATGAGGGCAATGGAGCGAGGTAGAATGCCACCATCTTTGTTTGTTCCTGAGCAGGAAACAGAAGCACAAATGATCATAACATGCATATACAGCAATGCTAAAAAATCCATTTTTCTTTTTAAAGAAAATATACCTTGTATTGTATATGTTTTGCCAGAGTTGGTGACTCCATATGTATAAACTAGCCAGTTTTGTCCATTAAGAGCATCCTTTACCACTCTTCTCATGGTCCCGTCAAAGAACTGTTTCTGATCGACTTCAGGTCCAAAAATCTGTATTAAAAAAAAAAAATGTTTTGTGTAATATACATAGAACAAATACAAAAGTACAATACATAGCAGCAGAAATTTTGAGGGCAGTGTGAATTTTTACTTTGTTAGCATGCCTTCAATATATTGTTTGGATCGTTTAAAATAATTACACATGGACATAAGCAGTATTTATCTAGCCGTTAACTATTTACCTGAGAGAAGGTGAACTTGTGAACACTCTGTCCCATTCCACGTTCAGTGTTCTTCATTGTAAAAGAATCTTTTGGGGCTCTCAAGATAAGAGTTTCCTGATTTTCTACTACCACACAACCCTGCAAAGTCACATATGAAGTCAAGGTACAAATAATGAAAAGTACAAATCTCATAAATATGATGAGTTTTTTCTTACCTGGTCCTCTTTCTTATCCAACTCCTCATCTACAAAAGGTCTGATCCGAACATATACCATTACTTTGTCAGGCCCTTCATCAAGCATGGACTAAAAAAAGAAATATTAAGAATAACATTTTAAAGGAGGTCACCCACCACTAAACTACAAGCATAACACCAACATTAGTGCTGGGCTTGTATATTAGGACAGAAGCAGATAACACTATTTAACTAAGAACATAATGAAAATTTTCAATGGTATAATAAACATTTCGAAATGTTTCTATCTTAAAACAATTGCAGACCACCTTCTGGTGTGCAAGCGTTATCTTGTCATGCCAGTGCATACACTTTCAGCTTTCAGGTACTGCTTCCTCTGACTGCTAGTCCCAGGAAATTTAGGGAAGTCACTACTGCATTGTCCATTGTCCTCCCTACGAGGGGCTGAGACACAAGGAAGCAAAAGCTCTGTGCCTCTATCATGAGGCCATAGACACAAATACACACTGCAGAACAAAGCAAACTAATAGAGCAAAATGGCAGGGAAACCACAAGCAATAGTCTGGAATAGTCCTTAGCGTGATTTTATAATGTTTAAAAGTAGGGCAAAGTTATCATCTTACCTGAGAAGGATGTCCTAGGCCTGGTGAGATGACAGAGAATTCATTAAGAAGATCTTTGCGAATCCCTGCTGCACAGTCAGCTGATGTAGATTCAAAAACTGGAGATTCCTCATCATCAGACAGAATTCCAAGGCCAGGGGAAATTACATTGTTTGCCATGTTGAGGAATGTTACAGTTTTTTTTTCCTTGGGGAAAAATAAATACAATGCAAGTTTATGTACATATATTTGCAAAGTATAGAGCATTAGTTAACCATTGTTAAAGCTGAACTTTAATCTGCATGCTAAAGGAATAACATTGCATGCCTAATTTTAATCTTCATGCTTTTCTATGGAATGCAGACTGATCATGACTGGTAGGAGAGGCAAGCAAAATAGAACTCTTGTTTTCGCCTGGCCATTTTTAGGGTTAGCACTAAAAACTGATAAAGGGGTTTTAGAGCATTACCCAGAAGTTTTGTTGAGCCGGGTGGGAAAAAGCTGTAGGTGGGCGAGAGCCCCTGAATTGTGACCCAACTCTTCAGTAACCACCCAAAAACAGCCAGGTGGTAACTGAAAAGTGCTAGGTGGTGCGCCCAGCAAAAAGGCCATTACACATTAATTATTCTGACTATTGTTCTTTTTTTGTGCTACATTTGCAGGTGGTTTTCAGGTTTGATATATCTGGTATTTACTCATTGGAGTCTTGTTTTAAATTTAACATAAATGTTTGCATATCTTTCTCTAATGTAAAGTCTGCAAAACAGTTGAGCAAGTAATGCATAACATAAACATTTACAACTGCCACCATTGTATTCCAGAGGTTCAATAAACACAACATAATATATTACACACACACACCACGGCTTTACTAAAATTTTGGTGGAATGTATACTTGCAGCTATTTGCCTAACTTCGACCTATAGATATTAACAGACAGAGAGAGAATGTAATGTCTAGAAGCAACAAAAGGCAGTAGGAATTATATCAGAAAGCTTTTTGCAAAGGATTATCACTTCACTTAGCTGGCATCTTTGGTATCCGCACAATGCCTCCCCCCCCCAGTCTGATCTATGGGTCTAAGTGTCACCTAGAAGAATGTCATCAACATAAAGGAAACTTCTTTATTAGTGACCCAAAAAAAAAAAAAAAAACATTGCCCGTAACCAAATTCATACTTTTATCTTTACATAAAACTTTACACTGGTAGAGACTGGGGGGCTCTTCACTGAATCATAGGGGCCATTCCAACATCAAGCAAAGTCTTCCATGATTCACAGAAGTGGATAGTGCTTATAAATCAAGCAAATTACACTTTTTAAACCTTTTACCTAGTTTAACCACCACAATGATATGCAGAATAAACATTTGAGGAAGGTTTTATTTCATAAAAAATCCTTTCACTTTTCAGTACAGCTCAAATACTACATGCGTAATCCACATGTGTCTGGTTTGACAGCATCTGCACATGTCCACCACTATTATATAATATATATATATATATATATATATATATATATATATATATACACACACACACACACACACACCTCGCAGCATCACTGCCAGTCTAAGCTCAGAACCTAGATGTAGAGATTCCTTGACCTACATGACTGTATTAGGGGTGGCAATTTCTTAGAATCCCAGTAACAGTGCCTGGTTATATGTACTTTTCCCCATACCTGGGAGCCCTGATCTGCTAACAAAGGCTGGGTTGGGGAGCGCACCTGGGTGAGTTTACGTCATTTATAGAAAACTGCTTACACAACAAGTTCGGATATGCTTTGAATTGTGTTCGTACAAATGACAAGTCAGAAAGGAATGTTTGCAATGGTGGATGAACATTGAGCATTCTATTTATAAACCATTTCTAACACATCAATAGCAGATTACCCATCCTTCTGTGTGATGGATTATTTGTTTCCCCAATTTTGTAAGCTAAGAGCATTTTAAAAACAGAAGATGCCCCACTCTTTCTTGTGTTACCTACTAATCTGATCATTCCCCATGTAATGCAATGAACACAGGGTAAAATACAGCCTGTGTGACAACCATAACACACTGTACAGATACAAGGAAGGAATAAACATGAGGAGAGTAGTGCAACCAGGTGAAAATAAAAAGAAGACCAATGCAGCCACCACATCTAAGGACTGTTTAGCAGCAATAGATTACATATGTGGGGTCAGAATGCAGCACTCATTTACATGTGGAGACCCTGTTATAATAATAAATATATTTCTGTTAGAATGTAATTCAGTATTTCCCACACACAGAACACACCAGCACATATATATATGGAGGAATGGATTGCTGAGCATGCAAAACAAAGCACCCAGCAGCCAGGACACAATGATACAGTACACAGAATAAATCCCATGTACAGTAATAACACAATGCCTAGCTCCATTACACAAAACAATGTGATGATATATATAATATAATGGAATATATTCACACACATGTACTGAATACACGTCCGTTCTATAATAATACGTCACGGGAAATAGAGGCGACCTGCTGTAATAGGGGGTGTATGGAAGGGCTATGAGGCTGCACTCACCGAGTCCCCGCGCCGCTCTCCTCACCACACCGGGATTCTATCACCTTCACCCTCCGACTGTTACTAACTGCTGCTTTCAAATCAGGCACACAACTCCTCAGCCATTCACAATCAACCTTTTCCCCGACAGCCAATCGGAGAGCGAACAACTCCGAACTGGCCAATAACAATGAAGTAAGGAAGAGGTTGTCACGTGACGTTAGTTCCGGCAGTATATAGCTTGTTGTAATAGGAAGAGTGAATTGGCTTTGCGGTGATGTGAATGGAGGAGGATATCATTCACAGTCAGGGGCCACACATTCCCTGTACCAGTGGGGCTGCACCATTTAGAACTGGGTGTCTCAACCTCTGTAACCTGGGGAATCACTGCTATAATTACTATATCCATATCTCAAAGTACATTAATGGGTTGGTCAATATGAAGAATGCCTCTTACAATGCTGGCCAGTGGGAATAATGTCACCCAAACAGTTCATGACCTGAGAGTCCCAAACTGCTCATTCCTCAAGGAACCCTGGTCTAATTTGAGTAGTAGGAATTCCTAATAAATGTTGCAACAATATATTGGTCAAACATCATTTGCGAAATGCCCTACTAGATTTGAGTTAGGCTCAATATTTATATCTATTAGATATATTGACAGTGTATGGCTATCATTAGAAAAACAGGAGGAAGTGCAGAATCAGGCACCACCCAGCTTCCTTTTCCTGCAGGAATACAGAGAATGCAGGACAGGAAGAACTTCACTGCTTCAGGCTCTGTACACGTCAGATTATTCATGTCCGATTATTGCCTTGGGGCTGGTATCAGATGAGAATCTGGCACGTGTACAGCGGCCATCCGACGACGTTCATGGATCCGTCCTGGTGCAATGAAGGGGAGAGAGCACAGCAGGGTGCGCTCTCTACCCTCTCCATAGAGAAGAATGGCACTGCATGTGGAGCACTCCGCATTGTCCGGTCTTTTGTCAATGGAACGGATCGTGAAAGATCCTTTCCAATGACAAACATCTAATGTGTGTACGTAGTATCATCTGTGGCTGGATTGTATATGTGTATTTATGTATGTAATTCAGTGCTTTGGGTGTGTTTATATGTGTATGAAATGCAGTGTTGTGTATGTTTTGTGTGTGTAATGTACAGATAAAACAGAGTACATGGACATATCATCAGGCATAAAGGTAAGTATTGCATTTGCAGTACCCATTACAGATCAGCACAGATAGAAGTAGCCTGGGGATCATGTCAGACATCCCACAGTCCATTGTGTTGAGTGGAAGAAAATCCACAAACTCCAGCTGGTTTTAGGATTCCATTGCTCAGAATGTAATGAAGACAGCATCAACTCTGCTGCACAACACACTAATATGAGTTGCTGTGTGCCATCATGCTACATGTATGTATGTGCACTAATTTATCTTTAAACAGGTCCTAGTGTAAACTATAATACAAAATGTATAAAAAATATTATTATAAATGGTATTATGAAAACATACCAGTTTCTTATGTGTTTTCCCTGGCCTCACGTCCCCAACATTCACACGCCGGGGACCCAGATGCTGGCCAGGCATCACCAGGTTACATAGATGCTCGGCCAGCATCGCCAGGGGAAGAATATGCTGGGCATCGCTGGAGGATGCTGCAGGTACCAGGTAAGCATTTTAAACTCCCTGGCAATTACACTACGAGTATGGCTAACAGTTACCGCTTTTGGTATGGATAATTCAGCCCAAGCCACACTCAGGATTACCTCTAGGGAGGGAAATAGGAGCAGTCTCCGAATGAACCACTGGTTGCAGTAGACTACCCCTACAGTAGGGCTTTCTAATTGTATGCCAAACAAGACATGTGCAGAATGGTAGTAAGTGTTGGGCAGAACAATCTAAGATCAACCATTTTATCAGGTGGAGGGATCTGTTCTTCTGTGCATGTAAAGTCCTGACCATGTCACTACAAAGTGCAGAATGGGATATGGAGCCTACAAGATAAATCTCAAAGATTTTTCAGCTGTCAATCACTTCTGTAGGGACATTTTTTGTTCTACAAACCACCATTGTGGGAAATGTTTTCAACTTCCTCTGACCACAACAGTGGTCACAAAAGTTCCAACCCCCAAACAGTATGGCAGGCAATAAACTGGCCATCGATAAAATCAAATCAAATAATAATAATAGAGTGACATTCCAATCCAGCTGCTTTACACTCTTCAATAAATAGACACTCTTTTTTGTTACTTTATGACTACACTGCCTGCTGGAATCACTTCATACTTTTTGATTACACCAGTGTCATTTTATACCTGTCCCGTATCAATCTTTCCCTTACTTCCGTTTTCTCTCCAATCACCTCTCCATCTATGTAATGAAATTAGAGCTCCCATGGTATAGTAATGTACTAAAATATAAACTTTTGCAAAAAAACTGTCAGTTTACATCAGAAAGTTAGAAAGACACAAAGAAGAACAGTGATCTACTGAGTTATATCAGAGGGCCTGTAGTGTTAAAATCAGAAGGACCCCAATTTTATTCTTGCCCAAGGAGCCCTCATCACAACTTAATATTCAGATATATTAGTCAGACATTGGCTACATAATGTAGTAACATTTTTCATAACCAGATGGGTTTAACCATAACCATGTTTAACCATAACCGAAATAGGTTTACAATGAACTAATGTGTGAGAACATTGAATGCATTACTGACTATTTTTGGATAGTGTGTGCACTGGAGCCATAAAAACTATTCATGCTCCTACACCAACCATGTGCGCAGAATTGAAGGTTTATAGCACTATAACAAACATCATATAACTGTTTTAGGCTTGTTGCCATAATTACGGGATCTATTTTTCTAGTATGATAGATATATTTTTATGCCAGAAGAGGCACCATTAATATCTACCTGCTAGCACTTTACATGTCCGGTTTAGATCTGCTTTAAATTCCCTCCTTACATTTTCCCCCCACCACCTCACTGCAGCATTTTAAATGACCAAATATATACATCCAGCATTATTGACATAGCCTGCCCAGTGCTGGGACGTCGTTTACTCTGGCGGCCTGCCTTGAATTCCAGCACATCTGTCTGGAAATACCATGGGAAAGTATGACTATCATCACAATACTTTGTTACCTATGGAAAAGAAAACACTGCAGCCATTTAATTGAAAACAACATTAACTAAACTTCTTTTTATTTAACAATGTTTATATAAATAAACTTTTAAAATGAACTCTAAAACTCTAAAAATATTTTCACTCGGGATTCACTCAACTTTAATGCAAAATGTATGGATTTTTCAGATTGGATTCAACAAGTAACATATGTCAAGTAACAATTGTGTCAAATACATTTATGTAAAGCTCCATTTACAGCTATGTGCACATTTCTGTGCGTTGATGTAATCCAGAATATTAGCTTGAAATGAAACTATAAGGAACCTCGAAGCAGGAAAAAAACCACACCCATGCTGTTTTTGAGCAATACAGAACATTACATTTTGCTAAAGTGTAGGTATTATTTTAAACTGAACATGTGCATTGTGAATGACAAAATGACTGGCAATACACTAAGCTTTGTGAATATACACATACTGTGCTGAATATATGTTGTTTGTGAGAACAGACCCTAATACCAATACACACAAGCAGTTCGCCCATATTCACTCACTGTGGCACAATCTGCATTTTTAAAGCTGACTGTTTGCAGGAAATAGGTAGAAATTCAACAACATAAATCTGTGACCTGGCATAAGATTTACAATGCAGCAACTTTAGGTGGATGCAGGATTCCATGTAGATCAGTTAAGTTTAGGCTGTGGAATTTTATATAAATGAGTTCTGAGCAATATACAGTAGTCTCTAAATCCAATGTCAGTTGCTTGAATCAGACCTTTGGTACACCTGCATATTTAGAATCTGTAACATAAATGAAGGATCCACTGATTTAGTGAGATACACCAATACCGCAAATTGAAATATGACTTCTTGAAACAGTAGGTACAAATACCAAAAAGTAAGGTTTTACTCAGTGTTTAACGATAGTAGGTAGAACCATACAAAGTTCCTTGAGTCCCTATGGCTTACTGTGCATTCTATCAGTTCATACTATGGATACAGCATTCATTTAGAATCCTGACAATCACCACAATTCCGGTTTTGACCTGAATTATTTCTGTAATGCGATAAATTACAACACGTGGAATATGTATCATGGTGCATTACTACCTACTGTACTAGCACACTGGGGTATGATTCTAAAGGAATAGCAGCTTACAGCACTGATACAAAGCGTTGGCAGGTAAAGTGCAATGAAGTAATGTGTGCCTTTTTGCAAGCATTATTGCAATGGATAGGCAAGAAGTCAGCCTAAAAACATTTCTAAATATCACTTTCAACATCCCCCCAAAAAAGATATTGGTAAGAAGAGTATGCAACTTTTACTGTGGGCCTGTGTGTTCTACAGCTCAGAGACAGCCTTAGTTTTCAGAAACAGGACACAAGGGGCCTGATTTATTAAAGCTCTCTAAGACTGAAGAGGATAGACCATCATTTCCAGCATTCTTTCTAAATTACAAAGTCTGTTTGCTGTAAGAGGTGCATTTCTAACAGTTAATTCTTAGCTGTTTTTACAGTAATTTTTCCAACTTGCATACAGCTAATTTACTCCTTCTGACTCTTATCAGTGCAATGTGATGACACTCACTCGAAAAAATTTACAATTTTTTTTAGCATACCTGTAGCAGCTGCACTACATCTTTTTGCATCTCCAGTGTCTTTTGGTGTATTATATATTCTACATTATTGTACATGATGCAGTTTTGAAGCATTAGCAAGACATCTCTCTGGAATTCCACAGTTGTCCTAATGTTTTGTCGTGATAAACTCTTTTTAATTGTTTTGAGGTCCTTAGGCCTAGAATTGCAAACATTTGTCAAAATATACATATTTGAATGTTATATACTATTCATACAAGTGGTCTTATTAAAAAAGCAGTGAATCTGACCAAGTGCCAAATATTCACTGGTGGTAAATCAATCACTGCCTCTTGGACAAAACCTATGGATTTAGAAGGATCGCCACCAGTGAAGGTTTGGTGAACGTCTGATTAACTGCTTTATAAATAGTGTTTGCAACCTAGGGCGTAATAATAGAGAGAGTACAATTTTTACATACCTTTATCTGTCCCAAACAGTATATGTTTGTTTTGGAAACACTCAGTTCGTTTATCAGAACTGTACAAATAGTATTATAAATTACCTAATGGGTCAGATTCTTGAAGGAGATAACAGGCTACTAGTTGTTGGCAGTGACTTATCACACACATAGAATGTTTATGTTGTTGGAAAATTTTGGTGTGAAGGACATCCAGAAAATAGTATGCCACTTTTGTTTTCGCTCAACTTTTAGCATTAGGAACGGATTTGCCAGTTTTTCTGAGACATTTGATGGCATATTGCTCTATTTTATTTTATTTTTTTTTTTTTATTTCATTACGATGAAAGGTTACCTACACACAGCCATCTTCCTTCAGTAGAGGGTCTTTAATAAATATATTCATCTTCTGAAATGTATACATTTGTATATACTTTGATTGGCTTTCAGTTGATGTATATATTAAATAAAGTTGCAACTGAACTAACCGCTTTATTATCTCCTTGTATCCTGGAGCTTTTTTTTCTCTCACTGGAGCCATGAAGGGTCCTGCATAACTGCAATAAATTAAAAATGTGCTTGAAAGGTTAGACATTAGCAAGAAACTACTGAACAATTTTGACAAGTTAAAAACTGCCCATTTTCGTGGTATGGCTGCTATATTTCCACTCCTCTACACATATCTATGTGTCCACTGTTTTGTGTTGGCAGCTTTGGTTACCCAACTACAAAGGGGAAGTTGTAGGAAATCAGCGCTGAATTGTGTGTAGTAAATATGCTATACATATATAACCAGGTCTAATACCCATCATCTTAATATCCTGAAAAGCCATTCTAGATTTAGGAAAGCAATTTTTCTGCCTCTATTATTTAGAAATGATTCCAATTTGCTTATTATTTACTATACATTAGATAAATGCACATCCAATGGTACCTCAGAAAAGGAATAGGTAATAGAGTGAACATTTCCATTTCAGATACCCGCTGCCTATTGTAGAACCAGCTGATAATGATCCTGCCAATCCACTGTCAAGATAAACACTTATTTTGTGACGATCAACAGGTATAAGACCCAATAAAGTAGGGAAAAGCCCAGCCCTCAAAAATATGTTCCTCTTATAAACAACCTATGTCTAATCGTGTATGTTATTTGTGCAGTTTTATCTTGTTCACTCTTGGTCTAAGGTAGCCATTTAATTGTGTTGGAGCTGCCTGTCAAAAGTTCTTCATCAATAATATTATACAAGTATCTAGGGATTCAGGGTTTTTTCTTTCATTCTCTTTTTTAAGTGGTGTTAGTTGTAGTTGGATTAGAACCCCCATCAAGTTTTCCCTTACTTCCTATATAGTAAAACTGTTACCACTGGGACAGTAAGCAATAGAAAATTCTCCTTAACAGTGTCGCAGAGAGCAGTAGGAGGCAACAGATATTCCAATCCTTTTACACTATTTGTAAAACTATAAAAAGGTTTGACTGGAAACTTTAACAACTGTACGCATTGCAAGATTTCTCCCTACCCCCTGTTTCAGTAACAGCTGTCTGTACTGTACAACTGTTAAGTTAAGAAAGTGAAATTTGCTAAAGGAAGACATAGGCAGCAATAAAAGCATACATGACTAACAAAGTTTTTAACTCTATCCAAAACAAAAAGTACTTTGTCAGCAGTTCCACTTTAAGCATTTACATACGCTTAAAAATGTGAATGGACAGTACTATATATTTTGGGTATTCTCATGAAATACCTGTGAGTAGCTATCATTTTCCAGACACTTGTTAGTATCCTTTTAGTAAAGTTTTCACTGTATTCTTTAGTATTTAAAAGCAGTCTAAAAAGGAAATTAACATAGGATTACATGAAACAAACATTATGTACGAAACAGTTTAATTGGCATTACTATATAAAGAACTTTAAAGGAAATGTGTACTGAGAAAAATATATTGGCTATCAAGCTCATGTACATTTTAAGTCCCTGACCTGAGGCAAGTAAGTAAGATAAGAATAAACCTGATTTGCATATTTGCTTCAGGTCAGTGATAATAGGATATAACATTCATTTGCCAGGAAACAACATTTTTAGAGGGTAAAATCAGCAACAGCAGCCTACATATTCAGCTTATTATAGGTTTCCTTTCTCTATGTTCTTTTAAACATTCCCCATTACCATTTATTAAATCCAAGGTGAAGGAACAGAAATTGGGTATTTTAAATTTTGACTTGCAGCATTTTTACTTTCTATAAATACTTCTTTATTTACTTTCAATGTGTATTTAAACTCCCTGAACAATTTGACTACCCCAGAAAAAGGTAATTTCCTACCATAACCCTGTCAGTTTTAAGAAGTGTCTAATTACTTTATGTGTTGGCCCAGCTCCTCCATCTTTCTCATCTCTACATATCCTGTTATATAGCAGCTGGGGAAGGTTAAATACTACAGATAAGCGTTTTTCGAACTTTTTAACATGGGGAAGCCTTGAAATGATTTTCAGGTCTTTGGAGAACTTATGCTATAATTACTATATCTAAAAACGTTTAGTGCGCTAGTGTGGTGTTCAGTAGGAAGAATGACCTTAAATTCATGGCCATTGGGAAGAAAGTCATCCTTGCAGATAGCCAAAAAAAGATCATTTTTATCACCTAAACTGAGAGGCACAAATTGCTCTTTGCTCAAAGAAACTAGCAACCTTTGGTGGAACCCTAGTTGGGAAACAATTCTATAAACTGGATGCTGACTCCTGGGAGAGGTCTGCCAAAACTGTTGACATACCATTCAAGGTGGTGGTACCCAGCAGCAGCTTCAGGGCTTTCATATGTCTACACAACAGAGGCAGATTAATAACATGCATTCAAATTTGTTAATGCACAAATCTGTCATTAAAAAAATGCCGTGGCTGCCATTGCTGGTATCCTTCTAAAAATTCTTCCTAAATCACAAATCTGGTAGGTAAGTGAAAGTCACAGACATATCATAA
This sequence comes from Pyxicephalus adspersus, assembly GCF_032062135.1. NCBI lineage: Eukaryota > Metazoa > Chordata > Amphibia > Anura > Pyxicephalidae > Pyxicephalus > Pyxicephalus adspersus. The sequence continues at coordinate 75,844,645 of NC_092859.1, read as the reverse complement.
ATCCTTATCTCTATACTGATTTGAAAACAAAAACATACAGAAAGCAATTATTTATTATTCAATTATTTTCAGTAGTAGGGGAGCTTCTATACAGTTCTGAAAGGTGCACACATATCCTGTTCTGAGGGAAATATATTACTGTCAACAGTACATAAATATTTAGAAGTCAGCTATAAGCCTTAAGTAATAACACACTGTTTAATTCAACTGACTGTAACTCAATTATTTTTTCCAAATATAACCAGCAATAATTATTGATAGAAAGTACAGCATCGAAAGATAGAATATTGATCAGGCTGGAAAAATTCCAACCATTGTACAAGAATCTGATGGGTTTTTGAAACCTCTTGATTGAGATATGTTTGAACCAATTTTGGGGAATGCGCAAATACACCTACCTTCATTGATTGGGAGATTGATCAAGTGGCTGTTTTACATTTTGTTCGATTACAAAGAATCAATGCTATAGAATTGACTGAGCATCAACGGAGCCGTATGGTAATACTAATGATTTTCAATCAATGGTCAACATTTATACCAAACAAGTCTATTGGATTGAAATTCAATCCAATAAAATAGATTCATGGATGGATACCTTAATACACTGTCTCATAATGAGTATGACTTACATAATCTTATTTTAGTATTAAAAGAGCCTTTCCGAACTAGGATTCTATATGACTGCAGCTAGTAATAACTCTAGTGGCTAGCACTACAATATTCCAGATGCTCAGTCCTTGATCACATTACTATAACTAATCAACAGGAGTTTATAACCTAGATCCCCACAAGTTACCACGTCTTTTTAAAATGCTTTAACGCACTTTAAAAATTTGGCATCAGGCAGGTCCCAATTGCAGACCAATGAATCTTCTAGGGCTTGGGACAAGTAATGGCTATTATTCAATACTACCCTACGCTAATCTGCATATAGTGTAAAGAAGGTTTACAGCTTTGTTAGACTGAAGGGTTAAGTGAGGGGGGGGCATGGGGAAGAGTGAGTGCCTAGAGTACCATAAACACTAGAAAGGACCCTGGCTACTGCACAATAAATGTGTTACAGGTTAGATCACCTTGTGAAGTCAAAGGTTTAACTATACTCACAATTCAACAAGTGGAAGATTTCTGGGTAAAACACATTTTGTACTTTCATTTTCCAAAACAGGAGAACTGCGAATAATTTCTGAAACAAAGTCGCAAGGCTCTAAGCAATCTTCTTCCTTGATTTCCAGGTCAGTGCATTCACTTGCTTTATTATTAAACAGACCCTTTTAAGTGAGAAAAGCATTATGCAGATTGCAAGAACATAACACATTAAATGTGTAAATCAAAATAATAAGTTAACACAATATAATGATGTTGCCAAAGATACTAGTAGAGATGGGTTCTAATGCAAATTTGCAAGAACAATTTTAAACATTGCATCCATACTTTAAAAGAACAGGCTGATTATTTGTAAATCTTAAGAATGGATTGACAAAATTACAATGCAGCTCCTATATGTATGTATGTTTATTGTGTTGTTAGCTTTAGTAGATGGGAGTAGAACAATAAATTAGACAGCTTATTTGACACAGAGTTAACACTCTTCCCTACAAGTGGTGAAATTTAACTTCATTTAGTTTTTGTATTTCCCACATGTGGTTTCTTCTCACAATTCTGAAAAGCTTCAGAGATGTATTGAGTTTAATTTGTTTTCAGAAGCAGTAGGCCTTTGAGGAAAGTTTCTACAGTGTTTGGTTAAATTCTCATATTCATAATTCCCTAAATAAAACAGCTCTAAAAGTGTCAAGGTAGGCTATAAATTTGATACGTACCCATTGTTCTGTGCTTGAAATCTGTTTCAATACATCACATGATTAAATACCCTCCACGAGGATCAAGTCACCATAAAATTTACATAATACCTGTTTACCTACACTTGTGCTTTTGTTTTCAGGTTGTGAGCTACATCAAACCTTGCAGTAAATGTAACAGCAGCAGATTTCTCTAATAAATGAATGTGTAACCCACCAGACAAAATAAATAATGACTGCTGTGTTGTTTTTAATCCACAGAAGCAAGGTACCACATAGCTTCCTACCATAAACTGAAATCTCTATGAAATGTGCATTCAAAAATGTTTTTCATTATTTAAGTTTGTAGAAAGACTGGATCTACAACAATCATACCTATGAGGTCCTTGAGTATCTTACTTGAGTATTTAAGTATCTTACTATTTACTTGAGTATCTTATGTAAATTAAAAAGAAGCTATCAGAATAGATGACTTGTTTTTGAAGGCTCATTCTCCACTGTCATATTTAGCTGCGTTTCATCGTAATTTTCTGTTCCAGAAAATCCATGTGCATATTTGATATTTTGTTCCAGACATGTGGCTCAGCAAGTAAGGGAGAAGCAATAAAGATGGAGTATGTACCTTCAGAAACATCTTTTATTTCAGTATTGCCAAGTTCTAAAAAAAAAAAAAAAATATTTAACCTGTCCTTCTGCATTGGATATATCTTCTAAGCAAAGTAGACTCATTCCCAGCTCTATAAACTGTAGCTCCTCCAGACTTGTTTTTAGCTCACATATGGCAGAGACTGGGCCTCTGTTTAAGGTCTGTTGTTCGGACAACAGAGAAGACATCTGTGACAAAAAAGAAAACTCTTTTATAAACCTTAATTTGGAATACATTTTGATTACAACATATCCATAGCAGTCCCTAACTGTGCATTACTGAATTCACAGAAACAAAATGCAAGGTTTTCCACCAGTTAGCTCTTTACCTCTATCAAATTTAGTTATATTGACTCTAAATCGATGATTGAGCATGGTCAAACAAACTTTTAGGCCCCATGATAATTCGTAATATTACCAGGGTTTCTCAGATCACAAACACAGAGCTTGGAACAGTTTACATATTTGACTTAAAGATAAGAATTTTAGTGTAAGTTAACAAGTGACAAGTGACAAGTTTTTGTCCATTGAGTCTTATATCTGCTGTGGCAATTCGCAAAAAGGCCTCTAAAAAGTTGCATAATAAACAAAAAACAAAAAAGCGACAAGCTGGAATCACATACCTAGAAGATGCAAAAAGAAGAAAGAGGACCGGGTAGCAGTTTTGCCTTTTTGATGCTGGAAATGAAAAACAGGCACTGCCAGATTAATGAGAAAGCCTTGACAGAAGATGATTAAGGGATGAGCTTGATCCTTTAAACCATGAGGGCTGCCTGAGGCACTTGAAGGTGGAATGGGTGTATTGGGATCCAAAGCAAGAGAACCTATTTTTCTGCAGAAGGCAGTGGCTCTGGGATAGACCTTCACAGCTCAAACCACATCGAGACAATAGAGAGAGATCTCCTACGAGTGAACTACAGCTGGAATATGGGAGCAATGTCCAGCTTGAAATAAAAACCATAAACTACATCAGGTAAATAGGAAGATCTTGGCCTTAACACCATTTTGTCCACCTTATGTAAGACCATAAAAAATCCCTACAGGAAAGCAGGCAGTTCATTTTTTTCCTCACAGAAGTAATGGCAACAAAGAACTAAACAGGAAATCTTGTGGGTAAGAGTACAACAGGGAATATCTCTAAATTGGTGCCAAGTGTGCTTTCTGAAGATCAGAAAACAAAGGTTCAAATTTTAAGGAAGTCACAAAAAAATCAGGATTCACTGGAGAAATTTCCTGCACAGGCTTATTAAGGTGTGAAATGATTAAATCTACCTTGCATAATGCATGATCACTCCTCCAACATGCTTGACATTTGGTATGAGGAGTTTGGTTTCCACCAAAATATGTGCACTGTGGATTATGGCCAAATATCTCCACTTTGACCTTGTCTGTTCAAAGGTCATTGTTCCAAAAGTCTTTTGGTCTGTTTAAAAGCAACTCTGCAAAGTCTTTCTTCTGGCAACCTTTCCAATCATGCTCTTGTTTTTTCTTCTTTTATTAGCAATTTATTTCTCAGAGAAATGCCCAGTATAACCTTGTGGTGAATTTGCTGGAACATCCACACCTGGGAAGATTGGTGAAAGTCTTGAAAGTTTTCCACTTGGTAATAAATTTTCTAAATGAAGAACTTCTAATTGTTTTGGCCTCATAATCCTTCCCCGGCCTCTGGGCAGGAATCATTTATTCTCAAAAAAACATTGCTAATGTATTTTCCCCTTGGCATTATGTTAACACACACCTGAATGCTCCACACCAGAAAACTTTCATAACATCTGCTTCCATAAGAGGTGGTCACACTTGCTGATGATTATTCAAGTGCATTTGGTTAGCAGCAGAGGCTGCTACTTACCTTAATTCTTTTGGAAGTGGTATTTTTCCACACACCACTTGTGCATTTTGACTTTGTTGAATAAATATTGATAAAATGTAATGTCATAGGTTGTACATATGAAGGTTTATTTACCTAATTTTAAGACCTGCTTAGAACCAGCTGATTTTTTTTAAATTATGTTTATATCTTATTATGTGTGCACAACCTTGGAATTAAAAGAGGATGTACTTTTTTTTTTATTGCGACGACTTATTATTTATTCTATATATACTTGGCCATCAGTTACTTACTTACTATTATGTCAAATCTAAAACATTTATCGAGTAAATACATGGATCGATGTAGACATGACAATATTTTATGTACTCCACAGATACCAAATCAACTAAAGATCAGTAAAATATAACCTAAACCAAATCTCAAATTCAGTACAAGCTAAAAATAGTTAAAATCGCAATACAGTAAAAGCTAAAAATAGTTCAAATCAAAATGCAGTCAATACACAAATATGGTGCAAAAATTGTCCAATCATATGAATTCTTTGAATAAAAATGGTTCCACAGTAAGCCTAATCCAGCAAACTACCGTGCAATTACACCTCCTTGACCATTGTTTCTAGACGTGTTAGAAAAAGTAGAGCTTGCTCATGTCACTTACCCCTACATAAAGAAACAATGCCCCTGATTCAGCAATAAAATCCGCGCTCGCTGGAAGCGCGAAAGTACGCACGGCCATCGATCGCGGTTTGCCGCGGTCCGGACTCGAGCGTGCGCGTACACTCGCCTCGCTGCCAGCCGGATTCCTGCCTTCACAATAATAAGCAATAGGGAGCGCGAATCTGCCAATTAAGGCGATTAGATTTCAGCTGCGCGATTAAGGAGGATCTGTTAAGCTCAATGGTGAGATCA
>NC_092859.1:75794429-75833172 GCF_032062135.1 Pyxicephalus adspersus | reverse complement strand
TAATACACGCTCGCCAGTGTAAAGCTGCCGGAGATGCGCGGCTCCGGCCGCGAGCTTTTTCAGTTGCTGAATAGCGCGATGGCGTACGATTTCGGATCGCGAATACGAATGCGCAACCGATAATCCGATTCTGCTTGATGAATCAGGGGCAATAAGTGAACTGTGAGGGACAATATACCAGGTAGCTTCCAAAGCTATACCACAAAAGTGGTCTTTATAATATGCACCCTGATCATTTCTCCAACAACAAACATTCAAACCAAAATTCTCTCTTGCAGCTTGGACGCTTGTTTTTAAAAGGAAATCTTTCAAAAGGGCACCTATGCACAGACTATAGTGATGTTTACATATTATTTACAAGCAGCAAACAAATCCCACTAGATAGGCTTTGGTTCCAAGCCACCAAAGCTCACAAAACAAATGACATCACCAGAGTTGGCTGCCCTTCCCTGGATCAATACCTCTCCTATTAACAAAACTATCAATCTGTTCCCTTCCTATTACAGGGGTACGTCAATATTTGGTTAAAATAATTTATGATATAACCTCTTCCATCCTTGGCCCATTAACCCTACTTTATGATAACAGACTCTCTTTCAGGGATACCGTCTCTTTTGGGCATGCCAGAAACACATGACCACAAGCGAGAGATGTTGATGATCTTGATATGGCTTAGTTTGCGTCTCCACCCACCCCAATATTCTTTAGTGGCCATTGATTGTGCTCAGTTGAAAACCAGACATTTTGTAAAAGGTCCCACTCCTTTATGCTACATAGATCTCTCGAACACAACGTAAAAAGCTTGCTGCATCTCAAATATCCCCCATGATACATGGTCTGGAAGTATTAACATACTGAAGGAGGGGTATACCAACACGTAAGCCAGATATATTACAAAATGTCACAGACTTGACAGGACCTTTTCTGATGTGGAAAGGCAAAGAATTTGCGTTAGACATACAGATGCTTCCATCTCCAGCAATTTTCTTAAGAAGAACTTTATTATCCTCTAAAGATGGTCAAAGAACCCTTTTACACTACACTGTAATTCCCCAAACATGTCGGCTACACATGCTGGAAATGTTAGAACATAGGCACATATCTCCAAGTTTGGTGGAGTTGTCCTTTAATTTAGACATTTTGTGGTAAAGTCTTCTCCATTTGCACTGAATTATATGGTGTCCCTGCACTACCTTATCCCTGAAATGGCCCTCTAGTCAATTCTACTGGGTTCCCTGGCATGCAAGAAAATACTTTTATATTGTAATTTATTAGCAGATGATAGACCACTTATTCCCATTTTCAGGAAGAGGGAGAGAAAAAAAAACAAACAAAAACAAACTCCTCCCTTGATGTTATGGGTAGATAAAAGGTTAAACTTATACAAATAGGCAAACTCAAGGCACTAGATGAGGACAAATGTGATATCTTAATTTCACACTGAGAAACATGGCTGCACTTCTCATGATACCACAGACTCCATTCATAATGAGCTTACTCCACAGAAGCAGATATAACCCTTATTTTGATTTCTTGTTTAATAAATGTTAGCTTTCTCTATTACCCCACAGTCTACCGTTTTTCCCCCCTTTTGATTTGCTACTTTTACTTCTGTGCTAAGCTCTGGGGAAATCCATGTGCTTTGTATGAGGGTGTTGTGCAACAATATTATGTCCATTTGTTGTTATATTATACCCTGTATTAAAGTTGTATATAAACTATTTTTAAAACCATAAATAAGCCTCCTCTGACCCATCAGCTACTTGTACTATGAATTAACCCTCAAAAAATCACAAGGACTCCAGAAACTTTTTTTTTTTTTTTTGGGTGCGTTGTTTGGGCACAAGTTAAATTTAGAGTTGTCAGAAAACAAAGATCTCTGCAATACATTTATTGAAATCCATGTAGCAATAATGATTTAAGGGGTGTAACCAAAGTTGACAAAAATCAATATTTATAGAACCAAAGAAATGAACACAAACCTCACTGATTTTTTTTTTTGGCATACAGCCATCATACTGCTTTTTAATTTCAATCAACATATACAAAAGATGAATATAGTACAAATATGTTTAGGAATTCATGCGGACAGCCTTTTTTATGTTAATGATGTTGAATACAAATCCCGCCTCAAGGGGTCATTCCACCCAAATTCTTTTTTAGATACAAATAATATCTAATAATTTAACTTTTGGCTGCCCATTTCTTTTAGATACTCCAGTTGCAGGGTTTAAATGTGCGACCTTAGTTCTTCACAACCCACCTACCTGCCATTTCACTCTGTTGTATTCCCTATAATATAAACGGACAAGCAAACAAGAAAAGTGGGCCACTGGCAATGTGCAGTGCCAGTAGTAACCCAAGAGCAGACCTTAGCACTACAATCCCCAAAGAGGTATCCATTAAATGGTTCAGCCATCATCAAAATTGTTTTGGGTGGACTGACCCATCAGTTCAAGCTTATTTTACCAATAATGAGTTGAAACAGCAATCTCCAGGACATGCCAATTTGGGCCATCAGAATAAACAGATAATGGCCATATAAAGACAGCGGCCTGGATATGGCTAGTTTCTCGAGTATAGACAAAAGACAAAGAGTTCCATCTGAACCCCCAAAGACAGAAAAGTCTTTTCACTGGAGAAAAGTAGCACAATAAATGTTAAATATGTATTAAAAAACCACGGACGACACGTTGTCAACTGATAACAACCGTAATCTGTCAACTGAAATCTGCATCCCATTAAACATAGAAGGGTAATTCCAGTTATTTCTATTTTGTATGATTCTGATTCAGTCATCCTACATTCACCCTCCTGCATACATCAACATATATTCAAAACCCATAGAGGAAGGACAGTTTAATACATGTCATAAGTTAATGTGCTGTTCCAAATAAATATTGTAAATTGCAATTCTAATTCAAGTGAAATACTCACAATAAATTGTAATGCATCAAGCACAAGCAATCACTGTTCTGGTCATCTGTACATATCTACAAGTTATATTCAATATTGCCTGTAGTGCCACTTCATGGAGGACACACAAACATAACTCACTAAAAGACCCAGATACTGGGGTTTACAAGCTAACTTGCCTAAATACCAAATTATACCACATGATCCAGTCTTCAATTGCTACAGCTACTAATACATGATATTCCATTGAAGTATAAAAATCACAATCACTTCATTTCTTCATTTTCATATCCGCTTCAATTGCACAGCGACGACCTCTAGTACCGCCATCCTGTTCAGTGAAGAAGGCAAAAAGAAACAGTGCTATGAAAAGCAATGCAAGCATTCATGCAGGAATATAAAGGTTTGCAGCTGCTTAACTTGTAAATGCATAACTATAACTCAGAAAAATGTCTCACATACCTGAGATAACTATAAGATGGGACTTCTGCCTTCTCACTCTAGTGCTGCTGTATTAACCCTTTCTGTATTCATATTTCAATGTTCTGAAACGTTGCTTTAACTGAATTGCTACACTGCAGAATGAGTATATCTTCTTTATCATGCACTGAACAGCGTGTTAACTGACTCTACTACCTTGAGATTAATTGATTGAAGAAAATCGTACATGCATATAGTGTTTTACAAAAAAAATTAAACAAAAAAAAACAAACAAAAGCTTGCAGAACAGAAAGAGGCACTAAGAAAGCACTGCTTGACAGATGCAAAGCATAGTAAAGAAAGTGAACAGCTCTAACTAGAAAATCTTGGTACATTCAATCTGTCCATTACATTTCAGCTATTCAATACTTACAAAGAGAGAGAGAAGGAAGGCAGGAGAGCCCATGGGGACACTGTCCTGTTAAAGGACAAACAGAAAAACAGGTCAGATTCCACGGAGACTCTCCAACACAAAACACGGACAAGCTGACAACACAGAAGCAGAAGAGGAGCCAGGACTTAAACAAAAAGCTTAGAAAGAAATAAGAGACTCAATGAAGGTTTGGGAAGGCTGATTTCCAGCACTGGCTTCTCTTGCTGCTCACATAAAATAGATGGCACCAGTAAAATACTCGAACATAAAATAGTGAGGACAGATTTTCTTTAAGCTAGCACTGTACAGAATATGTTTTGCTTCCGTATGGCATAAGCTAAAGAAAAAGACAGCCAATGTCTGGTGAGTGAATTTGGAATAACCAGATATTTTACATAAATAGTAATTTCAGTTCCTAAACCTACACTTAGCACTGCTGCCAGTGTGTTCCACCGTTTGTCACAATAGGCCAATTGTACAATCAATACAAGGTTAAGCAGGAGCAAGACCAAGCAGAACCTCAGAAACCAAAATTGTTATTTTGATTTTAAAAGGTCCCCAAACCCTGAGGTTACCAAGGAGCCCTGCAAGGTATGTGATAGTAGAAGCATGTACCCACAGTACGCTTAAGTCAGGAACCTAAGCATTATCAATACTTTATTATTTATGGAGGAGAGGTGCTTATACATTGCCAAGTAAGCTTTGACATTTCACAGCAACCTCATCTAGTCTTCCTGATGCAGGAGGTATAGACCTAAACTTGTCTACAAATATAACCCAGTCCTTATGCAATAAAAGATGGGGGTAAAAATGCTACCAAAGGCTAACATTGTGGTGCTGATCTAAAGACTTCCGGGGCTATCTTGGTGGCCAAGTTTTTTTTCAGTTCATCTCCTGACAACTCATGAATGAAGATCTCCAAGACTGATAAGATACCAAAAATTAGAAGATGCCCCCCTAACCAACTACATTACTATCAATTATCATCACGTTTAAACACCACATTTTCCAACTTCCTTTAGAAGCGGAGCCCGTGGCCACAAAACCTGTGTTTATAATGCCAGGGTTTATAGAAAGCCACAAAATGGATATTTTACAATTTAATCCAATGTTTATGCTTTACCTGAAGATGTCTAAAGCTTAAAAAATATTCGGATAAGGTAATTAAAATAGTAAATTGCACATTTACAGGAAATTTAGTATTAATCCACAAGTTAGTACTGAAGGGTAGTGGAAAGTAATAAAGAATATTGTAGTACTGTTTTGCATGACTGGTATAGGTAAGGAAATGAATGGAAAGGGTGTGAGAAAAAGAAGAAATTATAAGACAAGATCAAGTCATCAAAAGCCATTTGGCGATTATGGTTTTAAAGAGTTAATGTAGAGTCAAAAGGGTCAGTTAAGTATGATATATTCTGCTGAGGAGGTGGTAGAATTTGGTAAATTGAACCGGTATGTCTGATATGCATGTTAAACTGTTTTGTAGTTGTTGATTTTTTTTTTTGTTGTATCATTGATGTAGTTAATGAAAATGAACTATGAAAGTGAATTGAGAGCTGGGCTCTTGATTGGGTAGCCATTTAGTACCTTTTCAGAAGCGTCCTGCTTTCGTGTAGAATCTCTGCCCCTCAGGCTCTTAGCACTTATCCCAGATTCAGATGTCTGCATAATAAGCTGTGTGGCCAAAAATTGCTTTAAAACAAAACAAGCAAAAACTCACTACATGAAGGGTCAAACAAATGTGGCTGATTAGTTTACTAAGCACTTAAAGGCATACATTTTTAAACACAGTTAGGCATTACTAATAAAATAAAGCATTTTCTATAGTCTGACAATACATAAAAAATATAAAAAATGTTATTAACCAAAGTCATACCTGAATCTGTTCCAACACATCTCTCTGCATTTCGACAGCCATATGATAAACATCATGATCAGAACTATTATACATGACTGCATTCTGAAACATAAGCATGATGTCTCTCTGAAACTCAGCTGTGGTTCGAATTATACCTGTCTCAATGTTTTTCTTTATAGTAGAGAGGTCCATAGGCCTTGCAAAAAAAAAAAAAAAAAAAAATGCATACATCAATGTTATCGATATCAAGTATACTCTCCAGGTTAAAAAATGAAGAACAATACAGATCCTTATAGGAAAAGGGCAATATTCTTTTATTTTATTCTTCAGCAGCAAAACATCACATTCTATTACATCAAAAACATATCTTGATACATTATGATCACAAGGAATATTATATATATATATATATCATATCTGTTGGGGCCTAAATTACCAGTGAACATGTTATATAAAAAAAAAAAAAGTCAATGACATGTTTTTGAATGTCACATCATAGTAAAGTAGTAAAATGGTAAAAAAAAATGAACAGAACAGTCAAACATTTACAAAGCCAAGAAGAAAAGACTCTGTATACCACTGATCAACCTAGCCATTGCCACATAAACCATATTAACATTTCAAGGGTACAAAACAAAAGACTTGGCAATACCTTTGTACTATGCTGTGATAACCAGGAGCAATATCATCTGTTACTGGCTGTAGGAAGACATTGGCATACCTATAATAAAAAAAAAATACATAAAAGTAAATATAGCAAAATGTGTCAAATGTGGGAATGCTTTTGCGTAAAGCTGTTCTTAATGCTTAACACCACCAGTCTGAAAGTAGCTTCTTAATATACTTCCATGCACTGCTCAGACTGAGTACACTGGCCTAGGGTACCAATCTCTACATTTAATCTTATATACTGTACAACTAGAACATTTAAATATACAGGGTTATGGGGGACTAAAGTCTCAAACTTTGTGTTTTGCAACATACTTTATAAGAAAGGAGAATTACAATTTCTTGAAAAAAAAATCTTCCAAAAAAAAAAAGTTCTATGAGCAAGAACACCGACCTGGGTAAACAGCACCCAGCTATCAAAAAAGGAACTTCAAAAGGCCTTTGTTGACATCTCCAGTGGAAAATATCAAGTCCCATGAAAATTGTACAAGATTAAGGAAAACTTTGGAAGACGTATGGTATATTCAATATTTTTTTGCATGATTTTTTACTCATATTGTGTGATGTAAAAGTCCTTCAGCTAAGTTCTGCAACTAATTTGTTTTCGGCTGAAAATTATGTGTAATGTGGTACATTTTTTTTTCTTTTAACTTGAATCTGGCAAATACAGACCTGTGATTGGCTGCTGCTCGCCACACCAACATTATGGCCTTTTTCCAAATCTTCTGAGCTTGGATAGCCTCTTGATCTTCACTGCACACAGAACTGAAAACACAGTAAAGAAATGCTTTAAAATGCACAGAATGTGCAAAGAAAAAAAAAAAAAAAAAAAAACTACAAATGGGAATACCAATGGTTATGAAAACATCTGAGGCTCCTATCCCACCCCACCACCAACTTCACATTCAATTCTACCAAGTTTCAACTGGAGTATTAAGTTTACTGCCAGCTACCGGTCAACACTCAAAAGGTTACTTACAACTGAGAAGACGCTGGACTGCTGGGAATAGAATCAGCAAGCGTGTGGGACTGAAGCGGAGCATTATGAATACTAAATCCATCATCACTCTCACTAATTGGTGGTTCGTTGTCCATCTCAGACAGATACTCTTCTCCAGCCTCTTCTTCCTTAGGTTCCTCTGGACTGCCAACTTCACTTGTGACATCCTCCTCCTCTTCTTCGTCCTCTAGTTGTGAGTCCTTCTGAGGCAACAATACTTAATACATTACAATCTTACACTACAAAGAATTACTAAGAAAACTATAGAAGAAAAAAGATGTACCTTATTATGACTGCTGGGTGGAGGTTCAGATTTTACTGGTTCTGAAAAGAGAAATCAGGATATAAACAAGGACATTTCTTCACAAACACTGCTCTAAACCTGGCTCACATGGATTTTAGAACTCACCATTTAAAACTGGATTATCCTCAGATCCTGGTCCCTTATCTTCTTCACTAGGAAAAGCTTCATGAGATGTTTCACACTGTGGTGCCTAAAGCCAACAAAACACGAGCACTAGTTAGTAACAAGACGTGAAAATGTCTTGTAATTGGCCAGTGGGATTCTGTAAAGTTCATGAATAAAAAAAAAAAAATCTAAATGATTTATTCAACACCTAAACCTATAGTAGAAAACTGACACTTGCTTTTATTTGTCCTTTAGCTTAAAAATGCAGCTGTGTCAAATATCAATGCCTAAGTCAGCATATAGTTACAAATGTATTTATAAGCTTTGTAACCTAAATTTGCATGCCTATTTTTTTTTTAAAGATACCTCAGTTTTAATCTGGAGCTCGGTTTCCTCCTCTTTACTGGTCTCGTTTGAAGTGGTCCCTCTCATATCTTCAGGCTGCTCAATCTGAAAGGTTGCATGAGGAGTCACTTCTGACTGGGCAGGCTGTACCTCAGGCTCAGGGGGTTCTGATTTTATTTCAGGTGTCATCTCCATGATATTCATTATGGTTTCCTGCTGGACACAGGTTGGATCCTTGGGCACTGAGATTAGGGATTGTGCAATGTTCTCTGGTTTTACTGAATGTTCTTGGACAGGCTGATCCCAGGGTCCACCAAGTGCTTGGGGGTCATCATTTTCTTCGCAGAATGACAGGGCTGCTTCTACTGCAGCTACATCTAGAACCTCAGGATGGTCATCAACCTGTTAAACATGATTAGAATAAGTTTTAGATATGAAATATTGTCCCGTAAAAAGACTTTAGTACTATAGTCTTCAATCCCCAGGTACATAAAGGAAAATATGTATAAACATTGATGCCAAATTCTGTAATTAAAGTGGCATTAAACCTGAAATGACTCCCCCATGCCCTTTCTCTGGCATTATCTTCTTTCTTCACTTCCACTTTGCAATCTTCGGCTATCTTGGCCTGGGCAAGGATGACCTAACTCCTGTGCAGGCAATATGGGGGTTCATTCATCCCCGGCATGCACAGAGAAAGCTGGGTATCCTGGTAACCAAAGCTGGCTCTGCATATGCACAGCTTCGTCACCAGAAACTTGGAATAATCAGGCAGGTAAAACAGATTATTTGCAGAAGGAATAATGCCTGTCGCTTTCTGCAATTTTGACCTGCCTGATCAAGCATTTGAAAAAGCAAAAAACTTTAGTTCTAGAACCTGGTCAGTACCTTTGCATTCTGCTCTCTGCAATTTCGCAATGTGTGCACAGAAGGAAGCATGAAAATAATCTACTTCTGACATACATATGGCATCTATACAACAGATTCATTCAAAGAACATTCAGGAAACCTGGACCTGACAAAAACCAATGACTTTTGTAGAAAGCTCTGACTGCAACTGTGTTATGCTTTGTGAGATTGTTGAAAAAAAAAATATTGTTCAGTGCAGCTACTTTTTACTTCCCAAGAAAGCGCACTTAAAGTGTCAAATTTTTAACTGCATAGTGTTAGTATAGTCATAGTAAGAGTCCCAGAGAGCTTACACTACCCTACGTCCATCTACTGTTTCTATTTCACAAAAAGCACCTACAAACTCACCCAGGCACAGACAAGTATCATAATCCCCAGTATGATCAACAAGCATATAAGGTAAAGAATAGGTCTTCCTATGCTGATGAATTATAAACTATCAATTGTCTTCACACTCTATATTACTATCTATAAAAGCATGTAATTTACCTTGTCCTCAATTATTGCAATGATGTCTCCAACAGTTTCAAAGTCTAACTCCTCTCCGGTGTAGGAAACAGCAATGTCCATCTTTTCAGCTAGGTCCAAGTCTCCCTTGCTCTCAGATGATTCCTCCTTTGTTTGCAAGCTTCCATCACTACTTGCCAAGCATTCTTTATTGATGGAATCTATAATCATGGAAATGTCACTGCTATCCATGGACACTGTTACAGTATGTTGTTCAGAAGTAGAATTGTTGTCCTCCTGTTGGGTCACTGTAGTGTCCAAAAATATTAATTATCCAATATTAATTATCCTTCCAGTAATGATAATTTACAAAAAAAAAAAAAAATTAGGACATCATAGGTACTGCCATAAACCAAAATCATCCAAGAAAAATTATTATTGGCTAAAGATGGACCCACTCTGATCAAGTAAAAAAAAAAAAAAAAAAAAAAAAAAAAAACAATATGCATGGCAAGGATATCTATATATACACTTCTTCCCTTTAGTGTAAAGCAGGAAGCCCATGGCAAAAAGTTACCTGGGACAGCTGCAGTCATTGGCAGGGCTGACATCATAATAATGGTGGCCTGGGATTCTATAGGGGTCAGCAAAGATTTAGACGGAGATTCACTTGCAGCAGGAGCAGAGAAGGAAGCGAGAGGTGTAGCGAAGTGTGCAGGACCAGCTTCTAGAAGCCGGGAAAGAGTGGGAGCACCTAACAGATCAAGAACAGGACGGGAAAACAGAACACAGGAGGCCAGGGACAGAAAAAAAAAAAAAAAAAAAAAAAAAAAAAAAAAAAAAAAAAAAAAAAAAAAAAAGGACCAATTAACAGTGTGAGGGGAACATAAAAAAGAAGAACGGAACCAAATTAAATGAGAGAAGGGAATTAATAAAAAAAAGAAAAAAATGTTGATAAAGATCTAATATGATTTATGAGACAGATTCAAGAAAAGATATATCTGTATATTCTGATAGTGGATATCTGCTTCCCCTCTTCCCAAATCTGCAGCTAGACCACATACCCGATGCTGCTGGAGATGCAGGAATTGTGCCTGGAACAGGATGCATCTCACCTCCATGCAAATTGGGAAGAACACCAACATCCATTAGAACGCCTGATCCCGATATATGATTGGACGCTAAGGCCATTTCTCCTTCATTGACCTGTAGAAAAAGAAAAGGATATGGCAAGAAACTTGACTAACTGTTGATTTTCCTCCTTGGCATAACTATGGGTAGTGTTGGGGAACCCTATGTGAGGCCCAGGGAGGGGTTCCGTACCAGCCGGGGACTCGTGGGCAACAGACTGCCTTTCTTCAGGAGCTCCGATAACAGCGGGGAGGGGGGTGGAGTTGCTTTCTGTCCCATCTTTTTCTGGGAAGAGTCGTCCATCACTGGGGTCAACGGGGACTCCAAAGGGGCAGGAGGAGGAGGGGTATCAGGAATGCCAATGAAGGAGGAGACTGGGGTGCTTGGTAAAGACCCCACACTTACCTGTAACGAAAGGAATGCAATTTAAAAGCTGCAACTGTAAAAGGCTCAATATACTATTTTGTTTGAAGAGTACTTACCCCCAAGCTTCCCTCCTCTGTGCTGCTTGGTGTCAGGTCTCCAAGGCCAAACTCTCCACCGGGAGATGATGATCCAACAGACGGACGTCCTATTGCAGTAGACGATCTTCGAGGAATGTTCTTAGCTGCCAGACGAGCTGAAAAAAGAAACGGGGATCAGAAACTACATATTACTTTTGCCTAGGCATGTACTGCACATGTATGTCTATACACATGAGCACAAGTAGTTTTTTGCCCAGTGTGTATCTTAAGACTTTGTGTGGCTCATTGGCACCACCTATAATGTTACACTTATACCATTTTTTCATAACTTCTTGATTTAACTACTTCCAAGAAAACAGCGCAGAAATATGACAGTCGTCATAGTATAGATAGAAGGCTCCAAGGCTTTTATTCCTATCTGTTTTTAAGTAGCATAATGGTTTAATAGTCTTCCTTCAGAAGGGCAGATTAAAGGGCACATAAGGGAACATCCTTGTCAAAAATAAAGAAAATAAAAAAGGAGTCACATAAAACCTTACTTTCAGAAAGACTGGGGCTTTAGGTTGAATGCTAGTCATATAATCCCAAAATTCATTTTATTTTCAGTGTAGAAAACTGCTAGTAGAGGCTTGTTTTAAACTGAAGTACACAACTACCATGAAGAAAGCCAACAAATAAAGCTGCATATATAAGACAAGCAAACTACAGTAAATGAACAGGTTAAAAATAAAACTCATTAACCTTGGTAAGCAGCATCTGTAGCTTTTCTCTTCATCTCTGCTTCCTCCTCCTCTTGTTTCTTTTTGCTATAAGATACAGAGAGAAGATTTCACTGTAAACTGGACGTCATTTACAGCAATAAAATATGTAAAATGTATAAAACAGAAAAAAATACTTACGCTACAATGTCATTCCACAATTCTTCAAGTTTACTGTCCATGTGGCCACTCTGAATCAGTTCCGCATCCTTTTTTAACTTCCTAATAAAGGAGAAAACCATATCATGAAGAGATATATTACCTGCAATTTACTATGATTTCTTTCTAGTATCATATTTAATTGTGTTCATGATAGTAAATAAAGTTATAGGACAAACAAGCTTTATTGAACAACTCTGTTGCAGAGGTCAAATGTTGCAGAGGTCAAATGTTGCAGCACGTTATTCTTAAAATACAAATGGCATGATTGGTCAGCAGTTTCTGAATTGGTGGTATAAAAAATTACAATTTAATGCTCAGGTGAAAAAAAAAGTAAGAAAAGAAAACAGCAGAGATCAGATGTTCTAAAGAACAGATATCAACAAACACAGCTTCATAGGCAAAGGTGGATTAGCACATGAATGCAACCACAGTATAGGAGTATACATTTATATAAAGGGCTAAAGAATAAATACAAAACCTGTATTTTTCCTGTGTATCCTTAATCAACTTCTTCAGTTCCTCAATTCTTTCTGCTGTCAGTTTCCGTACAATTACATCTTCTACCGTCTCCACAACCTCTCCTCGTTCCCCTCGTTTCCGTCTGAAAATGATAAATAAAATGAAATGACTATAGGGCAGAAAACCTCCAATAAACAATAAAATATATTTGCTACCAAGAAACGCAAATAACACATTTGTTAGCAAATGTGAATACTGCCAACAAATACTCTTGGTAGGAAGAGAGTTTTATTCACAAGTTTAGCCCTAGTTTATTACGGTAGAGAAACCTGCACACCACTGCAGAACCAAAACACAGTTGATACCCACCAGTCCTCAAGGTACACCCCAGCTCTTTTTACCAGGCCCACCACCTGGCACTTTTCAGTAACCACCCAGCTGTTTCTGGGTGGTTACTAAAGAGTTGGGTCACAATACAAGGGAAGCCACCCATATACAATTTCTTCCCACCCAGCTTAAAAAAAAATATATTCTTGGTTGAACAGAGTCCCTGTTCCATTGCAGGCACCCCTATCTTTTCCCTTCTTTCCTTCCATTATCCAATCTTTGGTCATCTTGATTGGCTAGGCCAGGATGACGTTCATTCAGTCCCAGCACTTGGAAGGGAAGCCGGTATTGCGAATGTACAGCTGGGCGGCCACCACCAGGCAGGTAGGAAAACTTATTGCAGAAGTTAACATTACCTGTCTTTGTGCCTGCTTGCCACTTTTCAGAGTGGGTAAACCCAAGCCTAGACTGACTACACCTACCAAAATATTTACATATCCAGAACAAATCAGTAAAAGCAATCTCTTGTCCTCAAATCACTTTTTTGTTAGCAGCAGGCTTTGTACAGAAATTTATCTTTAAATTCCACAACAGCAGCACTAAAATCTCAGCCATTTTCCCCTTTAGTTTTTATGAAAGCAGAATCTTTGCAACCTGCCAGCTCCCTTTAGAATCTTTGTTGTGATTTTGGGAATAATCTACAGTACGTTCAGTTAGTAAATACTTATAAGTTCATTGTTGCCCAGACCATAATCGTATCTCAAACAGATCTGGTCATTTTTAGAACTAGAACCACTACCCCTTTTAAATTTGTGGCCCACAATGTGAATACCTTAGGGCTACCAAAAAGGTACTAAAAATTACAGTCTGAGACTTAATAAAAAGCACAAATGGAAAACACTGTGGTATAAAAGTTATTACAAAAAATATCCAGCAGTTGGTTTGTAACCAGGTTCATTCTTTAAAATATCCACAAATAAAAGTAAAAGAATTAGTGGTGCTTAGATTTAATGTGCAAAACCAACTACAAAGTTGTGGAAAATTACAGAAATGTAAGGACATCTTCTCATTGTTTATTTTAACTTGAGTTTTAAGCAATGAAAGTCGGTGACAAGACATTTATATACCTACTTTGGGGTCTCTGTGGTCTCTAGAAGCTCCGAGTACTGTGAGGCACAATGCTAGAGGTAACACAAAATAAGGAGCAATTACCACAATGCATAGATCAAAGCCACAATAGACCTATGATAATATTAAGTAATAAACAGTCATTTTCAGCATCACAACTGACTAGGTCCATTCAGATCTTATGGTAAAATGATTCATTTTAAAATGGCATCCCATTTTACAGTAATGCATAACTAATAATTGCAGCGCACAAAATATAGCACATGTGATTTTTTATCCTGTATTTTTGATGCGTGCATTGGCATCCCATTCAAAAAAAAGGGACTGCCTTACACTGAATCCAAATTCAAAAACTAAAAAGTAACATATGGCAGCTCAGAAGTCCCTATATGTGATGGCTGCATTCCAAACATCGGAGTTTAAGTGCTGAGGAAACATTCCATGTAGACTTATTTATATTTACAGCCACTGTAAGGTTTACCAAAATATTATAATTATTGGAATTGGTCACTAGCTTTACACTCTGTTGTTTTGTTTCCTCTTTTTAGGGTTCCCTTTCTAGGAAGATTGTCCCCTCTGCCTTAATGACTACTGTCATTTAGAAAGAAAGATAAGAAACAAAATGTTTAGAGATAAAGGTCTGAATAAATAATTAGATTTAGTTAAATATTTCAGTGTATAATGCCAAAAAATTCACCTCCCTTTGGGAAAAAATTGGCTAATTTCCCATTCAGTCTCTAGTAAAGGGGTCGCCAACCGGTGGCCTACAGACCACTGGTGATCCATGGTTCTGGCCGGTGGGCCCCTGAGCGTGGTCAGGAGGACCCAGCTAGGGGGGTGCACTGACCAGAGCCACGGACCTTGTCTACTGTATGGATCGCAGGGCAGACACAACTCGCCCACTTTCCCAACGCAGGCTCAAACCTGTATTGGTAGAGTGGGTGGATTCTGGCATCATGACGTCACTACCAACTCACCGAGCATTCGTGGTCCAGAGCCAATAAATTTAGTGGTCCATGGGTCTGAATAGGTTAACGACCACTCTAGTACAGGAAATAAATATATCTCCAGTAGGACTGACAAGAGGTTTTGCCCCTTCTACACTGTATACAAAACTAAAACAAAACACCAACTCTGTCTGTGGGAATAAAGTAAAAGCAATCTTTCCATTTTTGTCGACATACCTTCTGGGAGAACCAATCAGGAGGGCGCCCTGCTTCTGCAAAAGGTTTGATGGCGCGGCTTACTGACACCCTAAAGAAATAAGAAGATATTTTGGATTTTTTAAAATGTTCTCTTGTCTTTACTTTTATTTTATATTTCATTATGAACCTTCTCAGCCTGCGACAGGTCACTGAAAGGAGCAGCAGCACAACAATGATTGACTGACTTATTGCCTCCTTGTACTGTTTTGTTCTCGAACACTTCAACCCTGCTATATCACAGGAAGCAAATTTAGATTCTTACACTGCTTCCATTTATTGAGTAAAAACAACAAGTTGCATTCATTTGTGTCTTCATATCTGCAGAGACTTCTAATTTAAAAATCACAATTACACAGCAACAGTTTATTATTCACCAGTAATTACTTTACATATTCACCTTTAGGCTATACACATCTGATTATTCTCACCCGATACAAACAGCTGTGCTAGTCTAGGACAAGAACCTGACGTGGGTTTGCCCTACATTGTTCATGGGCCAGTGCTGACAGATCCATGAACGTCTGAAAGAGAACGACTGCAGTGCAAGTCAACGGAGGGGAGTACAGTGGGGTGCTACTGCCTCATCCCCACCCCCTCTTCCATAGAACAGAATGGGCATTGTGTGTACAGCACTCCTTCACTCATCTATAATAATTAATATTGAACACTATTTATATGGCACTGACATATTACACAACACTTTATATTAAATAGGGGATGCAAATGACAGACAATGACAGGAGGAGGATAGGACTCTGCACAGAAGAGCTTACAATCTAAGAGAAATGATAATCAAGGATAATTTCAAGTGATAGAAATCACACATATGTACGCAGACTTAGGTTTGCTTGGTACAAGGACCTAATCCAAAAATTGTACAATCAGATTATATTATGTGCTATGGCAATACACAAAGGTCTCCAAATACCTTGGATCTGATCATCTCTGTGTTCGCTGGCAGCACTGATGTAATCTTTAGTTGTAACACATTATGTTTTACCTTCAGATCAGAGATGCACAATGATGATCTGGACTTGGGATGAGTCCCCCCCCACTTCCCTGGAGCCAGCCATAGGGGGCAGCGCTGGCTATAACATTACAAGGGCTCCCGGTGCTCACCAGTTCTGGTCGCCGCTGCGCATGACCGAGGAGGCGAGACACAGCTTCTCCCTGATGGACCATGGCTCGGTTGGACCGACGTTCAGCAGCTTGTGTTCTATACAGAGACATAAACGTGTCACTATCAACACTCAGCACTTATCAAGCCCAGATAAAAGACGCATACTTGCTTTTTTTACGGCTTTTTACCAATATGTACGTATGCGCCATCGCAACAATACTTACTGCCGATCCCCGACGCCATTTTCCCCAGGCAAAATATAGCGCTTAAAGGAGGCGACGTCGCAGGAAGATGACGCAAACCGAGCACAGGGGGCTGCTGGGAGCTGTAGTATAATGAGGGCTGCAGAGAGGTCCACACTGTACAAGCTAATACAGAATTCCTTTTAATGTAATCATGGATAAATGATTGCTGTTCTTATATTTCTTGCTGTTTGTCAGTCCTAGTCCTAAACACTTAGTTGTCCACAAGCCCAAGTTTAAAGAATTAGCTCTAGTAGATGGAGATGATATTTGCAACGCCAACTGTGTATATTACTCATATCTGTCCTTTATTTGCAGAGACTGTCCCTATTTTCAAACCAAATTCCTACTTTTCTCCTTAAAGTTGTTTTCCTTTACATCTGACACTGTTTTATAAAAATGTATTATTTTGAAGATGCATTTTTACACTTAGGGGTCTATTTATAAAGCAGTGAATCTGACTTCCTAGTGGAGAAACTTCTAGGTCCATGTGTTTTAATGGCAATAATTGATTCTCAACCAGGGATTGTTTCAGTGAATAGTCAGATTTACTGATTTGTAATTAGACCCCTTGGTTTTGTCCAGGGTTTAATTAGCACGCAGTTTGACATACCATATTTGTTCCACAGTCGTTCTCTGTGCAACTGGTCCCATGAAGCTCCTTCTCCTGGGTTCTCCATCAGTAGCAGGCAATCACAGGCCATTAGTAAGTGGGGGGCATCGACATCCCAAAACACCAGATGTAAAACTTTTTTTTTTTTTTTTTTTTAGGAACAGATATAGGTTATTTTCAAAATTTCCAAGGAATTAGCTTGAAAGTGGAACTAAAGTTCTGCTTTGAAAATGAGCGATAGGGAAGGTTTTTTTGCCGAAAGAGACAGGCCATGTCGCCTATGCAAAAAAAACATACTTGCTTGCCTGATCTTCATGTATAAGAAGGAGTAATGTGTGTGCAGTTAGCATAGGATGCCAGGATTCCCTGTGCTTCCTGGCTTGCTTTGTGGTTGATACCACTGAAGGAAGCCAGTTCTGGCCGGGCGGGATGGCTTAAGACCCATATCAAAGAAGAAAATTGGGTGAAGATGGCAGAGCCCCCAAGCTGCAGTATGTACAGTTAAGTGCAATCACAAAGTTGTGATCAGGCAGGTAAGGTTATTATCCTTCCGCAATGACCCTTCTGCAATAAAGAACTATAGGCATAGGACTAAAAGGACTCCATTCAAATCACACCTATATATGAATGAAATAGTACATTCAATGTAACAATACATTGCTATACTGTATTACTCGGGGGAACTTGTAAATGTCATTTTACACAGGAGCTGCTGCAGTTAGAATTACACCTGCCATGTAAAAAAATGCAGGTTTAACTATTTATATACATGTTAGGAGGTATGTATTTCTGTGTTTTGGATGCATTTCTCCTTCCTAACATTTTTCTGTATTTTGTTTAACATTAAACACAAAGGTTTCTATCTATAAAGCAGTAAATCTGACAATCGCTAAAACATTCCCTGCTGGAGCATTTTCCAGTTCTATGTGTTTCAATGGCGGTAAATCTTTCCCCACCTGGAAACGGTTCAGTGAACTTCTGATTCTTTACTCTATAATTAGACCCCAAAGTAAAAAAATAAAAAAAAAAGTTTTATTTTATTTTGCTGTTAGGTATCCTATCAGATGTGGTACCATGGAAATAGGATTAGTTAGTGGCTCTGATACATTCAACTGGGATTGGCCAGTAGTTGTGGTACCCTCCAGTGAGTTTGGGCATCAAAGGATGAGGGTTCATGAACATTCACAGTACACACGACAAGTGTGAGTGCTATAAGCCTACTGAAATTACAAGCACCAGTTTTAGTCTCTATCTGTAAAACCTCTATACCTTACTACAGCTAGTTTCAGATGAGGTGTATGAACTCCTTGCAGATCCCAGCAGCTGGCACATTTCTATCTGTTCACAACCCCAACTGGTATGCTGGTTTTTAATGAACCAGCATTTAAACATGTGACACCAGGCACTGATGATACTGAACTGCTCACCATCACCCTATTCACTCCCTATGAACAGCAGTGGCTGAGATGCTTGTAGTGGCTTGAGTGCTGGCATGGTTCCCAGGTGTGACTAAAATGTAACCACACCACAAATTTACCACCGTCTAATCTCAGCTTTTTTAACACATACCGGTGTGCTCCTTGTTCCATCAATATCTTCCTCATAGTGATTTGTCCCACAAAAGAAGAGCAGCCATGACAAAGACAAAAGATAAAAAGGCTCCTTTTACTTTATTAGTAATCACTGTGCCAGAAAAAATAAGAGGGGTTTTGGCATAATGTATACAGGAGGCTAGTGTTAATTAAAGCAAACTTTAATACGTCATGCATTGCAATGTATTGGTCTTATATTAGATATATTAGACTATTTATACATTTCATTGGAAGCTCCTCTATATACGGTAGTAAATAAAAAGTCAGCATATGCTCCCCCTGTCTGCAGCAACCAGTACAGCAGTCCCTATATTGATCCTTCCATAGGAAACTAACAGTCCACACATACCCCCCAAATGTCCCTCTTCTACTTCCATGTGCCCTGTCACTTATTCTTTCTTATGGTCCCTCTTCCACTTCCATGTCCTCTGTCTCTTATTGTTTCCTATGGTCCCTCTTCTACTTCCATGTCCCCTGCCACTTATTGTTTCTTATGGTCCCTTTTCTACTTCCATGTCCCCTGTCTCCAATTGTTTCCTATGGTCCCTCTTCTACTTCCATGTCCCCTGTCTCCTATTGTTTCTTATGGTCCCTCTTCTACTTCCATGTCCCCTGTCTCCTATTGTTTCCTATGGTCCCTCTTCTACTTCCATGTCCCCTGTCTCTTATTGTTTCTTATGGTCCCTCATGCAAATTAGGTAAGCTATAATGTTGTCATCCTTTTTTTTTCTTCTTTACAGCCTTCAAGCAAAAGAATATTCGAAGAGGTGTAAAAGAGGTGCAGAAATTCCTCAATAAGGGAGAGAAAGGGTAAGTTATTCTGAAGTTACCATAAAACAAAAGCTCAAGTAGAAGTTCATTTGTAGTATGTGCCCCATAGTCTGATAGCAGATTTGATCTTCGTTACGCTGGACAGGGGACATGGAAGTAGAAGAGGGACCATAGGAAACAATAAGTGATAGGGGACATGGATGTAGAAGAGGGACCATAGGAAACAATAAGAGACAGGGTACATGGATGTAGAAGAGGGACATTTGGGGGTTATGTGTGGACTGTTAGTTTCCTATGGAAGGATCAATATAGGGACTGCTGTACTGGTTGCTGCAGACAGGGGGAGCAAGTGGACCTATGTTTTACACATATGCTGACTTTTTATTCACTATATAGAGGAGCTTCCAATGAAATGTATAAAATAGTCTAATATATCTAATATAAGACCAATACATTGCAATGCATGACGTAATAAAGTCTGCTTTAATTAACACTAGCCTCCTGTATACATTATGCCATAACCCCTCCCCACAGTCTCGCCCTATAGAGTACAGGCTCCTCCCACACACGACACTTCCGCCAGAAGCCGCGTGTATACCGGAAGTGGTAGCAAGGCGTGCAGGGAACACGTGTATCAGGCGGTGTGTGTGGTCGGCTCCCGGTTCTTACCATGACCAAGGTGAAGAAGGAGAAGCGGCGGGAGGCTGAAGAAGAGGATGCAAATGTGAGCCAGGATGCGATTGAGGAGGCCCCTGAGCGGTCCTATGAGGAGTTGGTGGCTGCTCTCAACCCCATAGCCCAGCCACTGGCGGGACGAAAACTTACCAAGAGACTGTACAAGTGTGTGAAGAAAGGTATGGACACGGGGTGGGCGCAATGATCACATAGCTGTCATGTTGTACTTTGTTAATACTGACTATTATTTGTAGGTATCTGTGTGTTAGTTGATAATAAGTGCACATAGGGGGGTATGCAGGGTGAGGCCTAGCTACGTAACTTTAAGCCGGATGTTCTCCACGGTTTTATCCAGGTACAATAAAAGTTTTAAAGAAGCCCATTTTTAAACTTGCAGGTTATTTCTTCTATTTATTCACTAGTATTGGATCTAGAAGTAGACTGTAGAAGTGGCCGCTGTCTGTGATGGCCCAGCTGCTTTGACCCTTTCTCTAACCTTTTATGCAATTGCTATGGGGGGAGGAATGAATATCATAACGTGTCACATGGTGGAAAGCAGTGGTCATCTCAAGCTTTGAGATGTCTATTTGAGAGGGTTTACAGGTACCTAACATGCCAAATACCTAATGGGAGAATTTGTTGATTGATTTGGCAAACAGGTTATGTTCAAAGTTGCAGCAAAATCTATATTCCTTGATATCTACCAAGCCCTGTACTCCCTTCTCTTTTTGCCATTTTTACAGAGGGATCACATATTGTGGATAATACAGTGCACATAGTAATTGTTAGATGTACATTGTTGGGTGAATTAGAAGGTTTTGTACCTGGTCAGGAGAGATAATCTGCAC
The DNA here is from genome assembly GCF_032062135.1 of Pyxicephalus adspersus. Classification (NCBI taxonomy): domain Eukaryota; kingdom Metazoa; phylum Chordata; class Amphibia; order Anura; family Pyxicephalidae; genus Pyxicephalus; species Pyxicephalus adspersus. The sequence continues at coordinate 75,812,271 of NC_092859.1, read as the reverse complement.
CAAAGTCATCACCCCAGAGGATCAGCACATGTCATTGTCCTGCTCTCTCTATGTGGGAGTTTGGATATTTCTCGTGTGCCATATCAAAATGGAAGGAAATTAGCAGTTCTGCTTCTGTGGTGCTAGATGCTGTCAGTCACCTTCCAACATGTTGGATACCAATGTAATCAGACTGGGGTCACTTGCAGAACCCCGTTGGTCATCGGTAATAATGCTTTGTATCTTGGTTTGATTAAATTCTAATAAGCTACAAAATTCTGAAAAAGAAAACATTTGCATAAGTCTGTGTATTTATTCTACTTAGCATGGCTCAGGATACCGCACAAACCTTAGCACCAGGGGTGCATATTTGTCACCCTTTCACATGTTTGTTACCTTTAAAGATTCACAAGATAGGGTGAACTTTGGGATATTCATGGGATGACTGCAGTTTTTTTTCATAGATCTAACCCCTGTACCCTGAACTAGCTGTGGGTTATGTTAGGGTTTCATAGTATTATACGCACTCTGGTTATCAATTTAGTAGATGATAAGCCTGCAGCTCATATTAGACGAATATCCCAATGTGTCATATTAACCGTGCTGCTATTAAATTACATTTCATTGCAAAACTACCAGCATAATTTTAGCTATATAATCCAACATAAATGATTGGGTCCAGTGGCCAGGTTCACCACTTAGCACTTTGATTTTACTTTTTATTACATCGCTGTGTGTACAGGTAGTACCCAGGTTACATACAAGATAGGGAATGTAGGTTTGTTCTTAAGTTGAATTTAAATGTAAGTCGAAACAAGTACATTATTTTTATAAATGCAATTAGGACAGATGTTTGTCTCAACATATTAGGCAGTGTGGTGCCAGTTACTGTAAAAAAAAAAAAATCCTCACTAAGATATCACCAACAAAAAAAGAAACATCTGAAGCAAGCTGTGCTTTGATAGTCAAAAAAAGAGCAACTGCAGAGTTTGTCCTGGTTATTAAAGAGTTACAAGATGTTACAGATCGGCTCTTAAGATCACCTACAGCACCAGCAGTGTTTAGCAAAAGATTTCTTCTGCAAGTCATGCAAACCGCCCCTTTTGCCTCTGTCCTGCACACAAGCGAGCAGGGAAGCCTGTTTGTTCGTATCTAGGAGGCATCCATATGTCAGATGTCTTTAACCCAGGGGAATACCTGTATTAGTATAAGTTTAGTTCTAATGACAAACACCTGAAATAGATATTTTAATGTTTGTAATTATTAGTATCGGAATGCAGAGTGGTAAATGGCAGTAAACTCAAGTCATGCAAATTAGGTAAGCTATAATGTTGTCATCCTTTTTTTTCTTTCTTTACAGCCGTCAAGCAAAAGAATATTCGAAGAGGTGTAAAAGAGGTGCAGAAATTCCTCAATAAGGGAGAGAAAGGGTAAGGTATTCTGAAGTTACCATAAAACAAAAGCTCAAGTAGAAGTTCATTTGTAGTATGTGCCCCATAGTCTGATAGCAGATTTGATCTTTGTTACGCTGTGCACACCAAGGCGACTGCATTTATAAAGGTTGGGTCACGGATTGGAGTTATTTGGGGTCATTCTCTTCAGGAGAGATGATCTGCACCAAAGTCATCATCCCAGAGGATCAGCACATGTCATTGTCCTCCTCTCTCTATGTGGGAGTTTGGATATTTCTCGTGTGCCATATCAATGTGGAAGGAAATTAGCAGTTCTGCTTCTGTAGTGCTAGATGCTGTCAGTCACCTTCCAACATGTTGGATACCAATGTAATCAGTCTGGGGTCACTTGCAGAACCCTGCTGCTCATCAGTAATAGTGCTTTGTATCTTGGTTTGATTAAATTCCAATAATCTACAAAATTCTGAAAGTAAAAAGAAAACATTTGCATAAGTCTGTGTATTTAGTCTACTTAGCATGGCTCGGGATACCGCATGTGCTGCTCTTTCATTTGGTAACAGACTTTCAGGTGGTAGTGTAGTTACTGTGTCCGCAGGTTACCATGAATTCTGGGTGAATGTTTGAAGCAGTGTATTCCCCACTGCTGTCCTTAGGAATTAAATGAAGATGCTAAAGACCACCAATCAAAACCTCGATAATTTTAACCTTTGGTGGGATTGCAGTTCATAATTTTGATTAATATATTGTATTGTATTTCAGAATAGTGGTGCTTGCTGGAGACACCCTTCCCATTGAAGTCTATTGCCATGTCCCTGTCATGTGTGAGGATCGCGGTATTCCGTATGCATACATCCCATCCAAATCTGTAAGTAACCAACTAAGATTATTTTGGAGAAACAGACATTAGCCTGAAATGTGTTCTGTGGCATGCCCTTTGAGTTAATGCTTAGGAAAACCTTCATATGATCTGCTCTGGGTGTTATTTTTGTGCTAAGCATTGACTATCACATTTGTCATCTTCAATTTTTTTTATAATTACTTGTAATTGTTCATAAAGTTCAATATATTGCCTTTCAAAATATTTGTCATTTTGTTCAGTGATTTTCATGAATCGGTTTCTATTTGTCTACTATAAACTGCCTTTATATTTCTCCCATTACATTAACCCTTGAATAATATGTACATAATCTATACATGACAATTAGAGTTTTCAAAAGGGGGTTTTAAAAGTTGACTAGTGCCTGTAAAACCAAAAGATCACATCTACTTAAGTGTAAGTGCTGCTGGAGACAATGAGGCATCTCAAGTCCCCCCTGATGTCCACACAAAGAGAACCTGTCGCTTCCTTAGTATACCAGCCCCATAACTTGCACTCAAAAACATTTTGGCCAAGATAGCTTCCGTGTTTCCATTCTGACAGGTTCCCCTTTTAACAAGAAACATATGGCTTTGTGCAAGAAAAATGGCTTTTTTTATTGCAATTACTGTATACATTTGCTTGATACTTATTAAAAGGACCCTGTCACCAAACCATCCATGTCATTGAAAATTTCCTATTAGTTAATTTAATGTATTTTATCTTATTTACTGGATCCTTATCCAGATTGGGGGGTTGTTGTCTTGAATGTAATGTTCACACGCCCCAACTGAATTAGTAAATCCTGTAAGTGACTGTCTTTAGTATTACTTTTTAATAATCCCAGGTCAGCTATGTAGTCTTTTATGGATTGGAAAAAGGCTTCAAGTAAGCATTTCATATCTTTGATTTTTCTATGCTGTATTTTTTTTTATTAACCCCGTCACTTTCCTGGGTTGAAAAGCTGTTATTTATGCATTTTTTGTTGGAAAAAAGTAATAAATGTACAATACAATCTTCAAATTTATTTTATGAAAACATGATTTTTAAGCAGAAGAATGGAAAAAGAGCCATTACCAACCATTTTTCTTCTTCTTACAGGACTTAGGCGCTGCAGCTGGCTCCAAGCGGCCTACTTGTGTTATACTAATCAAGCCAAACAGCGAATACGAAGACCTGTACAATGATTGTGTGCAAGACGTGCAAGCATTACCATTACCTTATTGAATGACCTTGATAGATTTATGGAAGGAACAGTGAAAAGAATTCAATTTCCAATGTTTTTCGTTTTTGTATTGTACAGTTTGAACTTTTGTTTCTGCCAGATGGAACATTTCAAGTGTTTTTATGTATACTTCAGTACTTGTTGTAAGTTGACTGGTTTGTGTAGTACAGATACTGCAATGGACGTGAACCTTTGACTGCAACAAATTAAACTGCCCACTATGTATGGGGCTAAACACATTTTTTCTTGTCTTCATATATTATGGGAAGAGCATGTGGGATCATTCCCAAAACATGTACAACACATGTATAGGTGAAAAGCTACCTTTTAAAATAAAACTGGATTTAGGTAAACATTTTGGTATAGGAATAGCTTACAAATATGTATTGTGCCTAAACACTAACATATAAAAGTGTACTTTTGTTTCTTTAGTTTTATAGTATGCAAAGGTGCGTAGACATTACAGTCCCTTAGGGGTAGATTTACAGTATTAAATGTAAGGCATTGTATAGCGTAGACTTATTTTACTACCGTGCTTCCTGAAGGCTTTGACAACAGGAATAAATGACTACTACCATACCGTTTCGAATGAGTTTTGTTCAGTTAATCAGTAGTGGGGTATGTTCAGCTGCAGGGGGACCACACAAAATGCTGCCACCCCTTTACCATCGATATAACTTTTGGGCTCATCTTTCAGTTCATTTGCTGACAAATTCACACAAGTTTCTGATTAAGTCACAAAAAAGATTTGTTTTGCAGCTGCTACCTTCTTGTCCCATTAATAGCAGTGATGATACTGCAACTAAGGGCTAATGCTGAAGTTAGAATCCAATGTGCTAAATGACAAAGCATATTTAAATTTAATTTATGCATTTCCTCCCACTATTTTTCCTGGCTTGCCATCAGAAATTAATGCCTAACCTATATACTGGTTTTAGGCAGTTGGTTGTGGCTACAATAGCCCTTTTATTGATTGCTATGTTTTAGAATCTGCATTGTGCAAGCTTTGTGTAATACTGAGGTTAAGCCTTTAAGGATAAAGAACTTCAAATCCACACTTTTTAGCAAGCTGCATAAAGATTTCATTGGTACCCCTAATAACCATTAATATTTGCTAGTGATTTTACCTACCAGAAAAAAACGCTAAACGTTGAGGCACGAAATCTTGAAGCCCTACATCTAACTATTGTCTGCTTAGTCTGAGTTTGTATTTGTCATTCTGCTGGTCATTTACGAGAACAAGATTACTCTTCACCACATTCATTTAATGAAAAGTTACCCAGTTTATTACTTTGGCATTAGGGTGGCTATACGTGACCTAATAGTAATGAGTGTATTTTGAGCATCCATGAAAACTGCACTCATCTAATATTAGATGTTCCCATTTATTTTTAAAATGTTGCTACATATGCCCTGATATGAAAGTGGATCTATATCCCTCTATAATGGGATCTGTTAATGTCAATTTTATGTTTTTATATTTTATATATGCACTGTCCACTAAAAGAACACATTCATGATTTTTTCTTGCACTGGTATTACGAGTTACCATACTGACACAATAAAGAAGCATCGTGTACTTTTACCACTATCGCAGTAACCATGTGTTTTTAGACATGACTGGAGGACACGCAGAGAACTGCAGTCAGTTCCCCACCAACAAATTACACCACACCAGATTTTGCTTAAATGGCCCATAGGCCTTTTATTACATTAATAACTTAACCAATTAAATACAATAAATAACATCAAATTAACATTAAATCAATAACGTAATCAAAATTAGACAACATTTAACTAACATTTTAATAACACTTTCCCACACCTTAAAATTTTCTCTCATTACCATCTGGTTACTAGTGCTTGACGTTCCCCTTTTCTATTACATCCTTTTGGGATCTGCGCCACCAAGATATGTAATACTCTCAGCCGCCTCTTGCCAAGCTCGGGAACGATATTGCTACCAAACGCAGTCCCACCACAATACCATGACCTTAACCCCCCCCCTAGCGTTCTAATTCTGTCAGTTTTTTGATGCAAAAAGTGATCCTATTTTTTTTGCATAGAAATTTTTGTTTATATTGTGAGCCTGTAATTCTTAGGGTTAACTCCCGGGTATGATAATTATATTTATATATTATATTACAATCATAAATTATAATATACATAATTATAAATAATAATTTTAAAAAATAATGAAATAAACAATGTAATCTTAAAATAAAATAAATTAAAAATGTACTTTTATTTTTATTTCATGTTGTGTGGTGTTTTTGTACTGTAAAAACCATTTAAAAGCAGATTACATTGTAATCTGCTTTTAAATTTCCCTCCCAGACACAACCCCCAATGCATCACCAATCACATCACTGGAAGATGACTCATCTTCCAGGGTGATGTGAGGGGGGATTTCCCTGCCCTGCTCACAGAGACAGAGATGCTGCTGCCCGCATCTCCAGAGAGATGCAAAGCACAATGCAGGATTTCTGGTGACCACCCCCGGAATTTGCTATTGCTGCCGGCATCTGCAGTCCGCCTTGCCACACTCCCCGACGGACCGGCGCCCGGGCATCACACCAGGACCATCGGAACGCCACTGGAGCGTGGGGCAAAGGTAAGGGGGGCTCTTAAAATTACCCCGAGTGTGACTCGGGATTACCGCTTTTGCAAGTAAAAGCCACCCGAGTCACACTCGGGATTACCCAAGGGGTTAAAACACACCTTTTTTTTGGCGATTCCACACCAAAGGCAGAATCTCCCACCCTCATTTAACACTACCCAAACCAACATCCTTCAAGGACCTCACCGCAGCACACCCACTGAACCCATTACACAGTGGGGTGGAGGGTGGGAAAACTTTTTCCTCTCTAACAAACTCTTCCCACACTTACCAAAACTCTCCTTCACTAAAATTGATCCCTCCTTCTCATATCCCTGTCCTTTTAACCCCTTTACTCTCCACCTACCTCACCTTCACATCCCCTTTCCTTGTGCTAACTTCCCAGTCTTTTTCTATTAACCCTCTCGCTGCCTGCTTCCTGTCTCCCTCAGTCATGCAGGCCTTCCACTACCTTTCCAAAGTCATTATGCTCCAGGCCTGTCTGTAGTAGCTAAATCAGGTTTACGCATATTAATAGCCCAGAGATGCAAAAGAGTATGAGCAACCTATCAAATATCAATAAATATCAATATTTAAATATATAAATATCAAATATAAAAAAAATGGCAAGGAAAGAGTTAGCTCTCATGCCAGGGCAGTCTGCCCTTCTGCTAGTGTCTCTTCACATGTTCAGTAACATGTAGTCAACATCAATGTGGTTGACTACTAATAAATTAACATTTGATCCTGAAAACAAATCCACAAAATGTGTCCTAGATTTAAGGCGTTAGAACAGCTGGGAAGAACTACTAATCTACCGTAGATGTTCTCTGTAAAAGCTCCCAGCCTGTTGTTTAATTGATAGTTGGTACATTTCCTTGGTGGGTGATGGTTGCACTACAATGTAATTTGCAATAATCCTTTAACAGCTGAATGCTAAATTTATACTGTCAGCTGCAGGCAGAGATACTTTATAATGAGAAGAAAGATCAAATGCACTGTCATCAGTCCCAGTTTTCCTGTTCTATCTGTAGGATGAGATATACACGGTTTGTTGTAAACCTACTTGGATGTCTGGGGTTGTTTTTCTAGTTCACTTATGTGGATCCTACAAGACTGGCATTCAAGATGTCAAGTCTAGTGTGTTCTTCCCTGCCCAGAATTTTTATATATGCAACTTTTGGTTTTGCTGAACATATATTCAGAAATAATTGCACAGGCTTTATTAAAGGCATGAATAAAGCATGCCACCAGTAATAATAGGCTCCATTTACAAATTGTAAAGCTGCGTACACACGGCAAATTTTTCTCGCCCGATAATCGGTATCGGCCAATTATCGGGCGAAAATCTGCCGTGCAGTCTTTTCTCGTTGGAAAGGATCGTGAAAGATCCTTTCCAACGAGAAAAATTGCAGGTGTGTACGCAGCTTAAGAATATTTTTACAAAGCTGGGCTGATTTGCTTAGAGTTGAGAATATTTACATATTATAAGTTGTGAATATTCATTCACTTTACCTAGCTGCAAATGAACAAATATATTATTTCCATCAAACCTGTAATTGTAAACTGTAACTCTCCCCTTTTTTGGGGGTGTTTTGTGTTTTTCCAATTAAATATTGTCAGAAATCGTGTGTAGTGCTGCAGTTTCCTAAATACTTCAAGTTTTAATCAGCTACACCATAGTATGTTCTAGCTATGTCAAAACAAAAGATATTCAGAGTCTTGTATAATTCTTTGTATAAATCAGAGTTTATTTAATTCTCAGATACATAATAAAACTGATCCATGCCTGCCTGCTGTAGCAAGAAATCCTTGCCTTTGGTATAAAAGCAGTGGTGTCTCTGCATAGATTCATCACTGCCATAGCGGATTTAGACCCATAGTTCTATAATTAGAAAAGCTGATTGGAAAGTTTCAGCTCCTCCTCACAGGAAATGTGTTGGAAAAAGAGATCTCTGATACCACAAAGAAAGCAACAGTCCATTTTCTGGACAATCAACCAAACTGGCAGTAGCCAGGCTTTTCTATACTGTGGCTTCTTCCTAAAACATGCTGAACAACTTTTCACACTTTTCTTTAACAAATTTTTGCACTTTATATTTTTGTTATAATGAGTAATTTACATTTAAAGTGATGGAGACTCTACAACCTTCTTTATTAGAACATTGGGGATTATAATTACCTAGACCAGTGATTGTCAACCACTGTGCCACGGCACACTAGTGTTCTTTGAGAGATCCTCACGTGTACTGTGGAAAATTATCCAATTACTATAGTCGAGTGTCTGTGCTGTATTGACTGGAGTTGGTCGAATAGGTCGCTATTCGCTTCGACCGCTACTCTGCCGAATAATGCATATCTATTCGGGTGGTCGAATGCCGAATTCGAACTCCATTAAAGTCAATGGGGGAAAATTCGGGTTATTCGGGTCAGTGGAGAGCTTCTACAGCCTATAAATACATTTAAAAAGACATGTCAAGACTCTCCCATCTCTGCACAACACTGTACAAGTTAAAATAAAATAAGGAAGTCTTATTTCTGTTGCTGGCACGGCCATTTTATGGGGCGGCCAAGGGAACATACTGGATTTTACTCGGTCTCCGAGTACAGCCAGAGAGGGACATGAGGGGGCTCCTCTGGTCCAAAAATTAGCCACCAGGTTTCACTACTCCATTACAAGTCATACACAGGCTTCAGAGTACAGGCAGAGCAGCAGTAGGAGGAGGCGTTGGGCCCTGAGAAGGAGCAAGCTGTCTGCCCAGTTCCCAGCTCTGGATGCCAGTTACTAATGCGGTCCTCGCTCCGTCTCAGAGCCTCTTCCTATACTTCCGATGAGCCAGCTGATTTGGGGCGAACATCCAACTGGGCTGAAAGGTGCTCTGGAGCTGGTGGTCGTGGTGGCGGTCGCGGTTGTTGAGGCATAGCTGTGGTGACAGGCAGCTTCCGACAATGAATGACTATGACTTGCCTCACTGGTACGTGAAGAATGCAGAGTGATATTTTGCAGGCTGTCAAGCAAAGCAGTATCAGTTTGTTTTTAGCTGCAGACCAAGAACAAGAAGCGCTGCTGTTGGTGCTGGGCATCCATTATTACAACACCATGAACTAGAGGTAGTGGAGTACATGACCCAGCCTGGTTCAAGTGATTGTACCCCCTCTTCATTCCAGTCCTAGACACAGGCCTTACAGGTTTCCCAAACAGTCTATGATACACCTGTTCCTCCTAGTTCTTCATCAGTAAAGTCTCGGGTATAGCAGTATGTAGAGGAGTCTCACCGAGGTGTTGGAGAGGCGGAGCTACAAGCATTCCCTCAAGATGCTCAGTTGTTTCACCCATCTGATCAAGAGAGTCAGTTCACAGGCTTTCCTCCCACTTACTTTTCACCAGAACACTCTGAGCCAGACCAATCAATTCAAAGTGGCTTCAAAAGGCCGCTGGTTCTTTCGGCACATACAGGGAAACTGTCTCTTCTGCTGATGATGATGTCCTTGATCGTCATGGGGCGAGCAAGGAGATCATAATAGGCAGGAAGAAAAGGAGGAGGAGATTGTAGAGCGCCCTAAAAGGGGGAGAGGGGAAAAGAGGGTAAAAGCTGCCCACACTCTGCATTCTTCACATACCAGTGAGGCAAGTCATAGTCTTCCATCGTCGGAAGCTGCCTGTCACTACAGATATGCCTCATCAACCGCGGACCGCCACCACGACCACCAGCTCCAGAGCACCTTTCGGCCCAGTTGGATGTTCGCCCGTGTGGGCATTTTTTAATGTCCATAGTGGTGATGATGACAACACTGGTCATCTGCAAACTGTGTGCTCAACACTTGAAATGAGGCAAAAACCATAACAAACTTGGAACAAGTTGCATGAGCACCCATTTAAAAAGCCACCACCCGGTAACCTGGTGGGAACACCTGGTGAAAGAACAGAGCTCTGTGCAACCACCTCCGCCCAAGAAGCAAGCTCCAACTGCTCCATCCTCCTCCGCTGCCTTTCCTCCTTGTGCCACCAAAGTTACCCGTGCTGCTGCCAGGAATTTGAGTGTGGCATGTATGCGATCATTACCTTTTTCAGGCTGCACTAGTGTTGAGCAGCAGCTCCAACGCAGATTGGCTGCTGTCTGTGGTGTTGCTAGCAGTCAGGACCAGGCATCATTGCCATCCCCCACAACTTCTACCCCATCATCCAATGTTTCTGTGGTTAGCATTAGCAGCATCCAACTTTCCATCCCCCAGATGCTGGAGCGCAAGAGGAAATATGTGATTGAGTCGGATCACCTGGAGCAACCTATTAACCCCATAACAGAAGAGGAACTCGCAAAAACTATTGCCCAATTGCCTTCCTCTAAAGCTCCTGGCCCGGACGGTTTGCCCTACTTATACTACAAAACGTTCCTATCAGAGCTCTCCCCACATCTCCTGAATCTTTTTAATGATTTTTTGAAAGGCAAGCCGATCCCCCCCTCTATGCTGGCTTCTCATATAACAGTGATACTGAAACCGGGCAAGGACCCATTGGACTGCTCGAGCTATAGACCAATAGCCCTTCTAAACTTTGACTTAAAAATTTTTACAAAAATTTTGGTCTCTAGGTTGTCCAGGTTTCTTCCCTCTCTCATCCATGGGGATCAAACGGGCTTTATTCTGTACAGACATGCGGGCGACAATACTATACGAGGCTTTATAGGTCCCTTTGTTAAGGCGATTGAATCTTTGTATACGGCCCCGTCGGCCTCAGTCAAACTGCCCCATGCTTCCTCAGCCATGTTTTCTATTAAGAATGGGACAAGGCAGGGGTGCCCTTTGTCGCCCCTGCTCTTCGCCTTGTGTATAGAGCCCTTGGCAGCCTGCATCCACTCCAATCCTAGTATACATGGGGTGCCCGTGAAAGGGAAAACGTACAAGCTTTCTATGTACACAGACGACATTCTCCTGACTCTCTCCCAACCGGTTACCTCTCTCCCTAATTTATGGAGAGAACTGCAAGAATATGGTGCAGTCTCAGGATTTAAAATTAATTTCTCTAAAACAGAGGCACTACCCCTCCACATCCCCTCATTGGAACTGCAGGCCCTGCGGGACTCTTTTTCCTTTACCTGGCAGGAGCGCTCCCTCCGCTACCTGGGAACCCAAATCACTTCCACATACTCCCAATTGTACTCCCATAATTTCCCCCCGTTATTCAGAGAGATGAACAACTTTCTATGTAAATGGAAAGGTCACCCCTTGTCGCTGCTGGGTAGGATAGCCTCAGTAAAGATGATGCTCCTCCCCAAAATATTGTATTTATTTGAGACACTACCAGTTAGAGTTCCGCTTCAAGTACTAAAAAGACTCCAAACTGACTTCATGCGCTTTATTTGGGCTTATAAAAGGTTATTGCAAGGTAATATGGGGTTCAGCAAGGGAGAGATAGGTGATGGGGTGCCCTCCTACCACTGCATCACATCACCTGTTTCACAGAACCCATACCACGGCACCCCATTGACTGTTTCAACCTTGCTGAACCCCATACCACCACCCTGCAAAAAAAAACAGTGCACACGATCACTTGTCCCACACTGCAATTACTGCAGATAGTTATGGGGTTAGACAAGGGTGAGATGGGTGATGAGGTGCACTGGTATTATTGCAGGGGACATAGTAGGATGGGGAAAAAGTGAAGACAGAAGTTTTATATATTGGTGTTACCACAGGGAAATATGGGGTTCAGCAAAGGAGAGATAGGTGATGGGGTGCACTGTAATTATTGCACGGTGGAACAGGGCTCAGCAAGGGTGGGACAAGTGATGGGGTGCACTGGTCTTATTGCAGGGTGGAAAAGGGTTCAGCAAGGCTTAAACAGATGATAGGATGCACTGGTATTATTGCGGGGTGGTATGTGGTTCAGTATGTGTTACCCCACAACAATAAGAGTGCACTCCATCATTAGTCTTACCCCCTTCTGTACCCCCAGATAACACCACAACAATAGGAGAGCACCCCACCACCTTTCTCTTTCTTGCTGAACCCCATTTTTAGCCTACAATAACACCAGTATATAAAAAAAGGGGATATAGTAGGATGGGGAAAAGTGTTTCCCATCACACATGTTTTTTTTATACTAGTGTTATTGCAGGGAGAAAATGGGGATTAGTAAGGGAGAGATAGGTGATGGGTATAACTATGTATTATTTCATGGTGATATGGGTGATTAGGAAGGGTGGGACAGGTGATAGGGTGCACTGATATAATTGCAGGGTGGTATGTGGCTCAGAAAGAATCACCTCACAACAATAGAAGTGCACCTCATAATCTGCCTCACCCCCTCCTGTACCCCATATCACACCAGTCATCACTTTTCCTCATCCTTTCATATCCCCTGCAAAAATACCAGTTTGCAGTGGATTTTCATGCAAAACAATGTAATGCTTTTTGCATGAAAATACGAACAGAATTAGAACGCTAGGGGGGGTTAAATAAAGATTCTCTGTTTACACTCCGGCCACTAGATAGTGTGTGCATGTAGAGTGTAAGTGTATGAATTTGTAACACAGCCATCCACTGCTGCCTATCAGTATTATATAAAAGATTATTTCAAATTGAACTTTGTGAAAGGTAGTTAAAAAAATTTGGAGGCCCCACCCTAATGCTCCCTGCTATGTAAGTGGTCCCTAATTTGAATTTTCAATTTTGGGCTCCTGGGTGCACTTTCTTATGAAACAGCAACCCAAATGTTCAATCCTCTCAATTTTTTAAACCCGTGATCCCCATATCTTGAAATTATTTAAAGAAATTTTGGTTACTGGGTACTTGGGTACTGCCCCTATCTGCTATCACATGCACAATGCTCTTAAAGCATCACAACATTTTAACATTATATAAAGATTGACATTCCTCTTTTTTTATAATGGAAAAATGTATTTTTTTTGTTTATTTTTCTGGGGGGAGGACCCCTCCCCTTCCTTACTTACTGCCATGGTGGTAAAGACTGCAAGGTCTGCAGGGTGTTATCTAGATATAGCGCTAGGAGGTGACATCTGAAGTTAGGCTGAATTCACATTGGCAGTAAGGTTGCATTTGCTGCGTTTACCTCTCACTTTACCATACCAATGCCAAAACAAATACCAATGAACCCCATCACCTGCCTTATCCTTGCTTAACCACATACCACCCCGAAGTAATACGAGTGCACCCCATCACCTGTCAGACCTTTGCCTAACCTAACCCCATACCCACCTGCAAAAATAGCAGTGCAAGACGAGTAATGGGGTGCACTGATATTATTGCAGGGTGTTAAGGGGTTCAACGGGAGTGAGCTAACTGATAGGGTGTACTGGTATTATTGCATGGTGGTATGGGTTCAAGAAGCGTGAGACAGGTGATGGGATGCACTGGCATTTTTGCAGGGTGGTATATGGTTCAGCAGAGGTGATAGGGTACACTAGTATTAATGTAGGGTGGTATGGGGTTCAGCAAGGGTGAGGCAGGTGATTGGGTGCATTGGTAATATTGCAGGGTGGTATGGGGTTCAGCAATAATGAGACGGATGATCACCTCACAACAATAGAAGGGCACTCTTTCATATGTCTCTAGCTTTGTGAAACCCATTTTACCCTGAAATAACAGCAGAATACAAAACACCTGTCTTCTCTTTTTCCCATCCTTCTATATCCCCTGCAATAATTCCAGTTCACCCCATTACTTTTCTCACCCTTGCTGAACCACATACCACCCCGCAATAATACCAATGCACCCCGTCACATGCCTCACTCTTTCTGAACCCCATCCCACCCTGCAATAATACCAGTGCACCCCTTCTCCTGTCTCACCCATGCTGAACTTCATACCACCCTGCAAAAATACCAGTACACCACACCACCTATCTCATCCTTGCTGATTCCCATACCACCCTAAAAAAAATACCAGTGCACCCCATCACCTGTCTCACCTTAGTCTAACCCGATAGCCATCTGCAGTAAAAGTAGTGGGAGACGAGTGATGGTGTGCATTGGTTTTATTGCAGGGTGGTATGGGGTTCAGCAAGGTTAAGACAGTTATTGAGGTGTTGTGCTATTTTTGCATGGTGGTATGGGTTCAAGAAGTGTGAGACAGGTGATTGGGTGCACTGGTAATATTGCAGGCTTTAAAGTAGGATGAGGAAAAGGGAAAAAAGGTGTTTTGTATATTGCTGTTATTGAAGGGAAATATGGGGATCAGCAAGGGAGAGATAGGTGATGGGGTGCACTGGTATTATTGCAGGGTAGTATGTGGTTCAGCAGGGGTGTGTTATCCCACAATAATAGGAGAGCACCCCATCACCTATCTCTCCCTTTGCTAAACCCCATTTTAGCCTGCAATAACACCAGTCATCCACTGCAAAAAAAACAGTTCACCCCATTATCTGTCTAACCCTTGTTAAACCCCATACTCCCCTGCAATAATACCAGTGCACCCCATCACTCGTCCCACACTTCATGAACCCTAGGCCACTCTGCAATAGTACTAGTGCAGCCAATCACCTGACTCCCCCTTGTTGAACCCTTTACCACCCTGTGATAAAAATAAATATTATTTGCCATTTCTGCAGATGGGTACTGGGTTAGTCAAGGGTGAGGAAGGTGATAGGGTGCACTGGTATTATTGCAGGTTTGAAGGGGGTTCAGGAAGAGTGAGACAAATAATGGGGTGAACTGATATCAATGCAGGGAATATAGAAGTATGGGCAAAAGTGAAGACAGGTGTTTTGTATGCTAGTGTTATTGCAGGGATATATAGGGTTTTGCAAGGCAGAGATTGGTGATTAGTATTACTGGTATTAATGCAGGATGTTATGGATGTTCAGGAAGAGTGAGACAAGTGATGGGGTGCGGTGGTATTTTTGCAGGGCGGTTTGTGGTTAAGTAAGCGCGTGTCACCTCACAACAATAGGAGTGCACCCCATTATCTGTCTCATCCCCTCGTGTACCCCCAAATAAACTCCCAACAACAGAAGGGCAGCACATCATATACCTTTAGCTTTCTGAACTCCATATTACTCTGCAATAACACCAGAATACAAAACACCTGACTTCACTATTCCCTATCCTTCTAGATCCCCTGCAATAACTCCAGTTAACACCGTTACGTCTTTCACTCTTGCTGAACCCTATACCACCCTGCAGTAGTACCAGTGCACCCCAGCACCTGTCTCAATGTTGCTGAACCCCATACCACCCTGCAATAATACCAGTGCACCCCATCCCCCGTCTCACCCTTCCTGAACCCCATACCACCCTGCAATAATACCAGTGCACCCCATCACCTGATTCAGCCTTGCCGAAACACATACTCCTCTGCAATATTACCAGTGAACCTTCACCCTTTCTGAACCACATACCACCCTGCAAAAATACAAGAGCAGCCAGTCACCTGTCTCAATCTTGCTGAACCCTATACTACCCTGCAATAATACCAATCCATCCTGTCACATGCCTCACCCTTGCTGAACCCCATACTACTCTGCAATAATATCAGCGCACCCTACCACCTGACACCTTTGCTGAAGCACATACCACCCTGCAAAAATACCAGTGCACCCCATCACTTGTCTCACATTTCCTGAATCCCATACCACCCTGAAAAAATACCAGTGCACCTAATCATCTGTCCCACCCTTGCTGAACCCCATACCAAACTGCATTAATACCAATGCACCCCATCACCTGGCTCACCCTTGCTGAACCCCTAAACACCATGCAATAATAGCATTGCACCCTATCACCTGTCTCACCCATGCTGAACCTCTTAGCACCCTGAAAAAATACCAGTGCACCCCATCAGCTGTCTCACAGTTCTTAAACCCATACCACCCTGCAAAAATACCCAGGCACCCCATAACCTGTCCCAAGCTTGCTTAACACCCATACAACCCTGAAGTAATACCAGTGCACCTATCACCTGTCTCACCCTTGCTGAACCCCATACCCCCCCCCTTAAGTAATACCAGTGCACCTATCACCTGTCTCACCCTTGCTGAACCACATACCACCCTGCCACAATATTTATTTCTATTTGCTATTACTGGAGGTGGGTATGGGGTTAGGCCAGGGTGAGACAGGTTATGGGGTCCACTGGTGTTATTGAAGACAGGTGATGGGGTGCACTGGTATTATTGCAGGGTGGCATGGGGTTCAGGAAGAGTGAGACAAGTAATTGGATGAACTGGTATTATTGCAGGGGAAATGGAAGGATAGGGAAAAGTGAAGACAGGTGTTGTATACGCCTGTAACTGCAGGGAAATATGGGGATCAGCAAGGGAGAGATAGGTGATGGGTATAACTAGTAATATTTAATGAAGATATGGGTGATTAGAAGGGGGAGATAGGTGATGGGTGCACTGGTATTTTTGCAGGGTGGTATGGGGTCCGGCAAGGGTGAGACGTGATGGGGTGCACTGGTAATATTGCAGGGTGGTATGTGGTTCAGCAAGAGTGGGTTACCCTACAAAAATAGAAGTGCTGCTCATAATCTGCCTTACCCCCTCCTGTACCCCATATCACATCACAACAATAGAAGGGCACCCCATCATCCATCTCCTGCTTTCTAAACACTATATTACACTGCAAACACCGGAATACAAAACACCTGTCATCAATTTTCCCCATTCTTCCATTACTTATCTCCCTCTTGCTGAACCCCATACCACCCTGCCTTAATACCAGTGCACCCCATCATTTGTTTCACACTTCCTGAACCCCATGCACCCTGCATCACCTATTTCATTTTTACTAAACCCCATACCACCCTGCAAAAGTACTAGTGTACCCCATCATTAGTCTCAAACTTCTTCAACTTTAAACCACCCTGCAAAAATACCAGGGGACCCAATCACCTGTCTCACCCTTGCTGAACCCCATACCACCCTGCAATAATACCAGTGTACCCCATCACTTGTCTCACCCTTGCTGTACCCCATACCACCCTGCAATAATACCAATGCAACTTATCACCTACCTTATCCTTGCTGAACCTCATGCTACCCTACAATAATACCAGTGTACCCGATCACCTGACTTACTCTTGCCTAACCCCATGTACCACCCTGCAAAAATGCCAGTGAACCCTATCACTTGTTTCACCCTTGCTGAACCCAATACCACCCTGCAATAATACCAGTGCACCTGTCTCACACTTCTTGAACCCATACTACCCTGGAAAAATTCCACGGGACCCCATTAACTGTCTCAACCTTGCTGAAACCTATACCACCCTGCAATAAAACCAGTGCACACCATCACTCTTCTCACACTACTATTACTGCAGATGGGTATGGGGTTAGACAAGGGTGGGACAGGTGATGGAGTGCACTGGTGTTATTTCAGGGGATATAGTAGGATGGGGAAAAGTGAAGACAGGTGTTTTGTATATTGGTGTTACTGCAGGGAAATATGGGGGATCAGCAAGGGAGAGATAGGTGATGGGGTGCACTGGTAATATTGCAGGGTACTATGGGGTTCAGGAAGGGTGAAACAGGTGATGGGGTGCACTGGTATTATTACAGGATGGTATGTGGTACTGCAAGGGTGTGTTACCCTACAACAATAGGAGTGCACACATCTGTCGTACCCCCTCCAGTACCCCCAGATCACATCACAACAATAGGAGAACCCACCATCACCTCTCTCTCCCTTGCTGAACCCAATTTTAGCCTGCAATAACACCAGTGTAAAAAAACAAAACATCACTTTTCCCCATCCTTCCATATCCCCTGCAAATATACCAGTTCACCCCATTATCTGTCCAACCCTTGCTGA
>NC_092859.1:75786906-75792882 GCF_032062135.1 Pyxicephalus adspersus | reverse complement strand
TGCAGCTTGGCTCCTCCTCTCTCTGCTGGTCTCTGGCTGGCGGTGTCTGGTTGTTCTCCTGTTCTGGTGGGTTTTCCGGAACAAGCGCGCGTTCAACTGGAGTACGGCTCCTCTCCCTCTGTGATGAATCGGCGTTCTGACGTCTTCCTCTAGTGGATCTTCCGCTTGTGGATCTTCCGCTTGTGGATCTTCCACTTGTGGATCTTCCGCTCGTTTGAAGTGCAGCTCTGGACCTTGTCCTATGAGCCACTGGGGAATAGAAGTCTTCCTCCTGATGTGATGACAAGTTGGGCCGTGAAAGGCCTCTGAAATTACGTCTTGGCATCCTGGTGGTATCAGATGCTCTTTTAGGTGATGCAAGTAAAGATGTGGTGAATCTGGCAAATGTGAATGAGGTGTGGGTGTATGTGAAGGAGGTGTATGTGAATGAGGTGTAGGTGTGTGTGAATGAGGTGTAGGTGTGTGTGAATGAGGTGCAGGTGTGTGTGAATGAGGTGAAGGGGTATATGATTTGAGGTGCAGGTATATGTGATTGAAGTGTATGTGACTGAGATGTAAATGAGGTGTGAGTATAAGTAAATCGGCAAAAAATCAAATCGAAAACTGCAAACCGCACAAGGCCTCAGTCAAATTGCTTTGGAGATGCTCCCAGAGATGCTTCCAGAGTGGCGGCTCCTTAGCAACTGACAGTGTGTTTACATCTACTGCATGACGCTGCTCCTGGCTGACCAATGGCATTGTCCAACCGAATCACATGGCAAGCCATTTTCAAGAAATGACAGTTACTTGCTATGCCATAGAGGTCAGCCTGTCTGCACAAGGGCCTTTTTCTAGCCAATAGTAAGGGTACTCAGCTGACAGACAGTGGCATCGTCCAATCAGTTTTTCTTTTTTTTCTCAATTCACAAAGCTTTAACAGCAACACATTTTTGAAAAATGACAGATCTATGGTATGTTCATGGGCATCAAGCCTGTTCACACAAGGTCTTACATTCCAGCAGGCACTTGTTCCCCCTATCCTAGCCATTAAGGTAACATCCAATGAGGTGGCAAGAAATCTCTAGATTGCTCAATACAGGCAGTTTTTATCTAGATTCTTTTTGATTAATTTAAACCTAATCAATCAGTAATGCATACCAAATAATGACTAGTATTCAGTATTTGTCTGTAACAATGATTTTTCTTCACTTGTTATTGATGGTGTAACAAATGTACATTGCTGCTGCCCTTATCTTAATAAAAGTCTCTCCAGTAGAGCCAAGACTAGATTACAGCCTAGAGCACCTAGGCCTTGGCTTAAGGCCACACAGCAATAAAGGCAACACCATGCCGGCCAGAACAATTTTCCTTTATTTTTTGTTCACCACCAATATGTTTTTGTTAGCTCATAAAGCCTGCATCTGGTGAACTGCCACTACCGCTCAACACAGAAACACTTCCTGGCTCAGACTAGCTGCTATCACTTCAAGCAGCGATAGATTCACTTACGATTCAATTTAAGATCTTGATACACACTCAAAATCACACTTGACCCTTTGTCCATACTGTTAAAAGGAGTTTGCTTGCTTTTTAATAGAACCAAAATGTGCTACTTTGCGGTAGAATACTTATTCTGGCTTTGTGCACAAGTTTCTGGCCATGTCCATATGGTACAGATTGAATGCTTGTCAGTATGATGGTGAATCTAGGTCTGTGGATATTATTTCAATTGTGTCAGTAGTGTGCCAATTCATTCTGTAGAACATTTTTCTAGATGTGTCAGTTCCACACTCCCTCTTTGTCGGTACAGTAAATATTTCTTTACAATGATTGTGTCAGTGCATTACTTGTTTCTCTGTAGTCATAGTACTAGTTGTGATTTTGTTGATTGGGTTTGGATTCAATTCTACCTTTTGTCAGTCCTTTCTGCTTCATCATCATCCTGTCATCCTTTGCATATTTATGTCCTGGGGAACAACAGAGTGCTCAGGACAGCTCCGGGGGGCTCCACTATAGGCAAAGGTAAATTGAGACGTTATCTGTTCAAGCACTGGCTCGTGATTACAACCTCACAGGAAGATGCTTCAGGCCTTTTTGCCACTCTAAACAAGACATCCCTGCCATCCCTAGGGAGGTATGTGTCCCTCTTGGTCTTAAAACGTCTCCTGGAATCTGCCCTGCCAAATAAGAAAGGGGGCTAAATGGTGCATCCCTCCCCCTTTTCGTAAAACAAGCCTCCTGCCTGCCCCCAGTTATAGCAAGGGCCATTAGGGAGGGGGTTGGCAGTTGAGGAGTTTTTTGGAATCTGAAAGTCCAGTTTAATAAGTGTACCGCCAGATATCTGTCCACACACCCTGGGTAATGATTACAGTGGTACCTAGTACACCTCACCCTTTCCCCCAAAAAAGGTTGCCGAAATCAGTCTTAAACAAGAAGGCACTACATAAATGTTCCTATTACACTGTTTTAAGTAGTATTTAACTTTGCTGTGTCCAGTAAAGACCAAAATTGAGATTCTATGAAGATATACTGTCTACAAAAGTAAGGCATATTCAGGTATGTGCCAATGTAACCCTATGAGAAGATTACAGAGAGGCCCATAGCTGTAAGAAATAAGGTGCAGGGCCTACATGACAGGGTGTGAGGCCTAGCCCAGGGGTGTTAAGGATTAATAAAAGGAAGTAAAGCTATGAGGAGCTGTGCTAGTGTGGAGCGTGAGGTTGAAGGGGATTGGGCATAGGACGAGTTAAAAGGGGGAAGACGGAAGTGAGAGGCCCTCTTTTGGAAGAAAAAAGTTTGGTTCGATTTAGTGGTTGGGGTCTTGGAAGGCAAGGATCCACTGCATTGGAAAAGTGGTGTACTTTGGCAGGGGAGGTTCTCTTTGGTGGGGTCTCCCCCTTTATGGTGAACGGATGATTATGGCTCCTAAGGTGGTGCTGGGCGGCTAGGGGCCAAGGTGGAGATGTTGGAAGAGTAAATTCCTGTTGGATGTGGATTTTGCCTTCTGAGACCTACAGCCTGGTTGTTTGGGTGTATAATCGGGAGTTTGGAGTTTGATAACATAATGGATATTGTGGTTATGGTTATGTATTAATAAAGGGGGTAATTAGGTTGTGGGTAATTAGGTTATATTCAATATAATATGTTGGTGTTATATAATAAAAATAATATTAATAACAACAATAATAATAATGGACCGTTATGTTAATGTATGCTTGCATATCAAAAGTGTAAAATGTATTTATTTATTTATTATTGGATATTTGTTAATTACTTAAATGTTTAATTTATTAAATGGTGGTTAAATAAACGGCTGCTTGCCAGCCAATTTAAATCCAAGATTGGTGTTTGGGTATTTAATGGTGGGGGAGTGGTTGGTAAGCAGGTGGGGGGTCTGGGGGAGGCGGAGGATCTGATGGGGTTAAAAAGGATGGGCTGGAAGGTCTGAGCTACCCAGGTCATGTTGAAATTAATATTTTTTTGGTTGGGTCTTAAAATAAGTTTAAGCTAATGTTTCCTTTTTGGATTTTTTAATGCTGGGTCCATGTTGTTAGGGTCAATGTGTGTGCAGCTAATTAGTATCTGGAAGTTTCCTTTGACAAGTGGGCCATCAGATATCTGTCCACACACCTGTAGGATGAGCGCAGGGTTAGCTAGAACTCCTCTGAACAAAAAGGGAGAGGAGCTATACTTAGTTTGGCTGAAACACGCATTGTTCACACGTGTATAGCCAATGTATAACCCAAAATAGGATAAATGACTACTAAAATGAACAACAGCATATAATAGAATAAATGTTTCTATTACTCTACTTTTTATTACTATTTACCTCTGTGCGGTGTAGTGATGTCTATACATAAGAATCCACAAAAATCTTTTACAGGTGCATGCACATGCAACCTTTTGGTGCAGCTTATTAGAATTTGGCAGTACCCTTTGAAAATTTGGTCACCAGATATCTCTGCACACACTAGCTAGTACCCCCTTACTGTAGAAGGGTAGCTAGTACCCCTTTACCCTCCAAACAAAATGGGAAGGGCTATGGATTCTTTAAATTTAAAGAAAAAGAATATTGATATTGTGAAGAGATGTATATTAACATATTTGTGAAAATGAGTTGTATAAACCTAATTTTTTATTTACTTGAAATGTTATTAATTCCCCCTAGCAGTATTCCCGAGTAAGACTTTCCAAGGATTTCCATGCAAAACAATGTAATGCTTTTTGCATGAAAATACGAACAGAATTAGAACACTAGGGGGGGTTAAATAAAGATTCTCTGTTTACACTCCGGCCACTAGATAGTGTGTGCATGTAGAGTGTAAGTGTATGAATTTGTAACAAAGCCATCCACTGCTGCCTATCGGTATTATATAAAAGATTATTTCAAATTGAACTTTCATTAGCAATAAAATTACACCATTAACCCCCCCAATAAGATTCCATTAGGTCTTGTGATTTCTTCTTCTTCAGGGAGCAGAGGAACCAGTGTGTACCGCCATCTTCTTCTGTCATCTTGCTGGCCTTTACATCACCTGATCTCACACTGCACTGGTGCGAGATTGGGTGACATTTTCATCTGAAAATGTAAAAAAGAAAAGTGCTGATCTCACTGCGCATGTGTGAGTTTAGCACATGATTTTTTTACATGGTGGGTAAAGCCCCTTCCTAGCTTCTAAGATCAAGCCTCTTGGGATTTGTGATGTGTGTTTCCCATTCAGTCTTTACTGCCGCGGAAGACAGAAAAGGAGGGGTCCTCTTCTAAAACAAGCTTTCCTTCCTTTCTGGGCACAGTACAGACCCATACACTTGTATAGGCTGTTTTCTGAGTTGGTACACAGGCCCTGTGGCGCTGTACTGCTTTGGCAGTGTAAAATAAATGCCAGAATATGGCCATTCAGTTCTCAGTTAGTACACAACTAGGAAGAGGGAGGGTAGATTGGGTCAGTGTAAAGGGCTCAGAGAGAATGAAAGGATTGGTTTATTATAGTGCACTGACTAAGCTGACCCCTAGTACATACAGATATGTGTTTAACCACCCGGCCAGTAAACCCGACCTTGGTACGGGGTAATAACACTTGCAAAAAGCGTTAAACCCGTACTTTTTTCAGGTGGTTAACAAACGTTGTTTTGTAATCCGATTGTCATACATTGTATGACAATCGGATTACAATTGTAAGAATATACTCACCCTGTCCCCGCAGCTCCTCCGGACACGTCCTTCCTCTTCTGTGTTCTCCCGCGAGTGAGAGATCTCATCGCAGTGACGATGTCCGAGGTTTCCCGGTGGCGTCGCTGCATGCGTCGGTGCGGGCGGGAGGCGGGGCGGGAAATTCAAATCACTTATTTTGTATTGAACTCAATACAAAAAATCTGTATTGAGTCCAATGCAAAGAAATCTTTATATAATATATATATATATAATTGTAATATATATTTTATATAAGCTACTGTTCATATACATTACATTATACACTATTTTTTTTAAGAATTTTTTTTTTATGTTTTATAAAAAAAAATTTTATTACTAAATTTATAAAATTTTGGACATATTTCGGTGAGTTATGCGGTAATTTGTTGTAATTCGGTGAATTATAAGTAACTATTGAGTAATTCGGTGAATTGAAGCCTACAATCTAAAATAAATTTCCATGCAAAAAATTTAACACTTTTTGCATGGAAGTTTGGAAAGAATTAGAATACCCGGCGTTCACATATGCGTCCCTCGGCGATTCCTGATGATGTCAGTGCATGCGCCCATCGATGGGGTTTGTAGCGGGAAATTCAAATATTTTGTATTTGATTCAATACAAAGTCCTGTATCCAATCCAATACAAAATAATACAAAATATATTTATGTGGTTTTGTCTATAGGTATGTGATGTTGGAGGTGTTTTAGAAAAATATATTACTATACAGTATACCGAATTATTGCATTTTCAGTATTTTTGATTTATTTATGTATTCTTGTTTAAGCTGATTTTTGTGTTTTTTTTT
>NC_092859.1:75600552-75786846 GCF_032062135.1 Pyxicephalus adspersus | reverse complement strand
CATGATATCTACTAGACCCTTGTTCGGACATATTTCTGTAAGTTACAGGTCTACAATTTAAAAAAAAAATTTCATGAAAAACAGTGTACCGGAGTCATTAGATCAGATTTGATGGATCAGTGTCTGTGGGATACATGCTACCTCCCTACCATGCTCTGTAGATTAAACATGCACAGGAATCTGAAACAAAAACATATTTTCAGGGATCCAGGAAGTAGTATAGATGCTTGAAGGTACTCTAACAATCATACTTGGGAAAACGTTTAGCTCCAAAATGGCGTTGTATGGCCAAGCTGAAGTGGGTAGGTCCAGAAAGAGTGAGGCATGGCAATAGCTCATTATTATTGGGCTCCAAGGCAATGGCTATGCTTATCTTGTAAGAGTTAAAAGGGGTTACATCGGTTAGAAAGCCTCATAATAAGGAAAAAGATCACAGCAGACACATTCATGACTTACAGGGCATATATAGCCCTAACCACTCCATGCAGAATGCCCAGCATTCAGGTGTAACGCTACCTAGACAGGATTTATGTTTGCACTGTTTCAGTGTCATGGGTTCGCTGGCTTCATCCCAATACTAAAAAACCATAAGAGCATAGCCCTGGCTGAGGCCATAGCCCTATATACAGCCTGATGTGCTCTGATAACCCTGCTTACTCTGTGGAGGGGAACAGGAAACAGGCAGCCACCTTGTGCGTGGGAAAAGTTAACAAGACAGCTAACATGCTACCATTAGATCAGAGAGACACATGAATGAGCATTTAGAAAGCTTGAAATGGTGGAAACCCATTCAGAATGGTGACAATTTTGCTGAAAAGCCAGAGATGCCAATCCACACCCAAAGACTAAAGCTACGTACACACTTCCAATTATTATCGTTGTTAAACGAACGACGAACGATCCTGCACGATATCTGCGAACGATCGTATAGCACCGATCCTGTACATACAGATAACGACAGGATCGTTCGTAGATATTGTACACACAATAGATGCGATCGTTTGAGCGATACAGGGAGTGACGTGCACGACAGGAAGTGAACGAACGTTCGTTCATCACGCATGTTCAGACCATGGACGATCAATGAACGATCGTACTCACGAAAGATGGTCAACGATCGTCGTCCAATCCGATCCGCCGGTCCGGTCGTTCATTTCCAACGACTTTCCTCGTTCGTCGGCGTCGTTGGTTACTTTTTTTACGAACGATTTTTGCCCAATCGATTGTTCGTCGTTCGTTCGTCGTTCATTTTGAACGATAAAAATTGGAAGTGTGTACGCAGCTTTACACCAAAGCTGATAATGAAGTCATGTATTGTCCTCTCTACTGCTTATTGACATCTCATGTCTTTATATCTCAAGTAACTTTCATTCTTTCTGGACTCCAGGAAAAGTCCATAACTAAGCTGGCTGTACATACATACATAATCTCCTTTAAATTGACCTAAACTATGCAATATAAGGATGAACCTAAACAATCTAATTGTTATTAACTGCTCGATCAGGCAGGTCATTATTGCAGAAAGGAACAGGTGATGTCATTTCTGCAATAATCTGTTTTACCTGCCCGATCACTCTGGATTTCTGGTAACAAAGCTAAGCTGCACATGCACAGTTTTCCTTACATGCGCCAGGGGTTAATAAACATCTGTGTGCCTGCATGGGTGTTACGTCATCCCAGCATGGCCAATCAAGGAGGAACAGAAGGAAGATGGTGGGGCCCGGGAATAGAATGCCGATAGGTGAATCAGCCAGTTTTAGTTATGCTTTTAAAAAGAATTGCTTGGAACAGTACAATTCCAAAGTGGACTGAAATGGTTTAACCATTTGGAAAATCTAGTTGGATGCAGATATTTTGAGTCAGAAGTTGTATTTTTTTTAACACACTATACTATACTGGTCAATGACAGGAAAAGTAGGGTTCAGGCAATCCAGCCAATGGACGATGACAGGAAGTCATGTCAATGACAGGTACAGTCATATCGGATGTTTATTGGGATTGTTCAAACTCCAATCTGTTTTGGAATCAACACTGATCAAAAAAATATATATATATTTTTTTAAAGCAGCTTGCCCCATTTTTACTTGTATTACATCAGATTCATCTGAAATGGGGTATTCAACATAGCACACCATGCATTAATACAGCAGCTCACAGTGGTGTCACGTGAATAGGCCATTCAGGCCCATTTTTAGTATAGTACTGGAGTAACGCACACAGTATACTTTGACTGGGTATCCCTATGCACCTTGGACATGCATTGCAGCTCAGCAGGTTGTAGTGCGGTAATACCCACTGCCCAATAGTCTTCCTAATGCAACACATGCGCTGACCCATTACAATGGTATGCATTTTCTTGTATTACAGCATGTATTTATAGTATTCCGTTTTATATGCGAGAGCCAAGATTTAAGATTTATACATGGAAACCATATTCAGTACAGATTGTTTCTGTATTCCATCTACTAGTTCCAATCCAGTAGAAGAACCATCCCTCTAGAACAGTGATGGCAAACCTTTTAGAGACCGAGTGCCCAAATTGCAACCCAAAACCCACTTATTTATTGCAAAGTGCCAACATGGCAATTTAACCTGAATGCTGAGGTTTTTGTTTAGAAAAAAACAACTCATACATTACCATCTTCTGTGAAAAACACAATAACAGAGCTTTCAATTATACAAACAACTTTTTACTGAAAAGTAAAAGTTTGCATTTGGCATGCTTTTGAACAATTAATGTGATTTTTGCCTTTTGTATGCATGCAAACCCAAATGCTTTCATTGACTCAAATTATTTGGCAGAGAATTCCACACTTTAAGGATTCCATTTTCAGAACTGTCAACTGTCATTGTGCTGTCATTTGTCATCCCTTCTATCTTCTCTTGTGTTTCACACAGGGTTGTCTCCATCTTACAGAACTGTAAAAATCTGTTACTAAAATTCACCTTTGCAGCTGCTACAATGCTAGAAAATTCATTGTAGATTCCCTGATGGCTTGTAGGATTTACTGCCAATGTTTTATAACTTTCTAAATGCATTTTTGGATTTGGAAAATATTTTAGCAAGCCCACAAGGTCTCTTTCCAAAACCTGCAGTTTTCTGTCAAATGTTTTGATATCACAAACAATCATTTCTGCTGTTTTCCTTAAACCTTGTAGTTGTTTGTTCAGTACATTGAAGTGTAGGGTAAAATCTGTTGGCGTTATACCTGGACGCCAAGCCTCTGATAATATTCGTCATACTATATTACTTAGATATTTAGCCAAGACATCTAATCAAAAGTTTATGTATCTCCTATCTCTTGATATGAACAAGGCCTTTGATTCGATATCTTGGCAGTATCTAAATTTAGCTTTGCATCAATGGAGATTGGGCAAAGAATTTATCTCTTGGATAAATGCTATATACTCTAGTCCTACTGCTTTAGTTAGGTACTGTGGTTATGCGTCCAAACCTTTTGATATTTTTCGAGGCACTAGGGAGGGGTGTCCTTTTTCCCGTTACTTTTTGTACTCCTCATGTTTCTTTACTATCGATATTAAAGATTCCCACTTTTTATGAAAATATTTCGGGTGCTTAAAGGTAATCCCTCAAAGTCTTTAGCATTGAATGTATTATTATCTATGGCAGATTTAGATATCCTTCAAACTAATTACCCTAACTACTGGGTTAAGGTGGTATCCTATCTAGACATCCAGATTGTCGCCGATCATGCGGTTTTATATAAAGCTAATTATGCACGCTATCAAGATGACTTTTTTGCCCAAACTCCTGTACCCAATCCAAACCTTCCATACTTTTTACGTATAGAATTTGCCAAACCCTTGAGGTTTATCTGGAAGTCTGGGCTTCCTGGTATTAGTAAACATGTACTTTTCTGTCCTAAATTGGCTGGCGGTCTTGGAGTGCCTCGTTTATATTTATATTATAAAGTATCTTATTTCTGTTCATAACAAGGACTTTCCACTATGGGCTGTGATTGAAATGGTCCTTGCTCATCCCAGCTCTATAGCTAGTTTGATTTGGGGACCACCGTTCTTTGGATCTAAAGATATGAGCCCATTTCTGGTACATATGTTGCAGATTGGGACTCCCTAATCCCCTATTTTGACCAGGTAGTATTAATAAACCAGATTTTAGTTGGTGGATTCAACAGAATCTTACTACAGTTGGTTCTATGGTTTCTGGTTCAGAAATACATACTTTTGCTTACTTAAAAGAGAAATTTGCTATACCTAACCAAGAACTTTTTCATTTTCTACAAATACGTCATTTTCTTTATAGTTTGTTTATTAGGTCTATTTCCTTTGACCATGAGTATGTTTGAGCGCATATCCAGCGATAAGCCTGTTTTGATGAGAGCCATCTCCTTTCTTTAAGGCTCCACTGTCAATACATGGTTTGATAAACCTTTGTCCTATTTGTCAGCATGGGAAAAGGAACTTTCTATAGTTTTCTCAGAAGACAACACCTCCATCTTATGGCAAGCTGTTCCCCAAAGTTCAAGGAACGTGATTGTTTTAGAAAATTCCTATAAGGTCCTTATGAGATGGTATCTCACTCCTGCTAGACTAGCACATGTAGTTCCTTCTTTGTCACCAAATTGTTTTAGAGGATGTAATGTGAAAGGCACTATGGGCCATATCTGGCGGCTTTGTCCTAAAGTAAGTGGATAAGGGTGTACCATATGATTTATTCAGTATTGGGAATTAACCTACCCAATGATCTTCGACATGCTTTATTTCATGTTCCTTTTCCTAATGTTGATAGAAAATCCTCTATTCTTATCACTCATATTTTTATGACTACTAAACAAACTATTCTGTCTGCATGGAAATCTTCGGTTTTGAATTTTTTAGAAATTAAAAATCGAATGCATGGTACCACAATTAATGAGAAAATTACAGTTATTGTTAATGATACTCATGACAAGTTTTTGTTCTTTAAACCATGTGTGTATGTTTTTTACTTCATTCATATTTTTTCTTTGTTTTTGTTTTAATGTTCTCAGTAGGGATGAGCAGGATCTTGCAGCGAATCGGACCTTTCTCCCTTACCGAACATGTAAGCGAGAACAGCTTTGTGATTCGCCATGAGGTTGTGTTCTCACCAAATGAGGGAAAAATCAATGATAAGTAGGAACAGTCACAGTTGATTGGAGGCACGTGCCTCCAATCAGCTGTGACTGCAGGTGTACTGAATTCATACAACCTCTCAATGGAGATTCTCCATTGAGAGGTCACAAGAGTTTAGTACGCCTGCAGTCACAGCTGATTGGAGGCACATGTGAGTTAGCACATACCCATCAGGGCTAGAACCTGATGATGAATCCCCTCTTAAAGGCATCTAGGCTGGATGCCACCACCACGGTGCAGATTTACTGCCTTTCTTTATTTTAGTACCTAAGACATTGTCATTAGGACAAAAAATGATCAATATCTTCCTAGTGGGGAGAGCAAAAATAATAATGTTAAATGTTGTTTATATCTCGAATTACAGGAATGCAGGGAGTTACTAGTCAACCATTTGTTGAATTTAGTGCAATTACACAAGTCTGCAGCAGTTTTTATATTGTGAACAAACTAATTTACGTAACTTAAAGCGTACCTAAACTCAAAATTTTCACTTTACATAAAAGGGTAGACAACCCTTTTATATAAGATAAAAATTTTGATTGTATTTTTTTTAAGTGCAACACCCTTTTTCTTTGAAAAAAATGGACCAGCATCGCCCCCTAATTCTTGTTTGCCTAGGATAGGAGCGCAAAGCTTCCGGGATACCTACGTCACGGAGGCTCTTGGGTGCTCCCTTTCGTGAAAAGGCAAAAAAATTGTCAATCTTAAGCATGCGCAATGATATCGACAATTTTTTTCCAACCTGCATCACCCGATCTCACACCTGGGTCGGGTGACATAGGAAGAATTACCCAGATGAAGAAACAAAGACGGCAGCGCCCGCCGCACCGGCTCAGAGACGGATGCCAGGACGATTGGGGACCCAATGGAAGACACCTCTGGACCGATCTCCTGCACTGCGAGATTTTTTTTGTTTTGGGGGACTTTTGAGTTTAGTTCCTCTTTAACTTCCCACCCCAATACCTACTTCTTAGCAGCACCATACAGTTAATGGGAGATAAACAGCTATGGAGATACATGTAAATTCTCTCTCTTACTCTTGAAATTTTAGCACTGGTAATTGGCCCATAAAGTAGGTAAATTGGACAGTAATCCTGTTTATCCTCAAATCTGTGAGGTTACATAAGGCTTCCTCTCTTCACTCCTAACAGTTACTTAGAGCAATAGGAAGTGTCAAGGAGGTAACTATGTTGAGTTAACGGAACCTGTTTGTTCAACATGGGCAAAGCACAGGTTTATTTGTACTCTTTCAGGACATTTTAAATTTTTTATTATTGGAAACAATAAAGGATCTCACAATCTACCTTAAACATTTATTTTCAGTATCTGAATCCCTTCACCAACACACAGTCTAATCCTCAAACTAATTACTCAATATTATGGTGTAAGGCAACAAATGATCCCGTCATTTAGAAAACCACTAAAAAACAAACACCACTGACCTTCAATTGCAATACAGTAACATTTTATAACAAAAATATATTTATTGTTATGCCATCATGAATTCAGGAGTTTACTTTTTCCTATATATAGATATAAAAGGATGCAGAAATGACTACAAAAGGGATTTTGATGATCTATACTCCAATACTTTATATCTATAAAATTTTAAACACTGAACTGTAAAATGAAATAGAGGCAGTAAACATATTCTATGAATAGCAGCATATACTTACCTCAGCCAGTATATGCTGGTGAAAAGTCACGATGAGTGAAGTCACCACTAACTTTTTTTCTTGTGTTTTCAACGTTTGTTATTGCTGGTTTCAACATCCAAACATTAAAATGTACACAAATATATTTATACCTTTAAGCAAGCAAAAGACAGCACATTAATAAGCATGATCTAAAAGTATAGTTAGAACTGATATCTTTTTATTTGACCTCTGTACATCGATTTCCTTTGATTTTCTTTCCACTGGTGATCCCTTACACACACCGCCTACATATCCTTCTCTGCTGTCACTGGTTAGTCATGTGTTCTTAAATACCAAAAACATATTTGAATGCATTTATAGTTTGTTTTGTTTTTTCCTTCAGCGTATAGACAACCTTTTTTTTAGTGAACATGACTGCTTGACCAATACCATAGCCAGACACAGAAGCATCACACACAATAGATGCAGTTGGAGAATACACAGGGCTTCCTCTCTTTACTTCTGACAGCTGAACAGAGCAGAAGTGAAGTTAGAAGTTAGAGAGGTCACAATTTCTTCTTGACTATAATAAAATGAATAAATGCTTTAGATGCAGATTCATGAATAAGCATGAAACTTTATAACATACAGTTCTACATATTTGTTGAATTGTATACAAGCAATGTTTGACTTTTGAACTTAGAAATCACACGTTTGAATTGTTTTTCTTAATAAACTGGTCTGTGTAAATTGAAAGAAGCAGCTCAGAAGAATTTAAAAGCAGGTCAAAAGTAGTCCAAAATCAACTAAAATTGAACACATTCCTTAAAACTGTATACAACCTAGCTGTTAGCTTGTATATGAGCCTATTACTCAACCTCAGTGATCTAAGGCACCATATCTAAAGATACATGGTGTGGTGCATTCAGGTATTAGTAGTATTCACTGGGATTTTGCTCTCTGCATCTCTCTCAACTAGACAAGTCTTGCAGCAAGTAAAACAACTGCTGACACCCTTGTTCACATCCAAGACAATTTTCTTCATAAGGACACATGATTTGGGTGGTAGGGACTGTGGCAGGCGCAGCACTATGAGGTGCCTTGTGCGCTGTGGCATTAGAAGAATTATTATCTCTGTCTCTCTTTAGTCTGATCAGACTGTCTTTACTCTATAATTCCTCTAGTACTGTTTCATAAAAGTAGTAGGTTTAAAGAGCACACCAAATACTTCAAATAACTTCTTTAATAACTTCAAACTTTCTTCATAAAACACTGCTGATTCTGCAGCGAAAATCTATGAACAAACATGTGTTGAATGAGATATCACAAAATGATGGTTGAAGTTGGATAGTTTGTTTGTTGGTTTGTTTGTTGGTAATGATAATGATAATGGTGGAACTTTTTTGGCCTTTTGTCTACTTCTATGAAACTCTCTAGCTGGAACTCGGGCTGTTCTCTTCTCTTCTCTTCTCTTCTCTCTCTCTCTCTGTTAGCACGCTGAATACAGCCTGGTTTGCTAGGGAATTTCCCCATAGACACAGTGTAAGGCTGGTTGTGATTGGTTGAGGCCTCTGCATAGTGTAAGACTCACTGTGATTGGCTTACCTCTTCTAGCTAGATAATGACTCCTAAAGGTTTATTTTCCTTTTCTGCCTATGTTAACAAAATGCATATATAACTGTTATAAACATTCACAACCATAAAATACAGTGATAACTCTGCATCTAGCTTAAGAATATGAACATATGAGCTGTATAGTGGGGTTATTAGCAGGTTTAGGTGTATACAGAATATGCTGCACTAATAACCTAGGACAGGTTTTAGCTGGCCAGCTACAGGGACAGGGATGCCAATACTCTAAACAAGAGTGAAAAACATGGGCTAAACCAAAGTGTATGTTAACTGCCGTCGTGTTCCACCTATCAGTCATAGGTACCATATTTGTTGTCAGCTGTTTCAGTGAATGTCAGAGTCTGAATCCCAGATTTATAAATAAAGAAATTTATTTAACCAGCACTCATCCTATAATAAAAGGTGTGGATTTTTTGTCAAATACTTGCATAAGTTAATGACCACAAACAAGGCCACTGCAGAAATTGAATAAAATGCTCTGACCCATATGGGGTATAGAGGTTGTGGGAGTTTGATAAATACTGAACTATATAGAATTCTATTAAGAAACAATAATAATGCATTTAAAGGGGAGAAGCATAATATTACCAAACAGATTTCCCAGCTTTACTTTTTAAGGGTGATTTTACCTCAGTTTGCAGACCCAGAGTTTCGAAAAATAATATTGGATGTGTCATAAAGTGTAGCAGATGACCCAAAAGAAGCGTTTTCCCTTTTGAAATCCATTAACTGAACTCATATATTAAACCTGCAAGTTATAAAAAGCACACCTAAATATAAACAAAACAGCCCCTCCACAAAAAATTTTATATGAATAATTAGTCAAAGTATGAATTTAAATTGCAAGGTATTGATCTTTTTTTTTTTCAACAGACTATGCGCAAAGGTTTGCAACAATGCACGGTAACAAACATTTACAACCAGATGAATTGGATTACATGTGTTAAAGTAAACCTCCAAAAACAGAAACTACTACACTACACTATGTACACAAGCTAGATTTTTATTGCCCGCAATGATCCACATGTTTTGGGTGAAAATCTTAAATGCGTACAGCTGTTCCTAGGTCATTCAATGATCCTTTGTACCTAATCACAAATGACGGATGGCAAATGACCTCTAATGATATTTTACGGGGAAGATATATTATAGCAGTGATATTCAATCACTGTGCCACAGCAAGGCTAGTGTGCCAGGAGAGATCTTCAGGTGTGCCATGGGAAATTATCCAATTGCCATTGTCATGTGTCTGTGTAGTGTAGTGCTGTAGTGACTGGCAGAGTAATGTAATACTCTTCTATGTCAGTGGGTGGCAGTAGGGAGCTTACTTGCCTTGTTTATTTTTCAAGACAAGAGAATTAGCTACAGAGTGTCATTTTGGAACATTTTTGATTTGAGGTGAGCCGCAGGATTTTTTCAATGTAAAAAATGTGGGGTGGCTCAAAAAAGGTTGAAAAACACTGACCTAGACATCCCCACTTAGTATTTATTTTGATAAGGACATTATGGAACAGTTATTTTTCAGACCAGGGGAGGGTAGGAATCTGCAGCAAAGTTTTTTAATCCCTGCAATGTACATAGACCTCCTAGAGGCGAATGTTTTTTTTACCCCTCAATATTAGCTGATGCTGTTGGCTGCTGGTGGAATAGTAAACCTGCCACAAACCACCTTTATTAAAAATTGTCAGGAAGGTTAATAAATCTGTAGGTATATGCAAATCCTAACTTCATGTGCCTATGTTTCTGGATTTACTGATTTTGATGTGAAATCCATTTTATTCTATTTTATTCTTTTTGCTTCCTGCATCATGTGTGCAAGCCAAATAGTTTTTCAAGATATATTAATAGGTTAGGTGACACATCTTTTGATTCTTCCAGTATAACTACCAATACCAAGTATTACAGTAAATATTAGGCAATCTTTGCAAGTACTGGTTGTAGTACAGTTGCTGAACAACAGGGGGTGATAGCGCACTTGTCATCATGAGATCTGTATTGTGACTACAGCATCCATAAATGCCCAGCATAATTGATGTACTGAGTGCTGTCAGTCTTAAGATCAGAAGCCTCATCATGAACAGTAATATTGTGTGGACTATGTTTACATATATTTTATATTATTACAGCACATATTTAAGGTAAATGAGCTATTTAATGAAAGTATTACTGTTGTAACTGACTATGTTTAAATCTAATTATTTAAATAAGTGTCGGATCTGAACTCCTTGGATACAAATATTAAGAGCAGAGATAAACTTTCATGTTATGGCAATGCACATGCGTTGTTGCATTGTGGTGCCAATTATTTTTAATGACAACTCAACATGGTACAACATTCACCTGTGTTGTAGAGTGTGTACTGAGTCAACCTTTGTTGTGATCCAAAAAAAGTTCAGTTTTAACACATTAGGGAGAATTTGCAGCCCTTTAATTTTCAATGGGCTGTCTTAATCCAATGCTCAGTACTACATTTTCAGGAGTACTGGTAAAAGGCTGCTGGGCATTCAAAGAAAACAGAAGAAATGACAACCAGCAACAAACTAAACCTTCTTGAAATACAGAGGCCATCAGTGATGATTAAAAAATGCCAGTTGTCTGACTATAATATAGACTGTCTAACTTTATCACATTCTTAGGCACTAACCCAGAACAAATGTACGGAGCAAAAGTCAGACGTCTGTCTGCTCATTTGAGTTAGTGACTCAAATAATTTAAGTCAATGTGTCAATCAAACACTTGGGTTTGGTGATTCAGAAGATGACAGTGGCAATCTAAATGATTTTCTTTAAACTAAATTTTTCTGGCAAATCAGCTCAATGGAAAATGGTGATATAAAATTACTTGTATGATACAATTATATTTTTTTCAGTACAAAGTGATAATTATGAGCAACGCCTTAAAGGGTTCAAAAAGAAAATTGATTGGCTGCAACACACGTGTGTTGGCTTGTATTTGGTTGGCACTGTGACATACTCTGGTACATGCATTGCAGTAATATAGGTTGATCCCTAAATTTGAACTGCTACATAGGAAAGTCATTTATTCTTTAGATTTCATTTATTAAGGTGAATTTTTCTGGTCAATATTTATTATTATAATATAATTTTAGAGAATATTTAGAAGAAAATGACAAAATCAGAATTCAAACTTTAAAATCACAGTTTAGACATTGATAATAAATGGGGAGAATGTATGTCTATGTAAGTCTATCTAATGAAGCCTTCTGTGAAGTGAGCTGCAACAATGATGCACTGCTATTACATTTAGAGCAGAATCATGTAGGCTGTGCCTGATTACACTACAGTACAATAAGAAGAAATTGGAGGTGGTGTGGCTAATGGCAATGTTGTTGCTGATTCACAAGTTTTTAACTTGTCCACCTGGCCACACCTAGCCCTGTCCACTAATTTCTAAATTGGCAGCACTTATGCAATAGGTAACTGGATTTGGAACCTGTTTAAATTGTAACACAGTAGCCTTTAGATCAGCCATCCCCAACCAGGGTTCTGTGCAATCCTGGGTTACCTCCAGAAGTTGCTGTGCCTGATTGACCTCCCATAACATGATGCTTGCAAAGTTCTGGGGCCAACACCACTTGACAGAACCAGCTGCATGAAACTAAGGATCTTTCTAGCTGTAAAGTTGGCATTTAGACCATTAATGCACCACGGCTGATGTACAATTGGCAACCATATTTTTTCAATTAGTTTGAGCAGGGGTTCCCCAATGCCTAAAAAATATTTTAGGGTTTTTTCAGGGGTAAAAAGATTGAGAAAAAAACATTTATTGTCAATTATTCAAAAAGTACTATACAACCTATGCTATATGTATAGCATAGTTCAAGCATTGTTCTGCAGTTATGCTTTAATACATAAGACTAAAAAGAAGGCAAAACAAATGAAGACACCAAAAAGTTTTTAGAAGGGTTATCTCATATGTCTTTCAAGATATCATATGTGATGGACTAAAGGAAAAACTTTAATTATAGCTCTAGATTTTCAACTAGGCATATAGTACAAATAGCTGTGTTTTATTTTTGCCATTAGGGAGATCCTCTACACATGTGGATGTAGATTTATCAGAGTTTGTTGACTGATCCCAAGGGGTCATGTGTCACTGCTTGTTATATTTTCTATATTCAGTATTCATTATTTCTTAAAATAGCTCCATCTATTACTTCAGCTGTGAGGATTTAATCTCTGCTCTGCCAAAAGCCTAAATATTTAACATTCTTATCATTCACCAATATAAATTCTTGTTCCAAAAATACTAAGGACATCCTGAGAGGGTGTTTCCAATAAAGATTAAAGAAATATAAGACCTAATTTGTAAATTTTTTGGAAACTCCCTTTCATAATTCTTTCTCATGGTTGCTCGGTGATTAGGAACAAAGTGCAACCTTCTTAAAACAGTTTAACAGGTCCGTTTTACTTCCATCACAGGGGATTATCCCTTATTTTAGGAGATAAGGCTCTGATTTGAGACTTTCCAAAAATTCTCCAACCCCTTCATAGCCAACTGTATATCTAGATCCTCTGTTGTATAGTACAGATGCAAAGTAAAAACAGCAAACAGTGCATGAAGCATAATGTACAAAGTTTGCAATCTGCAGCAATTAAAAACTATTATTTTCCTTTCCTGGTTACGGCTTTCCTCTCATCAAAATGCTTCCTGAAAAAGGATAATGGAAAAAAAATCAACTGAAAGTGACAAGCCAGGGAAAGTTCATCTGGGAAGGAAGGAGGTAGAAGGTGCTGGATGTCCTTTAGTCTTTGAATGAGGTGGATTTTTATCTGACGCACCACTTTGTAATGCAAGCTGTGCACAACTGGTAGGGATTTAACTTTAACTTACTCAATGTATTATTGCATATATTGTGCTGCCACGAGGAAAACATACATGAAATGTGTGCGGGTCCACTGTGGACTCATTTATTCTAAATGGCGCACTTAGTACACCTTGCTGGCTGACCTTTTGCATACCACCGCATGCAAACCAAAAATATGGGCACAATTTTTGGTGAGCTGACGTGCAGGTCAGGTAGCTTTGCAGATAATATATATTAGAACAGATAAATGAAAATAGACCATAGGGATTTGAAACTGATTCTGCTCCAGTTCATTTTAAATTTTGGATATAGTTTTGTGAGTGGAATGCTGTATGGAATTTTAGAGGTTAAGGGGAGGATGGGTCATGTCACTTCTTCTGTTTGATCATGCCTTCAGGAATAAACATTTTCATTTATTAAAGAGACAATGTTTTGGCAGACGAGTAGAGCGTGTGATGTTTCCTGTCTTGGTGACCTGAAGAAATAAGGATTAAAAGCATACAGAGGCTTGTTCCCTTTAACATCCAGGAACTGATCACTTCTAACCAGATCTGCAAAATAGCAGGTGCAATCCAGTGATAGGGGGAGCAATTTTTCTTTTTCTTTCCTTTACACTAAGCTTAGTCCAAATCGTTGGCCAATAGGATAGTACTTGTTTCAATTAATAAATATGTTCAGAAATATGGGCATCTTTAGTAAACCAGTTGCTCCAATCTCTGGGTGTCTCTACTGGCTGCCACTGAACCGAATCAAACAAAGGTTTGCTTTCCATACAGTATTCCTCTTGGCAAGCAGCAGTGCCCCTGGAAAATATGAGATTTTTTTAATTATTATTGCATCAGTTTTTAGAAAAAATTGTTTTCACTATTTGTCTTGGTTTGCAATGGATAGAAAATTCCACCAGGGATCCACAGGGAAATAAAATATTTACAGAAGTTCTAACCATACTCCAGTCTCCTTAAACTTAGAAAACTGGTGAAAACCTCAGTCCCTACCCCAAACCTATCTACAAATGTTTTTAAAACCTAGAATTACTCATCTGAATCCTGATGATCCTCCACGCTGCCTCCTTGATGAAAATCCTATTGGATTGGTATTGTTGTTACCTCTTTTATTGTCATGATGCCATTCCTTTAACACTTGGTACCGATGGGGTACCCTTGTGATGGACTACTTCCTCAACCAGTAGGCAGTGCCCACTGCATCCTATGTGGACACCGGGACACATGGGAGCACCTTCTACACTGCATAACAGAGGATATATTCAGAATCAGATCTGGTCTGTCACATGACTACAGTTTTAGGTTAGTAAGTTGGCTTTTAGTGTGATTTAGCCTTACATTTAAATTAGTGATTGGCAGAGTGGGAGGGAGAACATTTTCATATGTCCCTGTTGAGTCTCTGAGATCCTTCATGGAAAGCTGTACACAGGGACTTAATCTCTCTTAAATTCAAGATCAAACCCTGACTACTATGTCACCTTCCTCGTTGAAACAGGAACACAGCAGCACAACTCACAATCTATACTTTACTGTATAATGGATTGCAGAAGGTTGATAAATTCAGGTCAAATACACTACTAGTATTAAAAAGGAAATATACATTTAACGTTGTATTAAAAAATACAAAGAGGAAAAAAATTGTGTCTTTTATGTCTGGCTGGAGTTCTGTTTGAAACACAACTTATAAATCTACAAACCTTCCATTAAACACCACAATTGCAAAGGCATACTCATGAGGCTTGCAGATCAAAGAATTGCTGTTATGATGTTTCATCAACTGTATGGAAATAATGCTGCACCCCCTCCCAGAAATAAACATATTGTAATGCAGCATATCAGCAATTCTTTGGAGACATGTATGGAATAGCTCTGGTGTCCTCTGTAGGACTCCAGCAGAGGTTGGCTTGGTTTCTGCTTCACCTGCCAAGTTTTGGAGACACCCACTGAGATTCACTCTCTTAGATCTTCATCTCAGCAGCTGTCAGTGGCATGCGGGTACTTGCTCCAAGGATTCTATGTAATTCTCAAAGTGGAAAAATCAAGCTAGACAGCTTGTTGTTTTAATATGAACATAACAAATGGATGAATTCTAGAACAAGCTAAAAAAGGACAAAAGTTCAGTGAGTCACTTTCAAAAGCACATTGTGATGTATGTCAAGTCTTGCTTCCTCGTAGCTTGTCAGTACCAGGTACATGTTTTTTTTACTTTAAATTCCTAGTATGTGAATTGCTTACTAAGCTGAGAATCACTGCATGATTTCAGTGTTATTACTGAATAGGCCAGTTATGATAAAGCAAAGAGAGGGTGATTTTCCTTGTCTGGCATGGTTCAAGCATAGTGTCACTGAACCACAGAAAATTATTTATTGTTGAATTCTTCACCACAAAAAAAAGATTAAAAAGAAGTACTTTCCTTCTCCACACTACAGTGCTGCACCTTCTTTGGGCCCAGGATGTAAGGCTGAACGTACCCCTCTACATTTAAAATATGATTAAACAATAAAGAGCCTTTTATAAGTTAGAAATAAAAAAAATCCAATTTATTTTTTTATCGTTTCACATTTAAAGTCTGAACATAAACAACGAAACGGAAAGCACAAACTTGTAAAACTAATTTGTTTAATACAGACCCAAAACGTAGTAGTTCTGGTCATAAAACTAAACATGTCCGTTCAAGACGTCTGCATTACTTCAAGTGTCCTGTAGAGGCAGCACAAGAGATGGTCTAAATTACACTGATTGTATTCCTACAAGCTAATCAGAGCTTTAGTCATTTTTTTCAGTGATTGGCACAACTCAGATACAAGGAGGATATTTTCTCATGTTCCATGCAATATAATAAGTCATGAAAGAAAACAGTAAACAGATGATGACACAAAATAAAGTTTTACTCCTTTACATAAGCTTTCAGAATGTAAGAATTTCTGGAGTCAAGTTCTACTTTAACCCTACGATACTGCGGACTAGATGTACATTTTTATACCATTGTTAGTCTTTTTGGTCTTTTCCATAAATGTTTTATGATGCAGTTACTCTTGCATAACCTGTTTTGAAATCCAATAAATACAACAAGGAGCCACAAAGAGAAAGGACCAGCTTTGTCAAACAGGTTGAATTGACTTAGTCACGCTAGACTAATAAAGCTTTTTATTCTATACATCACAAACCACATTGTGATTCATTAACTGGAAGGAGGGGGATACAGTGACACTGCATTTGGGGCAGGTCTCTGGTCTATATGTGTCTGCACAGTGGGCAAATAATTGTGTATGGGGAGCAATGAATGCTCAATGGCTTCCAAAGGGGCACATAACAAAAAAATGCCCCTCTACATATGTGGTCACATCCACGCACAGACACAGTACAAATCAAATCATGGTGAGTCAATATTAGCTAAACTATTACCCCCAGGGAGCCTACAAGTGATGCTGGTGGCTTGTCCTTTGCTCCCTGGTTGTTTTCTTGGGAACATCTACAGGTTAATTCCTTTTTAAGGCTTAGTAAATCTAGTTCTAAATTAAAAGGATTACAAGACTGGATTTTCTGGCTAATAGCCTACTATTGCCATGAGAAATTCATGGAGTTAGCATGCCTTCTTTGAAGCTTGTTTCTATTATCTACCAGCTGAATTATGGTCAAAAACATTCAGTAGTCTAACCAGCATTTACACTCTTTGGCCAGATTATCAGGGAAGCCTGCAGTAGGCCATTTTGCTGCAACTTGATTTACTTTGACATTTTCATCACATAGAAATTGAAAGTATTAAAAGCTCCTAACACATAGGTTTGTCTTCACAGCTCATATTAAAAAAATAGGATAGTATAGCCCATGGTGCCATAAACCACAAGGGATAAGTGGCCACAGGTAAGGAGTAAAAGTGCTGCATGACCTTAATACATGGAGGTTTCAAGAACAATACCTTCTCATTGTTAACATTGTAGAATTACCTTCAGACTGTATATCAATAAAGCCATAAAATCCAGTGTTTGCCATTGTACAAAGTCATAAATGCGTGTTTCCCCATGGACAATCAATGGTAGCACTTTACTCCATGTAATATATGGCATGTCATCAACCTAAAATATCACTTCATTTTTGACTGCCTACTTGTCAGTGAGAGAAGACTTGTAATAGGCAAGTGTCGTTGGTCTTTAGGGTGCAACACCATAAATTTCCCTGAACACAGCAGTTCTCATCGAGGAATCCTCACATTGTCCCAGCACATAAATAAAAGTGTTCTGTTACCCTGTACAGATTTTAGCTTAAAAGTAATATCACAGCTTGTTCTGTGTTTCATGTTGTCTCAAATGATTCCATGGCATCCATCCAAAGTGGTGGGGTGTTCAGAGACTGTACTGGAACCTGTCGCAGTTCTTGGATCTGCTTTTCAAGAGCCTGATTACGATAAAACATTTCCAAGTAGCTGGCCTGGATTTCTTTCTGGTATCTTAGTACTTTATCCTTTTCTTCTTTCCATGTTTTTCTTTCATTCTCAAAACTCAGCATCTGGGCTTCACTCTGACGTCTCTCCAACATCAGTTCAGCTCTTATTCTCTCAATGTCCACAGCATCCAAACCTTCTTTTGGGTTTCCATGGGTGTCCATTATTGAAGCTGGAGAAAGTTTGTCTTTGGAATCTTCAAAAGTCTGAAGACGGGCTTTTAGATCTGCTGACTCTCTTTCTTTCTCTCTAGCCATCGCTTTTGCTTCTCGAAGTTGTGTCTTCATCAGGAAAACCTCCCCCATTTTCTGTGTAATTTCAGCTTGTGAATCTTTAAGCTGACGTTTTAGAAGAGAGATCTCGCCAGCTTTCTGAGAAATCTGCAAAATGAATATAATATCTGATTAGTAAAAATATACTGTATATCTTACGGGGTTACATGCATGTAGATTTGCCGTATAACTAAAATTACAATTTCTGCAACTTTGTTTATAATATTTTAGTCAGGTTCATTACTGTAATTTCACTTCCGTATACAGGGAACAATTTTGCCTGCAAGTATTTTTTTATTTTACCTTGTTGACAAATTTCATTTTAATGCTTATATGCAGATTTTTACACTGTCAGGGAACTGGAATATGTATGATAATGTAATACACATTTCTAATGAATGATTGTTATACAAAAAATCAGTTACAGGATAAGGCATGTAGGAAATTATGCAATAAAACAGGAGCCAATAAACTGCAGTTGTAACCCATTCCTAGCAACTAGATTTTATTTTTCCTTCAGGAAAATGGCATTTGTTCTAAAAATCTCTGCTACAGTTTTTATATATCTGTCCCCCAGAAAGTATATTGTTTTCAACAGAAGTATTTACATAGCATTGTCCATAGGCTTGCAATGATATAAAAGCACAAAACTTCTTCAAATCAAGAACCACAAAATGAATATGTAATGGCAGAATGAGGCCAATTCACATAAATATAAAGGCTGCAATTACAGGTCTCTGATACTGAAAATGCAAACAGCAAAGGTCTTTGAATCCATTCCAGGTTTGCTGGATCACCCAGATTCACTGATGAAACTGTATCTTCTCCAGTCTTGGAGAGCTTTAATAAATCAGGCCCATGATGTAAACCTTTAAAAATGTAACAACATTTACACATACCTAATAAAAAGCAACATTGTGTTCTACAATAACAATTTTGCATTATCCATGTAAGAATAAAAACAGATTTATTTGGAATTTCCTTTCGGCTAATTAAATCTTTTGTTGAGGGGGACTGAAGTATTTTTTCAGGAAAACAACTAAATTCTGTGACTTAAAAAATCACATAGATGGATTTTACCTAGACTACATAATTACAGACCTTGTCAAGATTTCATTTATATAAAATGTGGGATGGAAAATTGCAGGCAACAAAAAACGTTTAAATAAGCAGAAGATTTTGTTTTTCTTGAAGCGATAATAGACTATGCTAGTTCACTAATAAACTACAAAATGTTAAACTGTAGGGAACACAGCACCAATTTTTTTGTGTACCAAACAAATATCTTCAGGTGTCTGTATTTATTTTGTAAAATTATGATTTATGGTTTCTTTAAAAAGATCTACGTTTTTTAGATTCTTTTTTTCTATGGAAGTGGTATGGGTGTACTTTTCACACATTGCTTCCGCACTTGACTAAGTCTTTGTTTAAAAAAAAAATAATAATCCAATGGTGTAATCTATCATATGTTATTTATCTGAGATTGTGTTTAAATAATTGTAGGACCTGCTAAACACAACGTGATTTTTTATTATGTCCTGATATGCAAAATGTACTTTCTTTTTGTCATGAATGTATATATCTATGTAGTATTTGTGTTTCTATGTATACAATGACCATGCATGAGGGTAATGTTGTGTTTCATCAGTAAAAGATTAGTATAAAATGTATGGTAGTGAAATTGTTTATAGAGGGTTTCATGTACTTCTAACCCCTGACCTAGGGGAACCCACTACTTTCCAATTACACAGCTGACTACATACACTTCAAAAAGGGTGACAAAGATTGAGGGTAAGCAGCACTGGAAATGCACTCTATGTTAGATCTAAACAAAAAGAGAAATAGTAGAACTTGACAGAACTAGAAATAGTAATCACATGAAAAGGCTGCTCAAAGCTACATTAATTGATGAGGTATATTTGGTGATGCAGCAAGATGCCAGGTTGAC
Source organism: Pyxicephalus adspersus (assembly GCF_032062135.1). Lineage (NCBI taxonomy): Eukaryota > Metazoa > Chordata > Amphibia > Anura > Pyxicephalidae > Pyxicephalus > Pyxicephalus adspersus. Next base: position 75,766,950 of record NC_092859.1, on the reverse strand, counting down.
AAATGATAACATTAAGAAGGGAGTTGAAAGTGATTTGGAGATGTAAGGGTCATGGAGACAAGGTTTCCCTGAATACAATGTAGTATATCTAAAGTAGTTATAGAACTGTTGGATCCAGCCCTGAAAAATAGATTTGCACCCTGAAAGAATCATTAGCTATCTTGATTCAGCAAATCTCAAAACACTTATGTTTTGACTTTTTTTCTTTTTCTTTTTTGAGGAAAGTTTCTGCATATTTGACCATTATATATTTAATGTTTCTTTTTTGTCTAAACTGTTTTAACACTATTTTTTTTGTTCTGTTTTTATTTTTTATTATGCCAAAACCATATGTAAACAGCACTAATCCATGTGTGGAACATTTGTTTAGGTATATTTTTTGCTGCCTACAATGTAACTGCTGTAATTTATTTCTAAAAAAATTCAATAAAACCTTTGAAATACAAATCTAAAAACACACACTCAGGAGAAAATAAGAGAAAAAATAAAAAATAGGTGCAGGTGTTTGAAGACTACTTGGTGTCAGTAGCACCAAGTATCAGTTATCGGGGAAGCGTTGTGTGTTTGTGTAGTCTAAATTGCTTACAAAATTGCTAAAAAATGTGATGAATGGGATGAAGGACCAGTGAAGGCAAAACATTAGCAGCTTAAACTTCAGCTTTAAGCCCTTTTCATATAGAGCAATACATCAGGACTGTTCTACCAAAATAGGAATGGTACATGTGTCCAACAACACTTTATTACCTCCCATTTAGATTCCTCCAGCTTAGGGCTAAGGTTTTCAGGCTGAGGGGTCTGTTTTTGGCGGAGCTGCTCACATTCCTTCCGCATAGAGTTTAGTTCCTCATGAAGTCGCTTTTTTTCCTGCTGTACTTTATACAGCTGTAGCTGCAAGGCCCTTTGGCTGCGCAGTGCCTGCTGGGAGATCTGCTGCAGTTTGGACACATACATCTGTTTTAATTCATCAAGTTCCTCCATCCATAAACGACGCTTGTCCTCAAATACCTGCAAAAAAAAAAAAATTAAAAATACATATCCACTTTCAAAAGAGAACCCATAATAAAGAAAAGTTGAGACTGCCTTGTACTTTATGAAAATGCTAGTGCTCTGGCTGTCTCACCTTCCAATCTTAGTTCCTAAAGCCACAGCTATAAAAGTCAATACTACTGATTGCTTCATGTTCTGAAACCATTGGTTCAAAATGACAGGAAGACCATCAGTATTCTCAGAAAACTCAGAGCCTTTCCTAATTTGAAAGAGAGAATGGATAGCAATGCCTCTGGTAACTACAGTTCTTCTTCAAATTACTTTTCCATTAGGAGCACAGAATTACAAAGCAGGGCACTTTTGCTGATTACTGCTGTTATCCTGTGTGTAGGTGTTGGTGTAAATAAATAATGAGTAGACAATGCTGGGCTTGGCGTTTTAACAGATTGGCTTGGGTCTTAAAGGAATTTTTAGTTCTGCCTCCACGTAAGGGTAACTGATATTCACTTTAGAATTTCAACTCTGTCAGTTTTCTTTAATGTGACCATAAATCATCATATTGAGAACCCCTAAATGCTTAAATAATAAATACCTTCTAATGTTCTGTCCACAACAGGAACAGAGACTGGAATGATGTACATTGGGTACAGAAAAGAAACACCCCCTTCAAAATATACATGTTTGTACTGCATATATGCAACTTGTATATCTTTTACCTGGATGTAAATATAAACAGCTGTGGAACAAAATAATAATAATTACAAAAAAAAAATTCAACTTTGCTTTGCCAAAGACATCTCAATAATTTTGAAGTCTACTGGAATTGTAAATCTGGTGAAAAACCAATACACCTCACCAACCAGTACACCAAACCTACAGTAAAGCTTGAAGATAGTAGCATCTTATTTGGAGGGGTTTATCTGCAGCAGGGACTGGGTAACTTGTCAGGATAAATAGAAAAAAATTTCTGTCCTCTGCCAGTAGGTTGACAATTTGAAGAAGGTTCAACTTACAACATGACACGCATGTGAAGCACACAGCAAACTGACTAAAGGAGTCTGATGGGGAAACATGTAAATATCCTTACATGGACCTAGTGAAAACCCAGATGTAACCCCTCTGAAGATCTGTGGATTGACTTGAAGTTTGCAGTCCACCAATGGTCCAGTTTGACTGAGCTGGAACAATTTTGTAAACGTTTTGTAAAAGGGTGGGGAAACCTAGGGATGGAATCTTTACCAATTCAGTGATTCTAGTTGTTTGTGTCTGAACTGTTGTAAAAACAGCTGGAATAAAATGTTTTTATTTTGCGTGTGTTCCATCTTCTTTTCAGGCTGCATACCCAATGTATGTCATTATATTTTGTAGAATCACGTCTGTTCTCTATTTTCAAGCACACTTTCCAGACTAATCAATGCACCAAACATTGTACTGTACTTGCATCCAGTAGCTCTGAGATTGCTGTGGGGCGCTGGCAATTGCAATGTCCACAACCACAGCAGACTTTGAGCTGTCCCTCAAATGACACTCTGTAGTATTCTTATTCACTCCTCCCCCAGCAGCTACATAAAAGGTTATGTAGGGTGGCAAGCGGATGGGCAAAGATGCTGACCCAGCAAAGGCAGTAAAACGACACTTTCAGAACAGGCGAGGCCAATACATAACAGGAGAAGGGGCTATACTAGAGAATAGACTAGTCAATTTGTCTAGAAAGTTCAAATCAAAATTCCAAGTTTATAAATACCTGTTTATGGAATACTAGCAGTATTTAAAATTCTTGACTTTCTTGTGCTTTTACTTGCAATATTTTAAGTTGGTCAACTGGGTCAACTATCTCATACAACATGGCCATTATGAACATCCACTTACCTGAGCAAAGGGATCATCTTTGTCACTTGGGTTCCTTCTTAGTTGTCTCAGTTCAACACCTTTCTCATGAAGTTTTTCTTCTAGTTGACGGGCTACATCTTCTACAGATTGAGAATACTCATATGGTGGAGGAGGTTCTCCTGAACACTGCAAACGGCTCAGAGTTGCCATGCTCTTGCAGGACAAAGGCATCTTCTCTCCAGATACCATGTCTCGAGCTGCTCGTGATCCTCGGTCTAATGATCCTCCAATATGGTTGATATGTCCAGTAGATGCACTAATTTGACCATGGGCTACACTGAATCCAGGGCTGTAACCAGAAAAGCTGTTATATGAATTTTGTCTAGAGTCAGACAGGCTGTCATTCTCCTCGCTTTCACTTTCTTGATGGTTGACAGGATGGTTGTTTGTTGACTTCAGAGGCCCACGATGTGGCGGACTGTTTAGCCTGCCTAGGGTATTCAGACTTCCATTGCTTTTCGATAGCTTCTGGCCACCAGAAGAACACAAACTTTGCATTGACATAAAGTTTTTTCCATTGGAAGGCTTCAAAGCAGATGGCCCAAATCGAGACTGCAAAGAGAAAAGAGGAGTAACAGTCAGTGCCAACAATGATATTGTGTAAAGGCTCATTCCACTAAGAAGTAACTTATCAGATTTTGGTAGTTGTTGCAGAATAAAACCTTCTAACAATGTCTTATCCCTTACGGCCAGGTTACATGGGGGACTCATGGGCAACAATGTTAATGACACAGTCATGCTGCAAAGAAATTCACCAAGCTTAAAAGAAAATTGCTTGATTGATGGGATGAATTTTCTGCTACAGAAGCCAAGATTCAAGAAGTGTTGCTTGCCATTTAGAAAAACAGTAACTTTGGAAAATATTTTAAATATTTTACTGAGTTTTAAACTACTGTTAGGATTTTCTAACATATTCTTTAGCATAGTCAGATAGAAATGACCAAATGTAGCAAATTTTATGAATTTGAACTTGATCACTTATTCAGACCTGTGTCTGATTTACATAATGTACCTGTTACTAGGTAACATGCAATAAAAGTGAAAGAAAAGTAACTGTTGTCTACAGCAACCAGTACATTTCCAGCTGTTATCCATCTAGGACTTGTTGAAAAATTATGGAAGGAATGAGGTTACTAGGCTGAACGCATACTTTTGATCTATGAGGCCAAACACTGTGCTGGTTCAAATCTGAACTATCATACCCCAGCACTACAGTTGTGTACCGTCTATCTGGCATTTTTCTGGGACAGATTTAACAGTCTTTATAATTCAATATGATTGTAGAAATTGCATTTTAATAAATCTGTAATAGAATTAAAGGAACCTAAGTTTGCCTAAATTGAGATTTCCAATTGTTTCCAACACCTGTCATCTGGGCAAGAATTGAGGGGAATCTCACAAAATTGAAAATAGCGGTCTAAGATAAAGTTAAACTCTAATAATCATTTTTTTGCTGTTGCCTAAATTTTAGCCAAATGAAATGTAAAGCACTTACCTTTTCAAAACGTCCCCTTTCTGGAAGAGATGACTTGGTGAAATCTGTGCCCCTGTACTCTTTTTGGTACAAGCCAGGGTAGTCGTTTTCTTCTCCGTCCATGCTGTGTTCCCTCCTGAATCCCAGCCCAGAATGCATCTTCTTAGAACTCTTGCCATCTTTCTTTGTAATACTTAAATAGCTCAGCAGTTCTCTCTGATTCAGACTCCTCTTCAAGAGATTTCCTGGGCTGTGGGAATCCGGGAGGGGTTTAAAGTCCAATCTGAAATCATCAGGTGAAAAGTCATGTTTCTCGATCAGACTGCTCACACTGCCCATATTGCACCTGTAGGAGACGTCTGAACTAAAAGAACGGAGAAGCTGGTTCCCAGGATCACAAGCTAGGCTAAACGTTTGTGCAGCTGCCATGGAGAATTAACAGACGGCTTGACCAATCTGTAAAGATAAAAAAAACTTCATCTACCATTGTGTATTTCATATTACAGTGCATTACAAGTTTTACTACGCAATATATTTAAGTCAATTTTATTTGTTTCAAAACAGACTTAACTACTAAATATTACTAATTATAAACTTTTGAAAATAAATGGCATGCATAAAAGAAAGCACCATAATGCTCCTGTTATCAAGAAAGACTATTCTAACCTTGCATTTTGACCTCAGTTTTACTTTATTGCTAAGGGGTGGATTCCCAACTTTTGGGATAAGTCCCATCACATGAAATGACAACAGCCACTGTTATAAAAAAAATAGTTATAATTTTAAATCATAGTTGGTAAAGTCCAAAAACTAAATTTGAATTAGAATTAGAATACATTTTGAATTAGAATACATTGTCATCAACCACCTCAATATCTCATTGGTGGCAGAAATATCAGAGCAGAATCATCCTTCTCAAATACTAAAGGTGCGTACACACTTCCAATTTTTATTGTTCCAATCGAACGACGAACGATCGATTGGGCAAAAAATCGTTCGTAAAAAAGTAACCAACGACGCCGACGAACGAGGAAAGTCGCTGGAAACGAACGACCGGACCGACGGATCGGATTGGACGACGATCGTTGAACATCGTTCGTGTGTACGGTCGTTCGTTGATCGTCCATGTTCAGAGCATGCGTGATGAACGAACGTCCGTTCACTTTCCTGTCGTGCACATAGTTTCTCTATCGCTCAAACGATCGTATCTATTGTGTGTACAATATCTACGAACGATCGTGTCGTTAACTCTATGTGCAGGATCGGTGCTATACGATCGTTCATATATATCGTGCATGAACGTTCGTCGTTCGTTTTCCAACGATAATAATTGGAAGTGTGTATGTAGCTTAAAGCAATGGCCCCAGTGTCTGGTTCTATTAAGAGACCACTGCTTGGTGCATATGTATGAGCCAAGAGGGGGATTGGGAACAGTGTTAATAAATAGGCTGAATAACATATGCCAAATAAACAAATTAGGAAGAAGTCTATTAATGGTACAAATCAATGCCATGAGGGAACCATTCTACCAAGTAACTATATAGCTTGCCTATGCTAAGAGACAACCATAATGCCAGGCCTATATGCAAGCACTGACATGACAGGGGGAAGGGCATTTAAAACTGATTATTAATATTATTATTATTATTAATAAACAGGATTTATATAGCACCAACATATTACGCAGCGCTGTACATTAAATAGGGATGAGGGACTTTTGTCTATAATGACCAACCAGAAGTTTTTTTTATAGTAAACCTGACTGGTTAACAATGCACTTTGGGTAGAATTCTTCTTTATTAGTCATATAATTAAAGAAAGTGAGGAAACAGATAACTTGGTAAAAGTATATAAAGGAAAAGAGCACTGAGTCAGTGACAGCTGTAGGCCGCCCACATGCTTTCATACAAAGAAACCAGCACATGTTCTTTCACAGATATCCTGATACATGCAGCATATTTACTTCTTTCATACAAAACTGGGAAGAAAGAAAAAAGTTGCTGTTAGAGATCCTAATTTAATTTGGTTTGTCGACAAAGATTATTTTAATTCAAATTCAAAGCAATGCAGTCATAATAGTTTATAAAACTGGAATGACACTGTAACAGATGAATGGTGGACTCGAATACAGAGGACTGTATGTGTTTATATACCATAAACCCCCCTCAAAACAGTACCTCAAATCAGAATTCCAATAACCAGAGCAATAATGAAATGTAGCAGCAATGTTATTACTCCTGCTATCCTGAAACACAACTTGCCAATACACAGAATGATCTGGGGAGTCTAAAGGTAGGTATAGAACAAGTTTGGGGACTGGATTTCTATAGTGCCATTTTTATCATCTGATGAACAACGTTTTGTAAAGCCTGGGAAATCCTCAGGTCACTCTGCAATGGGTGCTACCAAGGTGCTCAGGGAAACTTCTCTCTGTAGCATCATGTGTGCACTATAAAAACAGTACGATTTACGCTATTACAGTAACTATTTAAGGTATTACAGGACCTGCATTGCTAGAACCAAGGAAATGTATAAATAAACAGGATGGATGATATGGTATACTTCTTTCAGACTTTTTCTTTGCAATACAATCAATTTTCATTTAATTGTGTATGTATATTGCAACAAACACCTAAAAATTGCAGCAAGTTCAAAACAAATCAATGGTAAATGCATCCTAGGCACGATCCATTTTGGGATCCAAAGCATGAAATTCTCATAGGTGTGTCTTGTTTGCTTCTACCATTAAAAGCTTTCAATTACATGAGCAGAGAGAGCTATGCTCATAACAGAATGAGACCAGATGGTGATGGGACTGCTTAAGGAAAACTGCCACATAAATGATGCCATTGCTGACCTTTTCTGCAAACATTTGTCACTTGGCTGCCTTTAAAGCTCATACTGGTTCCAGGTCAAGAATGGCTGCTTTTTACTTTATCAGCATAGATTATATAACTAAGCCCCTCCACATATATGCTCAATACTGAAGTGAGCCTAAAGAATTATATTACATATGACTAGAAGACTAGGAGATGTGGAATGCAATTTAAATACAAACTAAAGCAAATCAGGGAAGAACAAAATGTTGGCACTGAACAAACTGCAGTAAGGGTTAAGTACACCTGTCTGGTTGTCTAAACACCTATTCCCACAGTAGGACTTCTTATCACACATTCCTTTACTGATATTACTGTTTGTTTTAATAATTAAACAGTCCAAACATTTCATGCCTAGGCGGCAGGGTCAGGGTTGCTGGTGGCTGGAATGCGTTGCTTTTAACCAATTGTTGCAGACACAATAGCAGATCCTGCAAAAAGCCATGGAGCAAATTCTTTGCATGCCTGGCAGAATCATAATTAATTCACACTAAAGAGACTGCCGTATGGGCTAATCGTCTTTCCAAGAAGCTAGTACCACAAACATGCCCACCAAGCCATTCTACCATCTGCCACCAGAAATCTAGACATAAGATATTCATTACATTCATCTCTGCTGGCATCATTCAACTGCTAACGATCCAGGCACAAGAAAATGTATGCATCTTGTACAGGTCTTCACTGCTGCAAATTTTACTTCTGGGACAATTTAAGAGGCATGATCAAAGTTACCACACATGAATTATGTAGTTCTATTAAACATTTAGCTAAAGATGAGTCAGATAACTTTTTAGGCTTTTTGTTTAAGTTTGGTGTCGTTATGTGAACTTTAAATTACTATTTGTTTTCCCAAATTACAGTTTAATATCTTGTGGATGTCTTATAGTACACATATGCTTTGACCATGCAAGAAAAGTAACACATTTGTCCTAATGCTGTTCTCTTCATCACTAATTTTTAACTTTACTTCACTCATGAACTTCATTCATGGCAGAAGAAAGGAGGGGAATCTTTGCAACCTCCAAGTTGCTTTAGTCAGAGCTTACACAGAGCCCAGCATGGTTCCCTCTCCCCCTGGAACAGAACTGGGTCATTCAACAGCACAACAAAAAAGAAAGGAGGAGGACAAGTTGCATGTCTCTCCATACTGGGTAATTCTTTTTCTCCCAGCAGTTAAAAGAAGTGGTAGGAAAGTGATGATGGTGGGACTGGCACAGGAACCTGTTGCTTTACCTTATTCTGTTCATTATTTGAGGAAATATCCGTATGACCTGTGATAGAAAGACCAGACCATACACAGACCTGGTATGTGAAGTCAAAAAGGTCACACAAGGTCAAAAATTAGAATGCAACAAAAATAATTTATTAATATTCCTGCATGGTAAATATTAACAGCCTGGCGAGCCATACAAGACCAACATCAGTATTGTTAGTGTCTTGTCTGGAAACTTTTAGGTGATAATATAGGGGATAATCTGACACTCATAATTCCTGCTTATTCTGCAGAGCAAGATCTCCTAACGCTGTCTAAAGATTTGTACAATAATAAAACTGCATCCAGTGTCACCCTACGGCAGTCTGTGCAGAATATTTTATAGTTGGCAATGCACCTGTACATCTAAAAGCCAAGCTGCCTTTGTTTGAAGTCCCAACTATAGCAGTAAAGCAACAGGAGGAAAAATACCACAACAGTAATTCAAAGGTGAGGATTAACAGGGAAGCAGGTGAGGCTGTGTGGTCAGGACACTCCACACATATTGTTAAGACTACAATGATGAAGATTTTGCAACAAACTAAAAAGCTAATTTACTAAAGTATGTAACTTTCTCCCAGTATGACAATGACTGCTCAAACAAGATAAAAAAATGAATACATAAAAACTGAAAGGACCCAGGTGATGGAAAAACAAAGTTTTTTGCAATGGGTATCAAAACTATGTACTGGTTTTTGTTTTTATTACTATGACTGTGTACACATTCCTGTGCTGCAACACATGGGAAAAACGTAATATGCAAAGGGCGATAATGTATATTAAACAAAACAGTGTATGGTATAAAAAAGTAACAGTCTACCCCACTGTAACAGAACTATTCCAAAATATCCCCACAGTGGACTCCTTAATGTCTTTAATATTCAGAAAGCATGCTTGGAACAACCAGGTCCCCATTACAGGATGATGTTATAAGGGGATGGATACAAAACCAATCACCCTGCACAAGGAGAGAGACCTACAGTGACCACATAGTGTACTATGCAGGATTACAGTACAGATCCAGAAGGAATACAAAAGAAACCTGGAAAAAACAGGAACACACGGCTCTCATATTTAGACATTTGTTTAGCCTGAAGTTCACCTTTATCTAAAATGACATAGTGAAAACATAAGAATAGGGGTCTGTAGATTCAAACATAAAGAAAGGAGAATATTCAGCAAGGTGTTGGCACAAAGCAGCTGGGGAAAGAAGTGGAAAACAGCAAATATCTTAACTTTCTATGTACACTCTAGTTATCTAAAGGTATAGACATAAGATGACTGATAAAACTATCAAGCTGATTAAACAAGTCTGGAGACACCTTGATCAAAATATTTTGGTTGAACTGCTTTTCCTAATAAATAGGCTGCTGTTTACATATTAGAGAGGAATGGGAGTGCATGCTTTGTATTGCAGCCAATGTAAGAACAATCTCCCTGGCTTCCTAAAAAGTATCCACTTGCTCCTGAATAGCTTTATGCCTTTAACTACCAGTCAGAAAATGTTTCTTATAGTTTTACCATAATGAAATGTATTAAAACACAAGCAGTAACGTACCTGTATTTTACCTAGTATTAGCCTGTTGCAGTCCCTGTATGTGTCAGAGGAAGAAGCAGAACAAAAGGCATGCTGAGAGGAGACAGAGGGACTGAGAAATAGGCTAATTACTGGATTTCTCCTTTCACTGTCCAGTCACAGAGTTAGGGCAGTCCAGGACAACCTGGTAGAGCTGCTAGCCATCCAATAGTGGTATACAAATTCTGCATTCAGTGGATTGTAGGTAAACATTACCTAATAATGGCTTAAAAAAATAAGGCCAATTTTTTACTAGTTCAAATGCCGGGAGTTTCCACTGGTATTTGATATCTTAACCGATGACGAACAAACTGCAACTTGCTAGGTTGCTACAGCCAAGCCCAAGCTTCTGTAATCTCAGAGCAGCCAAACCTGATCTGAGAGTAGAAAAGAATACCCTCTTTCAGGTCCAAAGCATAGCCCTCATTCCTAACTGCAACAGAAATCATCAGAGCGGCATCTAAACCAGAGATGGGAAAGATTACAGGATCAGCTATGCTAATCTTCTGAGAACTGTCTTGTCGAAACTGAGCCAGGAGATGCTGGCAGGAACAATGAGCGTCTTTCTGACTGTGCAGCCAGGCATGGGTGCATATCTATAGAGAGGCTGCATCAGTGCTAGCGTTTACATATTGAGACATGCACCATTGCTGGCCCTAACTCATTCATAGGAAAATTTTATACTTTTGTTAGGTAGAGTATTACAAGCAATACAGTAACTAACTTTAAACATTATAATAATACCCGAAGAGTTTATACTTAAAGTGATGGTAGGATGGAAAGTATCACCTGCCATGAACTGCAAAATCAACTTAGTAAAAGTGAAAGTCAGGTGAAAGTTTAAATAAAAACATAAAGGTTCATAAAATTATAATAATGTACAATGTGTAATAACTTATAACAACCAATTAGGCTTCACTTTTTGTTGAGAGATACAAGTTTTAATATTTGCATATAATTATTGCTTGATGTTGATAAATTAGCACATTAATGTTCCTTTGAATTAGAAAGCAAGCTTTAAGTCTTTAAAACATAAAAAGTGGGTCACAAAAAAATGCATGTAAGCAAAGTTTAGGCTATTTTTGTTGTTGTACTTTTTTTTTTTTTTCTTTTTACCTTTTTATGGTTTTTAGTATTGTGTAGTTTTTGTCAGCTTGTCTACTTTTTACTTCCATTTTAAACTGAATTGGGACAGTTTTAGCAGCATTGTAGGATGAAGTTGAGTAAAATGCAAACCACTGAATTAATGATCATTGTAAATATCCCTAAAAACCACTTGGCCAAGATTTGGAAATGTAACCATTGCCTAGACTTTAGAAATTGTTAGAGCTCTGAACTATGGAAGCTCTTGTTCGATACAAATTGTTTAAGTTGCTGGAATATGTTGCTGTAAAGAGGTCAAACTAGCCCTTCTTACCAAAAGAAAAGGGAATTACAGAGATTCATTCAAGAACTTCTGACTAACCTAAGTGAAAGCAAGACGTAAGTAAATCTCCATAATTCTGTACTAGGAACAATTACTGTCTAAATCAGTGTTTCTCAATCTTTTTAACATGAGGGAACCCTTAAAATAGCTTTCAGGGTACCCCTTCTATAATTAAAAAATCCACAGCTCACAGTACAACAACAGTAGAGTGGTGGTAAGTAGAAAGACTGCCCCTAACATTGCTGGTCAGTAGGATGAACGTCATCCTTACAGATGGCTGATCTGAGAGGCACAAATGGCTTATTGCTCAAGGAACCCTTACCAACCTCTGGAGGAACCCTAGGGTTCCATAGAACCCTAGTTAAAAAATACTGCTCTAAATACATACAGGCATTTTAAAGGGGTACCAAGATATGAACACACTGAATGCATAGAAGGTTTGTAAAGAAAAACTATGTTCTATATTGAAAAAACATTGGCTGACCCACCACCACAAATTACATTCCATGTTTCATTTTCCCACTGAAAGTTGTAGGGTAAATACTAACACCCTCCTGGTTGCTCCAGGTTTCATAATTGGATTCCATTATGAAGCTTCACTACAAAGGTGTTACAACATTTTCCTCACAAATGGTTCATTGATGGGAAATAATAAAGAACTAAAATAGGATGTTTCCTTAAATAACACATTGGTAATAGACTTAGTCATGTAAAAGCTTTCATCTCCAACATTTCCCTCTACACTCCCAGGTGATACATAGTTTATCAAAGTCCATTATTCGCCAATGAAGCCCTCAGTCACTTAAATGTAAGCAGAAACTCTTTCACTTTTGCTCTTGGCAAAAAACAAAAAACAACACATCGAGTTTCGCCCATCATGAATACAACTGTGCTGTCATGTGTTGGATGTAAAACCGCAAGATTTCTTAAGAAAAAACTTCCAAACTATCCCAAAGCTTATTAAAGTCTACTTAAGCAAACAGACCTAAAAAATGTTAAAAGGTAAAACTAAACCCAAACAGGATGGAATTTTGTTTGCCAAACCACTATTCATCATAAACAATTATGATCATATTTTCATCCCAATAGGACACTTTTTTTAGCGTCTTGGAGCTGCTGATCTTGCGGAGCCTGGTTTAGTTACTTCCTTCCTACATGCACTTGCTCTATTGTCAGCTGCACATGACTGTTCTGTACAAATAATGTTATCCTCATTATCACAAAGCATGTATTTCTTCCTCTAAAAAAAGGGGCATTTTTTACTACTACTGACCTCCTCATACTTAGGAGCATGCTTTACTCCCACCGTCACTAGTGCATTTTTAATGCTGCCAATTACACTGGGGAAAAAACAGCCTCCAAAAGATTAGGTTGATTCAATTCTTAAGAGTCCAAAAAAAAAAAAAAAAAAAAAAAAACAGAAGGACACAAATAAATAAATTTGGAGCAAACCAACTTGTAGGTCAGACACATATCCCCCCTCTCCTATATATCACCCCCCCCCCCCCAAATCACATCAAAGCTCTTGCTATGAGGGGTCTTCTTTGAAAACATACCTCCAATTTAGTAAGTCTCTTGGACCTTCTTTTGTTGTGGCCCTGGTATGTTGTGGTCAGGCAAGGCTTGGGATACAAGGGTTGCCTCTGTTACAATAGATAGAAAGGGCAATCTCCATTGTAGCAGTTTTAGAAACCTATTGTTCAGCATGTCATTGTACAACCTAACTGAAACTCGCAGAAGAATGTGGAAAGAAGAATGGGCCATCTCTTGTTTTATAGTAGAGTGTATCCATACCAGTTTAGGACAACTCACTCTACTTTTAGGTGGCTTTTGTATGTGTGGCAATAAAATCCTTATTACCCTCTTTCAGCTATTCTGTTCCTGGCTGTCCACATGTAAAGTACAAGCGAAATATTGCCATTATTTACAGTCTAAATGGTATCAAAATAGGCCTAATAGTGGTGATAGGAATTTCAAAAGTTACAGGGCAATGGGGACAGGTTACCCTATCACACAGACACATTGCATTGTTGAATGGACGAAAAAGCGGGCATTGGCAATATAGAAGCTGTAAATGCCCATTGTAAGTGCTTGAATATTCCCAAAACATATTAATAATAAATCTAAAAGAGAAACGATGTCTGGGTTTGAAAACCATGAATTCATTTAAAATCAGTCAAGGAGTGCGTGATTCCTGAGTTTCAGGTGAAAGATTTCTACCAGAATGTCAAAACATTTTGTGGAAATTACATTTTTTCACATCCTGGAGGCTCTTTAGCTTCCTGGAATTTCTGTTTGACAGCAGGCAATTACTATCAACCTTTTTATCTTCTGGTTCTATTGATTCCCGGAATTTACAAAAGTAAGACAAAAGGGAGACTGACCGTTATCATTCATAGATATGTCTCCATGGAAAAGGTTAGTCAAAATAATGGAATGAATTTGTTGAATTAACCAGTACAAAATGAAACTCTGAAAAGGAAAAATAGTGGGAAGAATACAATTGTTTGTCCCAATTTTATAGATAAAATAGAAGAAGACAAAACATAACACTAAAAATATAAGTTTAGGAATGACCAAAGCATGAATTATATATGTACATACAAATGATTTATCTAAAACGTCCTAATTGGGTAAAATACAATAAACCCTGTTTCTATCATTTATAATATAAAAAGGGTGAAAACAAGCACTGCAGTTTATAATTAAAGTACACATAAACCCCCAAACTGAACTTCTATTTGCTCTTTGATTGGTTGGGTAAATATACCACTGAAAGCGATTTGTTATGTCTGCCCAATAATTGAAAAAACTACCTGCTAATCACACTAGAGATGTGGATATGTCCTGTGCACACATCCTGTGTGTTCTAATGCAGTGTTAGGCTGCTTTAGAACTATGACCCTTCATAGACCTAACAGGCTTGATTTATTAAAGCTCTCCAAGACTGGAGATAGATATCATGGGAGAACCTGGATGATCCAAAAAACATGGAATGGATCTGGCCTAGGATTGAAAGAATTTGCCAAATAATAGCAAATCATTTTTAGGAATGCCACTCCAGGTTTGCTGGATTTCCATGTTCTCCAGTCTTGAAGAGCTTTATTAAATCAGCCCTATTAAAAAACTCTAAAGTTCTAAAGTGAAAGATATGTTACATATCAAATCCACCTTTCTGTATAATCAGGCTGTTGTACAAGTCTTTCCCCTAACTGAAGTAATATGAGAAACAAGTATAATTAGAGATGAAATCCGGGAACACAGCTATATACACTGGTAAAAATCCCATATGTGTCCTGTCTTTGTGATTAATGCATCCTGGCCAGACAGTACAGACAAGAGGGTGATACGGATTTATCTGTTAGAGTACAGTCACTGTCACCTTGCATATAGAAGGCAAAAGGAGGTGTCTATGCAAAATAGCACCCTGACCCACCATTTTTATTATTCTTTTATCCTACTGATTCTTCCTCTGTCAATTGGTGTGTGACCAGTTGACCATCCACCAATTGTTTGGCCCAAACACTGTCACTGGACCAACAGAATGACATCACCGCTGACTCCCCCCCACAAAACCAGGAACTTTATTGTGCATATGATAAAGAAAGAGGTAGAGGTGGAGTTTTGGAAAGTTGGGAGGGGGTTTTGCTAAGGCACTTTTCTTTGCATTATGGCTTTACATTCAAATTCTCACCTGCAGCCAGCTGAGTGGACAAAGAAGAAACACACTGATAAGTCATCATTTTGTTCTTCCTTCTTGCCAGCATATTTCCTGATAAAATATTTGCATGCAACACATTCTGACTTTTGGATCTAGACTCTTTGTTACAGCTGTATATAACATTAAACTTTTCTAAATGAATCCTGTTTATTCCCAGCAATATGCATATACATGGGCCAATCTCTCTGCTGGATCTATAATACATTAAAATGAAAACAATATTTTAAATCCTTATAAATTTACTAAACGTTGTCTCTGGGACAAAGCAGCAGAAAGGTTCATAAGGAAGGTTCTTTAACCATTTTCCCTGATGCTAATACAATTCTCTACAAGTAACTAATAATTTCACCTCCCTCTGCAGCCAAAGCTTATA
Organism: Pyxicephalus adspersus; assembly: GCF_032062135.1. Classification (NCBI taxonomy): domain Eukaryota; kingdom Metazoa; phylum Chordata; class Amphibia; order Anura; family Pyxicephalidae; genus Pyxicephalus; species Pyxicephalus adspersus. The sequence goes on along the minus strand of NC_092859.1, from coordinate 75,751,375 downwards.
AACTTACTCCAAGCTGTCAATAGCAACCCACACACTGTGTCACTGAAGGGTTTGACCCAGAAATGCAGGAATTTACCATATCTTACATGTCGGCACCTGATTAACAAGAATCTTGTGAAACTGTGAGCTAATCTATACAATTCTACAATATCACCAGTATCGTGTGTTTAATACGGACGTGCACAGCAGTTTGTTTTCCTGCCGATGTTAGGACAGATTGTTTTTTTGCTAACAGCTTCACCCTATTTACTACAATATGTGGTATGCAAGAGACTTCATTTTTATGTGTGTCAGTGTCTGTGGTTGTCTGGTAGATTGTATCAAATGAGGTATTACAACAAACCAATCAAGTCAATGGATGTGTAGAATTACCGCACATCACTGTTTAGGGAGAAAGTCATGAGACCAGTTGTATATTTCATACAAAAAGTGTACAGAGAAGCAGATCTGCTGCTCTGACCTATTTTACTCCACTAACAGACAAATTGCAAAACTCCATTTCATTTATTAAACAGAATACACTGTCTAAGCACTAGCTAGGAAAGTCATCATGAAAAAAACAACATTATATTTTATAGTTTAATTTAGGTTTTACTAATGAGCTTATTACGGCTAATAGGTTATAATGTGAAAATGATTTGTATTTGTTCATCTCAAAGAAACTATGCAGGTGCAGTTAGAATTTAGTTTAAGTATTTAAAACATAAATAGTGTTTAGGCGCATGATACCCTGTGCCTAAAAGATTACCTGGTGGGAACAATGCACTATAGGCACTCTATATTTAGAAAGAATATATAAATGTAATGATAAAATCAACACTGGTATTTTCACAAAAAGGGATCTCTGCAGCAGAACTTCCTCAATCTGTCCACATGCAGCAGTTAGGCAAATGTGCATTTTTTATTTTACTTTACCGAGAAGAGTACAGCAGATGCAGTAAAACTTCATGGAATGAGGGAGAAGAAGGAAATTATGACAAGGATGTCTCATTTACTAGAGTCTTAGAAAGCAGGAAGCTGTAGATAAATTAGGCAAACCGCATTTACTCTCAAGCAGCAATTTTGGGCAGCTTGGCTGCTCAAAGTGAATTTCTATGGAAAGAATATGGTAAATGTGGTTGCTGACAACCTTCTAAATATAAAAGTATTCTGGTTGCCATTAAGTTACTGACCCTGAAAAAGCTTGCAGCTGGTAAAGAAAGAAAGAAGTGTTTTTCTTCGTCATAGACTCAAATCACTGAAATCCTGGATCAGCAGGACAACCCATAAACAGCCATATGCAGAAAGAGAAGTCCGCATTGGCAGCTTGTTTGTTTTTCCTGCCCCTATAAGGGTACTTTAAATGTACCTTTATTTATGTTTATGACTTCCTGAAAACAAACCTAAAACTGTTCCGAGCTGATCATTTTAGCGTGAATATTGTGACTAGCTTTCAATTTTTAATTGAAAAAAAATACCTTACCTAAATCTGTCATCATGAGTCCCCCACCAGGGATTTTTCCAGAAGTGGAGACTGCTACTCATGTTCATATAGTGTAGTTACGCTTTTTTTGCTAACCCTCCACCACTCCATCTCCTATTGTCACTCGTATACTCATTGGTCTGCTGGGAGCTGCATTCGAATACTATGTAAAATTCATACTCCATACACTATTGTATGAGTGGGCCTAGAGGTGAAGATTCTGAAGGGGTGGTACAGGTTTTGCCGTTTTGTTATTGTAGAAATGTACCTAAATGTACACTTCAATCGTGGCATTCTGCCTTTAAATTCCATTAGCTACCAACCAGTCTCTAAATGTAAAGCAAAACAAACACTTGGTTTATTGCTATAAAGAATACTTCATTTTTCTGCTGTCAAAAATGTGAGTGAGCAAAGTCTGATTGATTCCTGTGCAAACAGAGCTGTTCTGACATCCACTAAATAAGAAACACTGAGCTGTGTGCAAACTCCATAAAGCAAAGCATATAACAGTGTTAGCTACAATTTCAAGAGGAGTGGAAGATTTATTATTAGGTTTGTTTAAGCAATCATTAAGCAACAAAGTGACCTCTGCTGCTCCCTGGATGGGAATCTGTCTAGAATCAATAATCCTTACTACTTCTAGCCACTTCTAGCTGTCCAGGGGCTTGTTATGGACCCAACATAAATATGTATGGCTCAGTGTACATTATCAGCATGCCTCAGTACCAGAGAAAATTAACTCTGTATTAACATGTGTGCATGGGTGGGAGTTATGGTATTCCAGGAAAGCCCCATCAAGGCCTTTGGAACGAAAACAGGAGAAGAGGTTAATGCACTGGAAGCGAATGGGGTGAATTTTGTTCCACTTGTTTTTTTGCTATCTGAGTCACTGTTCGGTAGACTTAAAGATGAAAGATCTACTTTAACTTTGCTACTTGCCTTGGTGACCAATGTCACTGGAAGATAAAGTGAGGAGGAATCCAAAATGTTATAGATATACAATTGGGCCCATAAATATTTGGACAGAGACAACTTTTTTCTAATTTTGGTTCTGTACATTACCACAATTAATTTTAAATGAAACAACTCAGATGCAAATTAACCAAAATTAGGTTAACTAAGTTGTCTCTGTCCAAATATTTATGTACCTAACTGTAGCAAAACAAAATAGTTAATGAATCTCTTACAATGGGAAGACTTGTTTTGGTGGAAGAATAAAAACTTGACTAGAGGTACATCTGTAAAAATGAACATATGCTAATAAACTTGGGGTATACATATCACAATTCTAGATACATAAAGTAGAAAATTACATTGCTTCATTGGCCTAGGCTGTACTTGTGCTACAAACCAGCAGTTCTTTTCAAATAATTTGATCTGCATGGTTTTGCCCTGTCATGGTTAACAGCAATATACAAAACAGAAGGTAGACTTAGCAGTGCTCTTAATCTTCTGTCTGAGACAACCAAGCACTGACAAGATCTTTCTCACACAACTTTGCACATCCCCTGGACACTACATGTTAGACATGCTCTAAAAGTACACTGCCAGAATATTACATAAGCATTACTGTATGTAATGCAGAGATGTAATAAATATATTTTTATATTATTATGCCTTAATATACACATTTATCATTTAGATAAATAAATTATAAATTTAGATAAATATAATATAAATTATTTATAATATATTTATACTGGATTCCTTCATATCATGCAACCCTATGTCAAGAAAGGATTCAAGAAAACCCATTGTATTGTTCTCCCGTGTTATTAGCCATCAAATGAATGATTTCTGGGAACTGTGATAGATTAATGAAGGTAAACCACAGCAATGTGTTTCATCAGTAATGTAAACAAGAACTCAAGCAAATCCACCTGCAGGCAAAATTGGTTGATTTTCAACAGAAACTTTACAAAGTGACCTCAAATTGAGCTGTCATGGGGAAGTAGTAGGTTTCATTAAGCTAGTCTATAAATAACTAAGAAAAAGGAACAGACTTGTACACACTCCAGACAAGTCAAGCTGGACCTGTAATGAGCTACACCTAAGGGTGACACCCTCACTGCAACAAACAAGCATGGGAAAGTTAACCCGCCTAATAACACTTACAAGAACCTAATGCAGCCGCTTACATCACATCTGTTCATCTAAATTGTGTTAACATACCATTAGGTGTTCTTACTCATTCACATACCTTTGTGTGATATTGAGAAATACATCCCCTGGATCTTGGCTGCCACATAATCTGTATAATAATAAGCCAATGCTAGATATGTTCTATCAGAGCAAATACTTTCTGTAGTTCTAAATCAGAATAATCAAAAACTGTGAAAGTCAACATTGAAAGAAACAGTCAGTTAGTGGAGAATGTTAAAAAAAAGTAGTACACAGTGTTTGTGTAGGTCTCAATTGATAACAACTTTGGGAAAAAGTTGCCTGGCTGTATGCTCATCCATTGGTTTCAATACTTTCAAAGCAACAGATTTGTAACATATAAAAAAGGTGTTCTGACATCAAATACTACATTTTTTGAGTCTACAGATTTCTTCCATACAGGTTTCTATTAATGTTAAAGTAAAGTAAACAAAGCACAAATCCTAATTTCTCCAACCCACAACATTAGATTTTGCCTTTGACTGTATATAAGTAATTAACTAGGTTCAGGGAACCCAATATGACCCAAATACATTAGATGATGAGTAAACTAAAGGCAATTTTCCACACAACTTATGAATGTATAATTGAAGTTTATGAACAGGAGTGTAATCTTTGATGTTGTACTAAGAGAGAAACATTGGAGATCTGTGCCCTGGTGTTATCTGCACAGGTGTCCACATAAAAAAGAAGGGTGATTACCAATGTGTACCAAACTACCATTTTACAAAATTATATAACCTGTCAGCATGTGATCTGGTGTCCTGGAAGGTAAAAACAGTGTGTACTGGCACAAATGTTCTTGATGGTCTCAATGCATTCCACTGCTGTGTATATGACTATTAAATAAAACTTAATAAGCATGCATTTGTCACTTGTGATCTTGCAATCTGCTTCAGTAATAGAACATTCATGGCCTATACTATATAATTGTATTAGGAAGTAGTAAACAAAAACGTTTTGGGATCCACCCTGTGTCAAGTGTCAGAGCTCAAAACACACCGTGTATTGCATATGAATATAAACACGTTTTCAGCTAGTAGGGTGCTGCCTCTTTTTTTATTAATGGAACCATAAACATGTAGTGGTGATGTGGTATCAGCAGTAAGGAGCTTTACAACCTGATTTGGAAAGGTATTCAATTACAATTTGGAATACTATTTACTTGCAAATTGTTTTTGCAAGTAAACATTGGGCTTGCAGTTTTTCTGAGATTGCGTTTACTAGTAGCATAAGGCAGGAGCCATAAAAGCACAGTATATAATATAATTCAGGGAAGTGTTTAATGTAAGCACCCAGAACTTGACCAGGATGCCTAGAAATGGGCAGACATCTGCCTTAAAAGAAAAGTACAATTAGACATGTGCCTACCCTCTGGATGCAGTCATTACAGAGCTGAGACCCTGTGGTATCATTACTGGAAGATGACAGTTTATCACACACAGTACATTAATTCTTCCCTCTGTTTAATGGTTGTCATTTAAAGTTTAATAATAAACTAAATTACTGCTTAAGTGTCCATACCAAAGCTTGCTTTTCTTTGGGACAGGAGTCTGTTAATGCCCATAAGGTTATTTTTCCTTGGTTATTCCTTATTGGACTGCTTAATAACTTTCCAGATTTATTAAATAATTCCTTACTTATTGGTATATCCAGTGTGAGTATATTTTTTTAAAAATGTAGACCCCAGACAAGTATCAAACAGTATTAAACTATATTATTAAAAAAAGCTTCAGTCCAGTGAGTTTTATTTTAGTTCAGGAATTAGATGCTGACCCTGGATGATGGCTGAACAAATATGGCGTCTGAATAGTAAAGTAGATGAAATAATTGTCAGAGGGAGCACTGTGAATTATGTGAGAGGTGTTAAATGGGCAGCATGGTGGCTCAGAGATTAATGCTCTGGACTTTGCAGCGCTGGGTCCCAGGTTTAAATCCCAGCCAGGACGCTATCTGCTTAATTGGCTTCCCCCAAAAATTGACCTTAGACTGTATTAAAGACATAAGACTGAGGTAAGGACATTAGATTGTGAGCCCCTTTGAGGGACAGCTAGTAACATGACTATGGACTTGTGCTGCGCAATATGATGGCACTATATAAATACGGTTTAATAATAATACCTACACTTTGCTAGCATGCACTAAAAACATTTGTCTGAAGCTAGATTCAGTCCTAAAAACAAGGTGAAATGATCAATGAACAGATGTTAGCCCAGTTCTGGAATTGGAAAGAATTTATTATCATGTGTTTCCATTCCATTCATCCACCTTTTTAATTGCTGATATTTTTCCAGATGCTGCTCCCAAGTATCCTGGTGTTACAGTTTCAAAGGTTAAATTTGGATTATATCCAACTATCTGATGCAGCTACATAAACATCGCTGTCTGAACAAGAAGCTTACAAAGTCTGCTGAAATGTTCTGCAACTGCAAGAATTAAAGCTGTCTAGGAACATAATAATTTGTGTGTACATGGGATTAAACTGCCAGTTATATGAATTTCTGACCACTCAGCACAATGCAAACCCCACAATCAACCTTTGTTTTTCACAGACATTTGCGAGCACATTGGTAGTTCAGTCCGACTTATGTGGTAAATTGATGATTATGTACGTGGGAGGACTTGAACACATTGAGAATTGAAGAATGGATTATGTCACTTCAGAACTGTCCTTTGTGCAATCAGCTGAAAGAAGTTTACTACCGTTTAATGAAAGGAGAATGAAGTAGTTGGCATGTGACAATCTTCCTTTTCCACTTCAGTGAATTGTTAATCAAGCATTCTCCCAGGTCATGAACACACAGGATAATTGTCAGGAGGTATACACAAAGCATTTGGTTGTGTGTTAGCTATGTGCAAACATTTTAATGATAGTAATATTGTAGATTGTCTGTATCATATAACCACAAGAGGGTTCAATGAGAACTCTATTTAAGATGAAATTACCAATGTGATCAGGTCTAGTGCACTCCATTAATTGTTACAATAAAAGAAATTGTAGCAGCAACATGGTTGTATGGGTACAACACACAGAAGCAGAAATTTGTCACTTTCTCTTATAGGCCAAAATATTTTCAAACTATCACCATTTTTTCATTTTCTTCTTCTCTTGTCATCACCTAATGGGATAGTTTACACATCCATCTGTTTACATTTAGCTTGTCTGAACTGTATCAGTAAACATGGAGTGAAAAAAGAAAGCATCTGCTCCAAATACCTTCTTAAATCACTGTTTATTTGTCAGGAGCAATAATGATACTGCGATACACTCAGCAGAGAGCAAGTAACTTCTGTAAAGTAAAGTTACAGAGTGCCACATCTGCAGACCAGGGCTAAGAATAAAGAAGGCTGCATTGATCCATCTAAATGTGTATTATGCCTTTCACATTTGTATGTTTGGCCAGGGATTAGCTAAACCTTGCTTTTAGGGATGTTTGCAGCCGTGAAAGAGTTAATAGGAGACTCCAGTGACAAACAATGTGCAATACACCTGTCACACTGCCTAGGTGTGTCTGTAGTAGCTCACAACTCATCCTAGCCTAATGCAGCCTTAATAATTGTGCCTCGTAACAAACACTGGCAACGTGTAGGACAGAGAATGCAGAATGTACCTTGGGAATCACGCTTTCAGTTTCAGTGATGTCCATGTTGTATGTTACAGATGTGTCTTCCAGCACCGTAATAGGCTTCTAAGGCAAAGCCATAAGCTCCTCTTAGATAAGTGGTTCTCTTCAGGTCACAGACAATCAATACTACACAAAAACAGATTCCTTTTTTCAGCATACCAACTGAATGATATTTGTTAGGAGAATAAAAATGCAGACTAATTAATATTTAAGAAAAAAAGTCCTATTTAGAGAGACACATAAGAAGGTAAAGAAGGTAAAAGAATGACGAGTAGGCGCCATTGTCCAAATTTAGCAAAGCAGTAAATGGAGAAGTTCAGAAAGATGATGTCTGGAGTCTTTTGGGCCATATGTTGGTATAGAGGACCCTAGAGTCATAATTGAAGACAATGGGCTGCTCTAAAAAATGACATAAAAAAAGCGTTGATTCACCATTCATCTGTCACTTAATTTGTTTAGCTTTCTGAATACTAGGCAGGAGAGCCAGGAGCCATAGGCATTTAGTGTAGTTCTAGGATACGTTTGTAACAAGCTACTGATGGTTGCTAAAAATGCCCCAAATGCCATTTCCCTCCCGGAGATCTGTAGATGGCCCATGTTCCAGATTGTAAAAACTACTACCACTCAAACATTACCACTTCATACAAGATTTAATAGTGCTAATGTATCAAATAATTGAATTGTCCATTTTATTTATGTCACTGTGCTAGCAAGAAGTCTACCACTTGCATGGTCCCCAAATCATATGCACTCATATGTGAGAGGTCACACAGTCATGAGCATAGGAAAATGTCAATTGCAATAATTTATTATCAGAATATATTTTACCAATAACAAAGATCCCTGCCTCTTTGCAGAATTTTAGCTCTATTTCAAGTACAAAGTCCCAGTGTCACAGTGCATACCTCTAACAGTAAACACACAAAACTGCACCTTTGTTTAATAAGGCTCCAAGGCAGGCAGCTACACGATGATTGGTTCTGTACCCAGCAAGCTGGTCAGAAGGCATCCTTATGGTCTGTTTGCACATTTGGAGTCATTCCCCTTCACATACCTTTAAGCATTTGGTGCAGTTAGTGGATATGTTTGTCTGGGATGCTAAAGAAGACTCAACAAATTGTTAAAGGTCACACGGAAATATGATGAGGTTTCCCAATCTGAGGAATGCCAAGGTCTGTGAACCGATAAATATATAACACGGAGGACAAGTACAACAAGTACGGGTACCCAAAACAAAACTTGAGAATTATCCAATACTAAAGATTTCAACACATTCACCAATTTGGTTCATAGACAACTGATGAAACAAACACTCAGCAACTTCAAAAGACATTGTATATTTTTGTCTAGTTCACAATCACATGACACATAGAATCCCACATCAAATATTATGGCCTGTACTTTAATTCATAACATTCAAGAAGACATGCAGCTGGCACACAAATAGGTCTTTAAATATCTGGACTGTTAACAAAAAAATTAGCAAGTTTAATTGTGTACAAGTAGATTATTCCTGAACTGGAGCTTCTGTGGTGGTCAATGAATATGACAAAGTACAACAAGAACATGTATTTAATGTATTGTGCCCCTGGACATGAGGGAAATATATCCCTATTTAATGTACAATGCTGCAGAATAACTTATAAAGGTCCTACAAGATTCCAAACTTGTAGGCATTAGGTTCTATGCTATTTGAAGTATTCTATGTCCTAGCATACACCATGCTGTAATGTCATCATCTCCAAATATCTGCCAAACACTTGATCCATCATTCTGTACTGAGAACAAGGCTGGCTGTCCTTGGTATGAGCGATCTATAGACCCAACAATGCAACAAGTGAAGGCAAATCTCCTTATAGACATATTTGTCCCAAGTCATTGCCAACCATGGCAGCCAGGCAACCAGCATGAGACCAGCTCAGCCAGGCCAACATACCTGTGTGGTGTCAGACTGAATACACAAATCATGTACTATCCTAAAATAAAATACACTGACAGTCTTATATATATATATATATATATATATATATATATAATGATGGAATAATGATAAGGATCATGCAGCCAACACATGCAGGTGTGCCCCGATCACTGGTATGATGTGCTGGCTGTCACACATCCATCTCTTATATAACACTGAAAGTTCAGTAAAGACGAAACATAGAAGAAAACAATAATAAGAATAATATTAATACAATCCCACTCCTACAGATGAGGCCATTGCAGACATGCAGTGCCGGCAGGGAAGGCGATGCTTGCTGTGCAGTCATGCATGGCACGGAGCACTCATCCCGGCAGCACTGTAGTGCCCAGCTCGGCTCTCCCCCCTCTCCCGGCTCCATTGTCCTCGCTGCCCACTGAATTCCTGGAATGAAGCAGCAGTGGTCGGGGTGTAACAATGGGAGAGCCCCCCTATACACACACACACATAGGTTCCCATAGAAAACTTGTCCTCCCCGGGGCACAATGCACCTGCAGAAGCCGCACACCCCAGTCGGACGATATACAAGTGACACATTGCAGGGAACTCACCATATTTCAGCCCGGGCCAAGTCCTGGGAAAGCTGTGAGCCCGCACTGACACTTCCCTTCCCTCTCTCAGATTTGAACTCTTCTCTCGGCTCAGCCAGAACGGCACTGAGAGCCGGGACACCAACACCGACTGCCTGACACAGGTAAAACCCGCACTGGAGTCCTTACACTGGCCTGGCGACTTAACACTCACTAATCCCAAACTGGAGTCTCAGCTAAAACCTGGACTGGATCACACCTACCCCGCCAGTACTACAAATCTGCTGCTGATTCAAGCACATGGCTCTGCTCCCAGAAGACTGTGTGCTGACAGATAATGCTGCAAAAGCCTCTATAATACACTTTAGTATGACAGCTGGCAAAACCATTTCTACTGGTATTATTTTATGTGCTGTATTTTCTTTTATGAGGGTTTGCAATGTCAAAGTCTTGAAGCAACTCTGGGTTATATCAAATGAAAAGTGATGTTTTGTTTTTTTAAAGATTTAAAAAAAAATGATTTTATATATATACATTGGTGGACATAGGAAGGTGCAAAGAGTGTTGCCTAATGAGCCCCAGACTCTTCTGGGCCAGCAGGGGCCCCAATTCAGATCAGTGGGGACACTCAAGACTGTTCTCAACAGCAGCAGTGGCCAACCCTTTGGACCTCACGGGCCACTAAATTAAAAATTTTAAATCCTACGGACCATTATTAAGATTTTTTTGAAAATAATAAATACATTTATAAAATAATGATCTTCTAATGGTTCCTAACAAGGACTGTGGGGGCTCTGATTTATTGATCTTGAGTTGTATTATGTTTGGTATTACTAAAGAAATGCCAAATATATTTAATTGCTTTTTCTCACTCATCATTGGTTTTTTTCATTCGATTCTAAGACCAAACAAGAAATGATAGTTATCAAAGTCAAACTATTTAATGCCATTAAATATAACAATTAAAGAAAATACAAAGTTAAGTTCTTACTTACCTAAAGGAACATGAGAAATAAATAAAATAAAACAATTGGATAAGAATCGGTATTAGTGGAGCAGGGCGACTGTTGTAATGGTGGAAACAATACTGAAGCATACAGCTCGTCAATGGTTGCCTTATAGAATTTAAGACTACACTGACACCTTTCTTGTTTTTCCATCTCTGGTACAGTTCGTGAATTATAAGGCGAAAATTGTCATATGGAATATAGAAATTTATTAGAATATTATTATTGTTGTTTTATTATTATTTATAATATTTGAAATAATGTCCAAATGTTTCTGTGGACCACCATCATTTTCCTGTGGACCACCAGTGGTTGATGGACCACTGGTTGGCAACCCCTGCTCTACAGAATCCCACTGTTGGCTATGTCCACCACTATATATATATATATATATATATATATATATATATATATACTGCATTGTAGAAGCTTTCTGCCTATGCACTAGTGCAGTGGTCACCAACCTTTTCAGACTCAGACCCACGGACCACTAAATTTACTGGCTCCGGACCACACATGCATTGGTAGCCGGGTGTCGCTCAAAGGGGAAGAAATTTTCCCCATAGTGACATCATGATGCCAGAACCCTCCAGAGACACAACCTGCCCAACGCCTTGAGCCTGCGATCCCTACGGGGACATGGTCCGCGGTTCTGGCCGGCGTTCCCTCCCAGCAGGATCCTTGCACTGGCCAGACCACCAAAATTTTCTTGTGGGCCACCGGTTGGGAACCGCTGCACTAGTGCATAGTTTATTTCAAGGAAGGAGCCACATTACCTGAGCCTTTGTAGTCTATAGGTTATATATTCCTGTTCCCAGCATTCTGTGCCTAACACACTTCTAAATCCTTTTTTTTTGTTGGGCCTTTTTTTTTTAAATGTACTTTAATACCAATGGTGAGACTTCTTTTACTCACATTTTCTTTCAGTGTACCCCCAGGATTTTATAAAACAAAGTCTGCTGAAGAAAATAAAACTGCAAAATCTCCAGTCAAGAATAGCTGATATTTCTCCAGTCAAAATCTTGACTAAAATCTCCAGTCAAGAATAGCTGAATATTCTTCTTGTGTCAGACACGCAAGAAGAATATTCAGCTGCTGAATATTCAATATTCAGAAAAGAGTATTTGTTAAATTTTTTAGCATTGTGCATTTATTGCCCTGAAACCCATCTGACTGATATGCCTAAGTTTGTATGCCTGGTTTGTATGCCTAGGGCTAGTTTTACTAGCCAGTTTTACTGTTGTTCAGGACTTCATTAGGAATATTTTCCCCTGGACATTCTGGTTCTCTCCCACATACCTAAAACACTGATACCACACACATCAGATGTACACACATCAGATGGAAAACAAACGAGTAAGAATTGTTTTGAACGATCGTATAGTGTACGATTCTGTACATGCTGTAATGATACGATTATTCAAAGATAATTGACCGATAATGTACAGGCAATAGATGCGATCATTTGAAAGATGAGGGCTTTGAGTGAGACAGAAAGAACGTGCCCATGAATGATCAGATATTTTCTCAACAAACATTCTTCTTGAGTACTGTTCAAGTACTTCTCCCTGCAATATGCCTTTCCATGTGTCCTCACCTAAAAAGAAAGCTGCCCTTGCTAAGAGAAAACAACACAGAGAGAAAGAGAGTAGGAGAGCTACACCAATGAGCCATGCTGAGATGGAAGCCATGGTCAGCATCCTGGACAGGTCAGATTATGATGGCAGGAAAGCAATATATCCCGCCCCAATAGTAGAAATGACAAAATTTTGGAGACAGTAAAAAGCAGGTTGGAGGACAAATTTGGAGTTATGCGTTCCAAATAACAACTGAGGAAAAGGTGGTCCGATCTGAAAAACAGAGAAGAACAGTACTGGATAAGATGCGGCATTGCAAAGCCAAAAAATTATTTAATTTTTTTTATTTACAAATGTTTACTTTCCAGATACTGAAGCTGCACCAGCTGAAGTGGAGATCATTGTAGAAGATTACCATCAAACTTTAGAGCCAGAAACATCAGGACAGCTGGAGTATGGCATCACTATGATCCGATTGGAGGAGAAAACACAAGGTAAGCAGTAAAACATTGCATACAGAAATACCCCAGTCTATGTGTCACCTGGAAACTTACCTGGGAAAAATCTGGAAACTCTGTATGCTTTTTATTTTTCCAAACAGGTTGCATCCCACAAACAATGGAAAACCTCTTTTGGAGAATTGACAGTCTGCGCAGTACATTACACAAAGTTACACAGTCGCTGAGGGCTGCTGATCGCCAGCTGATGGCCTTCAAAACAATTGAGGTCCAGCAAGGATGGTTTCATTGATGTCATGATCATGAACATTTTAAATCATTATATATATTCATTAAATGTATTTCTTTTCATTACCTTTTTTTGTGTAAATAAACATTTTTCTAAATATTTTCTTCTTGTGGCTTATAAATTGTAAAATAAAGGAAAATAATAATGGAACAACGAGGACCAGATATGGCAGACCATGCATGAGAACAGAACTGCACTGAAATGTAATTCAGAAGGACAGTACAGCTATACAGAATACAGCAGTGGAAAGTTAAGCAGAAGAAGGACAGATAAAAGCACTGGAAGGAAAAAATGTAAAATGTAACAAAGTATAAAAAATGATATCAATTCATCTCATATACAGACATATTATATAAATATGATAAGATGGTAAGATTAATAACCCTAGACCTAGCACAAGCTCTAACCATATTCAACTTATGTTACCCCTACTAAAATATAAACACTATGTTCCAAAAATATTTCTTTGTATGGGGTGCAAAGGAACATCTTAATCAAATGACATAATAAACTGCTTACATCAGGAAGTTTCCTAGTGTTTACTGATTCTATTGTTTTTTAACTGATTGAATAAGTTTAGCTGGCACCACCCAACATAATTGGGTTATAAACGGATTTCCAGTGATTCCAATTATTTGCAAATTAACTTTCATAGTTCCTTATATATTACAGTAGGTCTTCCAACTACCTTGTGAACATCATTACCCAATACATGTAGGGAGCATGGTGAAGAACCGATGTAGCATCATGCTGCTTAAATGGAAGGAAGGATGTTGCCAGAGTTTCCAGAATGGACTTTTATGCATGCAGGAACCTGTGCAGGTATAGACACTTCCTTTTTAGTATAATCAAAAAAGAGACTGCCTTGCACATTTTCTGGCAGTGCCCCTTTGCACAAGACCTGTTGAGGGCCCTCGGACATAAACTGAGCCAACATGTATCCCAATTAGTATATACACATTGCAGAGTGTTGTATAGACTGTTTCTTGGTGCATTCATGGAAGAAGAGATCACTGGTGCCTAGTGGGTGATGACCTGCTTCAAGGATGCTATCTGGTGTGCCAGTAAGCGATTCATTCACCAAAAAGAGAGTATGTTCATTGAAGACTGCCAAAGACTGTCAGTCTGCTCAAACACTATTCTCATTGATTTCCCGGGGGAGGAGAACTTCTATCTGGATATCCCCTTCCCCCCTCTCCCCCTTTGCTTCCATTGTATCAGTTGGAAGGTCAATAAAGTTTCAGGCCTGCTAGAACTTTTCCCTTCCTCCCACCCTCCCACCATTTTCCCTATTACACCTGTAAGCCTATTGAAAAAAATGCTTTTAGGTTTGAAGTTGTAAAGTTGAACTGTTGGAATTATCCTAATATTTTCTAGTCTTGTTTTGCAGGTGATCACTTATGACCCCCTTGATGTGTCAAGGTAAAGCAGGGTCCTGTAGGACATGGGGATCAAGCCCTTGTCTCACACTTCATGTTAGACATCACCTCACCAAAAGAGAATGACATTTATTTTATGCAAGGGGGTATTGTATTGTAGGGTTTTATGCACTGCATTGCAGTGCTTGGGTTAATTGTACCCTGATTATATAGCTAAAGTATCGGTAGCAATATATTTTACATAGATAATAAAGTATTTTTTTTGGTACAAAGTTTTTTATTAGGTACAAAATAAAAGAAAGTACATACATTTACTGCAGTGCAAACGGAAATAAAAGAAAGGCACATGGGCAGAATAGTACAACAGTTGAATTGTGAGATATTACAGGTAAAAAAGAAAAAAATGCAAAACATATAAATACCCAACAGTGATTTGTACAAATAATATAAAAAAGAATAAATGTCAAGGGGAAGCAAATGTACTAAAAGAACAATAATACACAAAAGAACCTCATTCATAGAATAAAACAAACAATCCAGATAGTTTGAAAATAACACAAAACACAATCATAGAAAAAAAGAAAGGGGTGGGGAGGAGAAAAGAACAGTAAACATTTCTATGGGGCTACCTATTTCAAATAGAAGAATGTAAATAAACTGCAAGAGTGAAAATATGCAGCAGTAGATCGAATAAAAGATGACATGTCCATCTCTAATCAATATTCATCCCAGATATCTGGCTAACCCTCTCCATAGTTATGAGATCATTACATAAACTAAATAAAGTCAGACAATGGGATTGTCACCCATTGTCTATGAACATTGGATGAAACTACTTTCAGATTTTTCAATGAAACAAGATAAAGGTGATGGACTTTTAAATATCTAACAAAAATAAAAAAAATCAAAACTAAATTCACGTCTTTTATATGGTAGGCTAGTCACAGATAAACAGATGTCTTTTTCACTTGGCCCAATAAGATGCTTGGTAGATGGTAGATGGGACTTAGCTAAACATCTTGAAACCATGGTGTGGAAAAATTAGCAAACCTAAATGAAATATGATTGTGGACAAAGAAGGCTAAGATATAAATGATCCTGGATGAGGGCAAAAAATAGCTGTCTAGGATAATGAGAAACAGATATAATATCAGTTTGGATAAAACAAGTCTGTGAGGTCTGTTTGTGTGACTGACAAGTCATTGTGACTTACAGTGACCTAATTTTATTTTATTACAACATCTGCTACCTTGGATAGCATGCAAACTGGACGAGCGGGATAAATAAAATGGAATGTAGCATAAATCTTGCAGGAAGGAAGCATTATTGCACATTGTGACAAAAAGTAATCTCTGGTGTGACCTTTGAACCTGGAGGAAGTGTGTTAGTATGATGCTAATAAAGAAATCTGTACTTAGGAAGTATGGAGGTTGTTGTTATTTGACATTTTCATCTAAAATACTAGTTTTATATATATAGGCTTTAGTAATCCAAATAAACCAAAACCCCAAAGTTTTTTTTTCTTCATTCAAAAATGCCACACAAGTGGTTTTGTAATTTATTGTTATTAAACATTACTGTTTTATTTCATTATGAAGACACTGTAAATTTTTTAAAAAACTGTGAAAAATTTGAAAAGACCCCACAAAAATGTAATTTTCTTGCTTCTGTGAACATCTCACTGATCTTCACAGAACCATGACCCAAGATGAAAATTACATTTTAGGCAACTTCTGCAATACAAGTTTCATTCTTGGTGAGATCAATTAATGGTCCTGCCAAACAGGCAACTTTTTAACAGCAATTTTTTGTTGTCCTGAATTGCTGATGCCAGTGATTTTTAGCTAGAGATTTATTCCTAGAATTGCTGGCTAAATTATAATAAAATAGTGATTTGTAGATAAGCCTATTGATTTGTAGCTAAACTGGTAATCCATTGCTAAAAAATTAGCAACTAAAAAAAAAAAAGTAAATAGGATTGCCATTAATTGCCTGTGTTACATGGTCCTAGGAGTTAACTACTTCTAAAGGGAAGCAAATAGCACAACTTTACTAATAAGAACTCAGAAAGTGTACCAGATGAATACAAATAACTAGACCCTCCAAACTAGTACCAGACCCTCCAATCTAAAGAGTAGAGTTACACTTTACAGAATACAGAATTGTGACATTATTCTGACTTTCCATATCCAGGTCAGAGAAGTAATGTACTAAAACCAAAGACTGGCAGGAAACTTGCCTTTTAAACTTCAGAGAACAAAGCTTGTTAATTTTTTTGCTAAATCACAATAAAACTGTGAAATTAGCAATAATTGCAATTAAAAAGGGAAAACAAGTGCCAAAAATCACCAGTAACAGTTGCCAGCACCCCTAAAGTTTGATTGAAAGAGGAACTTTTAGGTTCCCTCTTTTCAAAGTACATGGCGGTTACAGTGCAAGTAGGTTACCCAATACAATTAAATACTGATTAATATCTTCATGAAAAGTCCAATGATGTCATAATGACATAATATTCTAGCCAATCTGAGATGTAAACAACAAAAAAGAACAATATTGTCAAGACTCACTATTAGTAGGTAGCTGTGACTTTTCCAATTTGTAGGTAAAATTCTGAAACTCTTTTGTTAGTAGATTATCATATATTTTTTATATGAGGGTATTCAAGTCATCCCCTAGCAGCAGGTAACTTTGACACTCATCATATCTGTAAGTAATCATGTCACCTCCCCTTATCAGCAGGTAGGTGTGACAACCCCCATTTGCTAGGCAATTATATTACCCCCTATACGTAGTTAATAATGACATCCTATATTAGGTAATAATGTCACTCCTGCTTGTAGGTAAACAAGCAGGTAATCATATTGTCACTTATACCAACAAACCTAAAAGATATCAGAAACAGGTGCACACTATACAGACAATTGAAATGAACACAAACTTTATTAAAGTAAACCTGCAATGGAACGTGTAAAAGTACAACAAAAAGTATACAGTAATAAAAGTCACTGCGTTACAAAGCAAGCAGAGAAGTCCATCTATAACACTGAGTTGCACAATAAATGAGTACACTTCTATATTACAACACAATTTGGTAATCTTTTTTAAGTCCGTTTAACCCAGGCAATTTTATTTTGAGCAAATGTGAGAAGGCAATAAAACTGGAGACTTTTTGTACAGTTTTGAGAGCTAGTCTGAAAAATTGCACAAAAGTCCTGGCTCCTTTCCTTGCTTTAGTGGCATTTTCATAGAAGCAAGTGACTCTCTTTGAAGTCAATGGATCTCTCCAATGTTAATATAACAAGTGGATGACTAATTCCATTCATATACATAGCAGATGAGGGGCCTTCATGCTTAGGAAAGTACAGCGTAGGAAAGATGCCTGAGGGTGCCCACATGTGCAGTGTCTAAGCTAATGTATGTTTACTAAGAAAGACAGTTTACTAACTAAAATCAATGGTAACACTATTGTTACAATGTATTTATTAATAAAACTAACATCCACTGTTTACAGGTTTCATTCAGTGATTAAATAATAACCTAAAAGGAATTGTACAAAAAGTCTCTCACATGTCAATAACTTTTGTGGATTTGACCCTAAAGGGCAGAAAAATGTATGAGCACAGTTATACAAAAAGATTGCTTATCTGCAGCCGCAGATAAACAAACACAATAGAAAAATGTATGCTTCACCTATTTATCAGGCCTATATAATCCTGTATGTAGCAGTTCAGCACTATTAATGGCAGTCACATCATTTGTAAAACAATGTTTAAAAATGTATCCTATTCACAAAAGTGATCAATATGATCATACAAATGATGACTAAAGTATATAGATGTGTTCATTGGCTTGTTCCCAAAATCGGCATAGACTATGCTAATAATTTTAGAGTATGAGTATGGTGGGGGCCTTAGATCTGTGGGAACGTGGGGCTTGCTGGTGGTATGATAATGGACTCTGTAAAGTGCTGTGTAATTTGTTGGCACTCTATATAAGTACATGGTGATAAAAATAATAATAATAATCGTTATAATAATAAAATAAAACTATACATGTAGGAACTAGGACAATGCAGCACAGAACATGCTGGTATACAACAACCTTGTGTGTGTGTACTGTGCCTATGTAGACAAATGAGGCAAAAGAGGCCGTTTATGTGAATGGTAGGGAGTGGGTTAGGTTACTATGGAAATGCAAATAAACTCAGACAGGATAGCTCAACCAAGCACAATAAATCTCACATAACTATAATTCTCTGGAGTGGTAACATAGGGGCAGAGTCTTATGCTATGTGATCAAGGGCTTTACTTGGTCTTAAAAGTTTATGGCATCCATTTATTTGTTTACATTCTAAAAGCCAGGTAACGAGCAGTTGGCCGACTGTATGAAGTGTGACTAGTGTTTTGGTTAAAGGGTGACATAAAAAAGTTATCTGTGCTGGTTGAAAAAGTTCATTATAGAGTATACACATCATATCAGTCACTGACTACATATAAACATTATGAAAGGAAGTTGCACAGCACACAAGCAACTGCAGATACACAAACACAATGTAAATTGTATGCTTCATCTACTAATATCATCAGCTATAATTACTTATCATTGAATTAAAAAACTTTCGAAGCCTCTTTATTTTCACCCAGCAGTATTCCCATCAGCAACCTACTTCCTATCCTGGGGTGACAGAGTTAATTTACCATAATATTTGTAAACCCTCTTATTGTGTGCAACTTCCCCTACCCCCTAGATTGTAAGCTCTTCAGGGCAGAGTCCTCTCCTCCTCTTTTGTCACTGTCTGTATGTGTCATTTGTAACCCTTATTTAATGTACAGCGCTGCATAATATGTTGGCGCTATATAATTACTGTTTTTTTTTTTTTTTTAATAATGTTAGTAATAATAGAAACTGCAATATCACCCTCAGCTACTTTTGTCATTTGGATTACAAACACCTCCACTTCTCGTTATTTTCATTGCACAGGAAAATAGTGTTTCATAGTTCACAGAGGACATCTAATAAGATTGTTTGAGATCTGAGTTCAGTTGGAAAGATCAACGCTTATTTTTCAGTAGTAGTACAATAGTAGTAGTTTGCCTAGTGTGAGCAAAGAAAACTAAAGCAGCAACAAATTACTGGTAGGAAGCATTATGTTTAACTTTTGTTCAAAGGTTTAGATATACATTATATCTATGGAAAGATTGGTAAATGTCCAACATCATCAGAACTTTAAAATAAATTAGTTTTCTGGTATGCAAGGTGAGTGTGAACACTGGCATTGTCTGTAATGTGTTGAATTTTGTTTTGCTTTGTGTAGAAACAAAGTGCATTTGTATGAATAGCCCTTAATTGGCTGAGATTATAAAATCTCACGCTCGAAGTATTATACTATCTTTTGAAAAAAAAAATGTCGGAATTTTTTTGCAGAAAGCATTCTTTGCACAGAGCTTACAGGCAGAAGAATGTTGACATATCATATTTTTGTGACACATGCCAGCGGACACAAGAGCAGGCTGGCTTGATAAAGCCTCTCACCAACTTGTCTGTCAACACTATGAGACAGGCATGTGCTGTATGATTCAGAGCTATAATATTAGGAGGGAGTCTCAATACTATGCTCCTCTACGCTGACATGCCTTCAGATTAGTTATTGCAAGCTAATGGTGTAGGAAAAGAACTTGTAAATACCATGTCCTCCACTGGGCATTGTGGATTTTCCTGCTGACCCCATACTTTATAGTAGTGACGTAAGGCCTGCGGAAGAAACCAATCAGCCCAGAGAAGACATGCTATCCAGGACACCTTGAAGCAAAAATACTTTCTATTGCGTTCTCTGGTTCCAGCACAGGTATGTCCCTAGGCACAGCGCAGCTTTGTCCACATACATGCATGAGAAAGCACATATTTTCGTGTGAAAAGTGGCAGAAGGTCTACCAAGAAGGAGTAGAAAAATCTGGTGAATGTTCCAAAAATATAAAACACATACATAACCATATGAATACATGGATAACAGGTTTGCAGTTTTCTAATTGATATTACTTGTTGTTAAATTGCGTGCTTTAATTATAAGACAGCTAGCCAATATGGTCTGTATAGGATTTGGAGTTGATTTTTTGCACACCATTGCTGCAGTCCTAAATTAAAGTGTTACACAAACCATAAGTGTGTGTTTGTTAAGAAACAACCAGCAAATGTTGGGCAAACATCAGACACTTATAATGTACACGTTACTTCTACGGTCAATGAGATTAAGTTTACTGAACACGAGAGTGTTGACAGCCTTCTCCAGATGTTATGAAATACCACAATACATAGTAATGATTTATTTTGACCCTTTTTTTCACTTACACAACATAAATTGTGAGGTTAACATTTGCAGGTCAATGTAGCTAATAAAAGTTTCCCCAAATTCTTTTACAGTCTTTCTAAAATGTTTACCATGAACCCTAGAAGTCATACATAGGTCCCACAGAACCCCTGGTAAAATGTATATCTACAGCTTGTGGTAATATTATAAAGGCAACAGAGAATATTCCGGTGTTCATCATGTGTCAGTGGGGGGAATGCCCCCTGATATTGGTAGTAAATGGAAATTGTTACTCTTTACTGTAATGGTCAGTGGAAAAGGTGCAAACTTACATTAGTGGTCAGTAGAAGGGATGTAGCACAATATTGGTCACTGGATGGAATAACCTTTTACATTGGTGCTCACTAATACCACTTGCAAACTGATTATAGGCCACAACTATGAAGCAACCTAAGGTAGGAAATGAGTATACTACTGCTCAGGAAACTACCTATCTGTGAAGGAACCCAAAAATTTCACAGAACCCTGGTTAAGAAGGGCTGTTGCAATATATGCAAAATAACACACTGTACCGTTATTGAACAAATATATTAAGGTTGTATGTAAATGTGAACCTACACATTAAAAGCAATGATTTGTTATTATATAGAGAAAAACTATAAAAACATTTATTTTGATAAAAGTGGCCATACACTTTGTAAAGTTTTTAATAGTTTAGACATTAGATTCTATAAAAAAAAACATTTAATCTAAAGAAAATCCAATAAAAAATAGTGCATTCCTGCACAAAGTTTGATCATTATATTGATTCCCATTATTGTAGCAAGCAAGGAGTATTCCTATTGGCTGCTGGTTGTTAGGGCAATTTTTGGGCACAGATTTCACCAAGTAATTTTCCAAGATAAAAGAGAAGTGATAAATGCTTGATCTCTTTGAGTGCTGGTACCATTAGTAGTGCCTCTTGCAGACCATCGGGTTTTCATTAGGTGGCTTATTATATTGTCATGTGAATTATTTCACAGGCACTTCTATAATGTAAAGAAGCTTTTCCATTCCTAAAATATTTATCTAGGTCAACTTATTTGTAGATTTCTTCCATCTATTAAAACAGGCCAATGCATCCCGAAGGTTCCAAGAAGCTTATTCATTTAGTTATTCATTCATTAATGTTGGTCCTTTTGAACCAGCAAATCAACAAGTTCTATTTGTTTTTTACTTTGTCATAAATTTGACACAGATTGCAATTATCTGGAGGTAACTGAAGAGTAAAAAATTTTTTCCAGGTATTGTACATATAAACATATACAATAATTGTTTATTAGAGTGTGTAGATTATAAACTGCTGAACCATGTTATTTAAAAAATTATACAACATGTGAATCACCAATGTAAAATTTAGAACTAGGACAGATCTGACCCAGTTTGAGCAAACCAGGAATGGCACAGGTTTTTTGCATAAAAATTCAAATCCAACCATATATCATGGAATTTTGTACCCAATCGATTGATCCAGTGCAACACTTGTGTCATTGGTGATACTCCTAGGGGATTATGGTAACAGCTATCTCTTGTCCTTCAATTCATTTTAAAGATTGCTTTGTCCTTTTATATTGTGGACTTTGGACATTGACTGCCTAGTGGCAGAGGTGTCTCAATGAAACCTAGAGGCTAAAGTGGGATTCAAAATGAACAATGTGGCACAGTAAAGATTGGCATTGATATAAAGTAGATTTGTTTAAATATGTGTGTGGTTATAATGTAGGCATGGCTAAGCAGTAAGCTTATTCTCAACCTAAAGACCCTTACATTTTTTCCTCATCCAAGTAAGCAGATCATACGGTCTTCATTGTACAATGTTGTTCAATCTTACTACGTCTATAAGAGATAAAATCCTGTTAAATGAAAACCCTCAATACACATATATAACTATATATTCCCTAAAGACAGACCTTTGAGGAAAACAAGTCCAGCAACTTGAGCAACTTCTAAAAAAGTTATAAATCACTTCTAAATAAGTTATAAGTCACTTATCAAGTTATAAATCAATATGATTCCCCATATTGAGACCAACCCCTTACTTCCTCAAGATGGCTGACTTACAGTTTCGTGCAGTAGATGAGATCCTTTCTTAAAAAGGAAACCTAAGTGAGATGTGATGTGACGAGCTTTTTCTTACCTTGCTAGCCAAACAGAGGTGGCTGGATCTGAGCTTGGATAATGATGGGGCTGGCTGTTGGATCTATATGCAAAATTGTATCTGCACAGCTGGTGCCACCATAATGCACCGCATAAATCCACTACTAACATACTAATCATTGAGTCTCGAGCTCACTAATTCAGTGGATAAAACAGCATGGCAGCTGAAAAAGGAGCGGGATATTGGACAATAGATAATATGCAGAAGGGAAAAGACTAATTCAGACAAACTGAGAGTGGAATTAAAGATTGTATAGTTGCAGGGGAATTTAACCCACACTAATTTCAGCTTTGAAGCAAAAATGCAAAATGCCAATTAAAGGGCTCTCTAAGTAAACAAAAACCAGTGACTAGTACTTAGCAAACACTGTGTTTGCATACAAAATATGTAGTACCTTCTGTCTTTTCATGGTTATTAATGAGCCACTCTCATTTTATGGCCACTTAGCTCCATAGTTTCCATCAGACATGACTTTGGTCTCTATTCCCTGATGAAACAGTTTCAATAACTAAACCATCCCCCAAAGCTCGGCAGTGATAGACAAAAGCTGAATAAACCAGATTGATCTGGGCTTCCTGATGTAGCCCATGTCTTGATCTCTCTATTGTTCAAGTGCCAGGGGGATAATTAATGTGGCCCACTTCAATGCTATTTGATTGATGAAGACATTACATCATCATGCAGTCATAATTCTTTTGCATTGCAAATAATCATCCTTATATAGTCTTTTTTACTTTTAGGGCTGACATTATAAAAGTTGAATCAAACTGTTTAAATTAAATGTATTTTTCCAAATAATGTTGTATATGCCATGTTACCATGGAGAAATTCTTTTACCGCTAATGACTATAGTCAATAGCGGCATTCTTTTACACACATATATTGAATGCCTAATGAATAGGTAACACTTATTTTCAGAAATGTTTTTGTCTATTTCTCATTGCTTTTTGTCCCACCAGTTTCTCTAGTTCTCTTCAACGGCAACTGGGATATTAAAAAATGCAAAAAGTGGGAGTTGCTGGATAACAACCTTTCTTCCCTACCGTTCTTTTAGTCCTTTGTCATATAATACGTTACTATTGTTTATTAGCTACATGTGTCACCTGCACTTGGCTTACTGTGTACTCAGTTATCTGAGTTTTACCTTATGTAAAAAAATATAATTGTCATTTGTTTTAGGATAGAAATTGAAGTTTTGTATTATTAAAAATTGTTTATGTCGATAATATTGTTAAATTTATTATTGTTCATTTTTATTACTATTCAATATTATGTAAGAACTGCTGGACATTTTCTGATATGCATACTTCAAAGTTTTACATTTATCAAACAATCAAAGAGCTAGTTTATGCATAAATACATACTAACATTTGTGAATATGCAGGTGCAGCTACATGAAAATTAGAGTGTTGATCCTCAACACTGCTTGTAGCCTTATTTAGAAAGCTTGCTGCCCTTCAAACATGCTATTGATGATACTTTTTTTCTACGTTTTACATCCTGTGTCATATAATTATTTCAATAAACATAAAGCTAAAATATGTTATTGCAGGGGCCATGGGGTTTGTTTTATATGCAGGATTACTTTAAATGTTTACATCCTGCCATACAAGAAAAACAAGAAATTGTTAAATATTCCTTAAATCATAAAGAGCCTTCTAATTTCCCTAATCATCCCCTGCAACCCCTTTTCCTACAGTTTGCTCATTACTTTGGTAAAAAAAATGTTGAGAAGAAGACAAAGAGGCAACAACATCAGACAAAAGTTACAATACTTTGTATATGTTAAGGCTTTTTGCTCCCCTCAATAATCTGGCTAGGTAATAGCCCATGAGTGCCATAACAGAAAATACAATCATTCTTTTATCCTGATGAACGGTGGAGAAATCACATTTGTACAAAGGCCCTTTGGATAGTGAATTTTCTCTTTTATTAACTACAACCTTTATACTCTATACTCTAGCTGCACCGTGACATTGACCTACAAGGGTCCAATGTGGCCAGTATAGGAAAAATGGCTCTGCTAAAAATGGCAACACTTTAAGGAGGATTCTAGAAGTAGGTACCAAGCCAGATTACCCACAAAGTAACCTAAGCCAGAGCTTAGAGATGGATATGCATGGGGCCCAGGCGCAACCCTCTTGCTCCAGGAGTATACCACTCGTCAAATTTGTGTACCTGCCTGTCACCTCACAAGGGGTGATGGACTCATAAGCTGTTACTGTCTGGTGGGGCTGGGTGATGTCAGTTCACATAGTCCAATTCTTCGCACCCTTTGCAATCAGTCATCTGAATTGACAAGGGCCAAAGATGCTACCTTGCCTAGAATTGTTAATTGGCCTAATTAGTCAGTAAAGAAATTTATAGATTTTGTATGTTTAGTATTTTAGTGTATAGATAGACCCAAGGTGTAAAACAATGCAGTTGGTAGCTCCTTGGCAAACTACTGCTGTGATCCTGGTAGTGGGATAACGTGATTTGCACAAGGTCATGGCTACAGGGCAAAGCTTCAAACAGCCACATGGTACTATGACATGCCTCAGTCGCAGCTGTGTACAAATGGTACACAGACTTTCTCTTTCACTTGAATGGGAGAGGTTGGGATGCTGCAGCTCCCTGACAGTCTCAAATGGCCCTAAATTGTTCTAAGAAATACCCTGAAATCCAGATTGGTGCCTATGACTTTTTTTAAGTACACTAAAAAGCTTTAGTAACTCTTCACAGGAAAAACTTACCTGAACCCTAATTACCTGATTATACCTAGAAATGTTTATCCTGACTACTAAGGTCTTTTGAGAGTTAGAAAAGGTCTGCCTGGTTTTAAGCAAAATACACAGGAAAATCAACTCAAATAAACAACTACTATCCACAGAAAAGACAGAATTATTTTCGGCTCTTTATACCTCTGTACCACTGTATTTTGTTTTAGCCATTGTTTCAATACTCCAAGAAGCCTAGTAGACATAGGGAATGCACCTTGAAGAATCCCAGATACTGAACAGGTGCTTTAAATAGAGATAATATTTCTACATTTGCTTAGTTTCATTTCTTTCATGAAACGACCATTGATCTGAAATGAGGCATGGCAGGAATGCGTCCAGTGAAACTCCAGGTACTGCATGTACCACGAACACATTATTAATCACTAATAAATTCACTGGAGAGGGAGACAACTCATAGCATAAACATGTCCATTATAAATGATCATAAAGCATTATCATCAAAAGCTAGGAATGACAAAGTACTACTTTAAATAACAGCCAAGTTGATAAATATGTTCATTTCAAAAGCCGCATGTGCTGCAGTGATTGTAATGTTTTAAAAGTGTGTTGCAAATGAGCCAATATTACCACTATATTTGCATTTTTTGCAGGACTTATATTGCTCTTTTTGCTCTAAGCAATAACTGGAAACTTGCACAAATGTAAATGTGATAAAAAGCTGTAAAAAGACTTCTAATGCCTTTAATTAGGGGTCATTGTGTGTGTAATGAACTTGTGTTAAAATCCCTGAGAATGTCATCATTTCATATGCAGATCAGCATTCAAAGAAACATACCTTTAGCTAGTCGTAGTCATTTTTTTTAATTAGAAAAATCATAATTTCAGTTCTAGTTTTCTTGTGGTTACGGGTAAATAAATACATATAATGGTGGTTTCTATCAACCAAAATGAGAAAATATTGCTTGGAACAAAGCAAATGAAAAAGTAAGTTTTAATAATTTGTTGTAGATTTTATTTCTGTTTTGTATAGTCTTTAAATCAACTGTAATGAAATTTAAAATGTATTGTTTCCTTTTCTTTTGACATCTGTCAGTGGTCAATTGAACTCACACATTTCTTGCGATTACTTGTGATTGTATGTACCATTCTCCACTGATCGGTAGTATTTCAGATTGATTCAAAATTGCAGTATGTATCTAAAAATGTGGCAAAGTTTCAAATTCATTGACACCATGCCTTTCACTACATTATCTTCTCATTTTGTGTGCTAGTGTACAGTAACATTTTTCTTTGAGACAGTCATGGCATTTTCCTGTGGCTTTTAGTAATTTTATGATTCAATGTATTATTAGTGCTTCCTGTAATTTGCACATTAACTGTGTCCAATTTACACCCAGGAAATTTACACCCACAATATAGTAAGAGCTTCTAAGCAACCTGCACTTTAAGTGTAAGCAAAACCACCTTCACTATATATAGAATAATAATGCAGAATCACTGTGTGTGTATTGTATGTGAAAAAATGTAGATCTGCAAACTAAATTGTAATTGAACAGCTGAACAAACAGGGAAAATGTAACATAATAGGCAAACAAATCTAAAAAAAACTGCATAAACACTTGTAATTGACCTTATATTGGTATATAGACCCTTTTTGCATGTCTAGGCCCGTTGTGCCCTACTGTATATGTTTTGCTGAGGGAGGTGAAACGCATTACTTGTGCATTAAATGTGCACAGCCATTCTTTACTATAGCAAATGTGCTTGCATGAGGGGCTAATCTGCCACATACAGGATTTGAATTGCAGGCAGGTATAAATATACAAATAAATGCAACTCTGTAATTATTATTTAATCACTAAATGTATTTTAATGCAAGCAATGGAGGGGTAATTTCAGGCCCATGGTTAGATGCGGCACTCCACCCCAATCTCCACCTCTCCCATCTTTGAGTGGCCAAGATAGGTGGAGAATTGCAGTTTTGCACTGCAGGTGCGAGAGTTCTTAGTACCTGAATGTGGACCCAGTATAACCCTATACAGCTGGGCTGAAGTTTGGGAGAAAGCAGTACAAGGAGCCAATCAGTTGATGTACTGGGAAAAGGTACATTTTATTAGTTGCATGTAGAATCTTCACTCTATACAAAGACATCTTTAGCATCCCTGAATTCTCTGTGCTGGATACAGATGGCACTGGACACAGCAATAAGGGCATTGTTCCCCCATGGAAGGGAGTGTCATACACACACTAGTTATGAGCTGGGAGGGGTGTGCTCCATTCTGTGAACCTAGACATCAAAGTTGTTATGCTAAGTCATCCCACCCGCAAATAGTTCCTGATTAACCCCTCAGCATCTGAAAGGCATTCACACAATTTTCTGTGTTGTTCCCCTGGTTTCTGTGGTTACGTTGTTTATCTAAAGCTGGTCTTTCAATACAAAAGACATTCCTCCACTATTATAGTTTTTTTATCTCCATTCTTAAAAAAATTATTTAAACTTTTACACTACCACAGACAAGAAGTAAAAACAACAATGAAAATAGGCAAAGTGTAATCAGTTTCTGTAACACCGATAATAAAAAGTTGAGTTGTGATTGGCTAAATGTACATAAAAACACATTTTGCATTCATTGGATGAAGAAGTACATTTTTCGTTTGAATGGGACACAATACAAATTGCACTGTGGTGCTGTGGTGGGATGTGTGAGTGATTTGGAGTGCTATTTAAAAAAAATTGTACCACAATGGTTGCTGTGCATTTGCCATAATACATGGTGAAACACAACCGCAATGCTCTTAAGTGAATTGACCTTCTATCTTACATAAATTACCCTCAGCATCAGCAAAAGTACCTAATATTATATTAGTAGGCATATACTGGGCAATTGCTTCATAGTACATTGAGTAATAGATTGTGGCTAAATCGCACACTGTCTCCTGTTCATTCTTCCCTGACTCCACCAAATAAAATAAACATATTTTCAGCATGAGGAGTGTTTGAAACAGCCAATCCCTTTTTCTGGAATCACTTATTGTCTGTAGTAATATAAGTGATACAATGCCCTTATTTTTCAGTTGTGAACACTGCAGGTAGGCGAAAGTTGAGAATTGTTTGAGACCAGTACAATGTATTAACGTATACAAAGAGAGAACAACAGTGTTAGAATACTAATGGCCAGTGTGATTCTCATCATTCCATACAAAATGAACCTGCTGTGATTTCTTTTCACCAATGAATCAGTTAGAGGCAAGTTTTAATCATTGTAGAAAAATAAACATCAAAAGTTTATGCACATGGCACTTGTTGTATTGCATTTATTATACCTGGCTGAGCAGTCAGGTTGTTTATTGCAGAAGGAACAGGTGATACCCCAGGTTACCCAGCCCGGCCAATCAAGATGGCTAAAAATCCTGAACACAGAGAAGATCTTTGTGAAGATGGTAGCCCTGTTGCCAGAGAAAACAGATGTGGGTGTATTTAAAATAAAAATTGCAAATAGGCAAGCTAGGTTCTTTTAAACAACCTGTCTGTTTTAAACTTTTTAATTTTCCAGTATAATTAAGCTTTAAGGTATAACTGCACTTTTAACCTGATTAGAAGACTTCTGGAATGGTAGCTATGCTACAAGTAAGTATAACATTTAAAATAAATAAGTATAGTTTTCTATAAAGCTGAGTTGACACCGCTTTTGTGCTTTGTGTGCCTGATAACAGGCTGATGTGAATAGGCTCATATAATTTCCCTTTCATGCTTACCTGTAACACTTGCCAAACCTGAAAAATAATGGGTCTTTTAGGCAGGAAAATGCATGTGTTTTGCATATAAATGTGTGAATAGGATCTTTAGATATAGCAAGCATTGGTTGTATTTACATATGAAAGATTGAAAACCTTTTACTCTGTAGTACTAAAGCCTAAATCTGAACATTTAACCCTGAAGTGCATAATGTGACCATAGCCTTTCTTCTCAATACTTAAATCCAGGCCGTAGTGCACCAGTCTACCTCCCTCCCTTTTGTCCATAGTTTGATGATCTGGAAATCACTGCTTGTGATAAAGGATGTATTCTCACTCACATCCAATGTAGGAACTAAAAAGTTTATTATAACCACCATATCAAACCTAAACCTTGTAGTTTTGTTTAAATGGCACAGGCAGCACGGAAAGCAGAAATTATTTTGTTACATAATATAGGGTTAAGTTAGTACACTTCCAATAATAAGCAATGATATCTGGGCTCTGGCCTTTATAGATTACTGAGAACTCAGACTAAACTAAATTGAGTCAACTGTCCTCTTGTGCCTCAAGACTACCAATGGTGATGAGATAATAACAATAATAATAATAAACAGGATTTATATAGCGCCAACATATTAGGCAGTGCTGTACATTAAATAGGGGTTGCAAATGACAGACGAATACAGATGTTGACACAGGAGGAGAGGACCCTGCCCCGAAGAGTTTACAATCTAGTAGGTGGGAGAATTAACACACAATAATAGGAGGGGAAATAAGTGGTGGGAAGTAATGACAGTTTCAAAAGACAGAAGAAGATGGGTAGGCAAGTGTGAAAAAATGGGTTTTCAGTGCTCTTTTAAATGAGCAGAAAGTAGGAGTAAGCCGAATAGGACGAGGAAGACCATTCCAGAGAGTTGGGGCAGCCCCAGAAAAGTCGTGGAGCTGTGTGTGCGATGAAGGTTTTTAGTGAGGAAGTCATTAGTAGGTCATTGGTGGAGCGGAGAAAGCGGCTGGGGGAGTATTCTTTTACCAGGTCAGAATTGTAAGTGGGACAAAAACTGTGGAGGGATTTGAAGGCAAAGCACAGGAGCTTGAATTTGATTCTCAGGTGAAATGGAAGCCAATGGGGAGAACTGCAAAGAGATGCAGCAGAAGTGGATTGGTGATAAGGATGGATGAATCGGGCTGCAGCATTCATAGTAGTTTGTAGAGGAGAGAGTCTGGTTAGTGGATTACTAGAGAGGAGGAGGTTACAGTAGTCCAGGCGAGAGATGATAAGAGCATGTACAAGGAGTTAGGTGGTCTCTGGGGACAGGTAGGAGCGGATTTTGGAGATGTTGCGTAGGTGAAAGTGACAAGACGTGGGAATGTTCTGAATTTGGGGGGTAAATGAGAGGGCAAAATCAAAAGTGACGTCAGAACAATGTGCCTGAGGGGAGGGACGAATAACGGTGTTGTTAACAGTTAGGAAAATGTCAGGGGGAGATTTGGAATCTGAGGGGGGGTTGATAAGGTTCTGTTTTATCCAGGTTGAGTTTCAGGAATCGTTCAGACTTCCATAATGATATGGCGGACAGGCAGCATGAGACCTTATCCAGGACAGAGGGAGACAAGTCAGAGGTGGACAGAAAGATTTGAGTGTCACCAGCATACAGGTGGTACTGTAAGCCAATGGAGAACATGAAACTCGAGGAGGTGTACACCAAATGAAATGTGAGGAGGTGTACAGACAAAAAAGAACTGGTCTAAGGACTTACCCTTGGGGAACACCAACAAATGATAGCTATGGGTGACTGTGCTTTGTAATACAATGGTCCTTTTGCAAATGGGTTATGAAGAAGCCAGACATTCAAGGCACCATGTCATGTTTGTGGTTGTGATGTGCATACATCATCATGGCCACTAAAGATCCTGCTAAAGAAATGTTAGTAAACATGCAGGTAAATATGAAGGTTTGCACCAGTGGAGAAGGGAGAATAGAAGCACCTGAGTGCCACCTTCTTTGTCTAGAAAAAAGAGAAATCAAGTCTCCCTGATTATTTTTTTCCTCAAGCAAGGATGTTGACCAGGATCAGAAAGAACCTAAAAATTTGGGATTTCAGCCCAATGAAACAATACCTGTCTGAACTAGGTAAACATTCTTATAAGTTTACAGACACCCTTAAATGACTTTTTCCATTCCCTCAGTGGTCAGCTGGACAATAGTTCATAATTGACAGCTTTCTGTAAACATAGGCATACAAAATAATTGCTTAAGGGTGAATTTAACCAGTGTATTCTGGTGTAGATGAAACTCAAAATGCCCACAACAGAACTTTGGCTCCATAGTCTTCATCACTGGAGACAATTGTCTAGGGTGAATCTAGAAATAAAATTTTGTGTCTCAACAGGTTGCCGGATAACTAAATGACTGACTGCTAACAAAGACTATTGTAGTTCCTGAAGTGAGGTGCTTCCCGCCCATCGTTCCTCCTCCCCTTTCTATAAAACAGAACAGGCTTCTATGCCGTACCCAAACAGTCTCGTTTATTCCTAATGTCATGTGAAACAATCAATACCAAAAGTTTCAAGTGCCAATTATTAAGCATATGTAGAAAGATTAAGACTACTTTGGCAATAACGAGAGAGGTAAAAATGCATGACAAGGCTGAACAAATGTGAAAATCCATTAAAATAAATGTCTTTGTATTACCGAGAAGCGAGATAAGACGTCAGTAGCTGATCTCGCCTAACAATTTCCATCCTTGAGTGAATCTGACTCCATGAAGAAACCTATACCAGAGGTAATTTTAGAAACAAAATAATGGAGTCCATTTTTCTTCTCCGATAGCTGGTCTAATTATTAAACCTAATACATCACCAAGGCTGGCAGGAAACATTGGTATTCAGTGTTTGCAATGAACAATGGGGAATTAATATCAAGTACAGTAACAATAGGGAACATTACCAGAAAACTGCATTACCAATAAGGAAGTTAAAGACAAAACAAATTGTCAGTTTCACTTGGAGGAATATTTCCAAATGCCTTTCTTTCTGTTTTTAAAAGAACTGAAAACAATACGTACATTAACACATTCCAGGGTTATCAAGCAGAGCTTTAATTGAGTGATTAACATTCCAGACAAATACAATGCCTTGTCTGATTTTAAAAGGAAACATTTATTTAATAGGCATGTAAATGTGATTAAATCAAAGCAAATGTTGTTATCAATACTGGTTAAGCCTGGTACAGATGTCCAATGGATGTTTGTTGTTGGAGATTATGTTTCATGATCGGTTCAAGTGACAGGTGAATGAGGGAGCACTGTACACATAGTGACATTCTGTTTAATGGAGAGGGGGAAAGGAGAGCAAGTAGCTCTCCTCTGTGCTCTCCTCCATGGAAATGCACAGCAACCATTCCCGGTGTCATGAGACTGCTGGTCACATGTCAGACTTTCATGTGGGATAAGTATGACATTCGCCTTGGGTGACTATTATCTGACATGTATATGTAGCATTAGTGCTGTGCCCAATCATTTTATTCCTATTGGCCAAAAAGTTTGCCAATTATAGCGATGTGCCAAAAGGAATGTTAAAATGGCCTGGTATAGCCCAGCCATATCTGCTTGATACTTAAAGCTGCTGTAGATAATGCAGGTACCTCTAGGCTTCTTCACCCCAAACCTTCTGAAAAAAGGGTTCCAATTTCACAAAATTGTGCAAAATGTCTCAGAAGAGTAAAAGGAGAAAAGGGTGCTGCGGTATGAATGTGTGTCAGATCTTGCAGATATTGATTTTCTGTAGCATAAGAAAGACAAACGCTCTGCACATTTGTGAAATTCATAAGTTTGTAAAATTTTTTCAGATCCATTAAGTCTGATAATATATTTATTTCTTTTAGGCAGCACCAGGCTAGTAAGTACTGAATAAAAGTGTGTAGTAACCGTATTCTGGTATATTGTATTTACGTGACTACTCTGTTCTAATGTAATTGTGCTTTTCCTGTTCTTTGCAAAAACACTGAAACAAAGAATGCATTGAATATATGATGGCGATTCTATTCGGATAAAATATAGAGGGCACAGCGTGGATTCTCTGTCCTGAGGTAAACCTTTTTCCATGTCTAACCAAGTGAGACAATTCAGTATTACTGGGCGTAGAGTGAGATCAAAGTGTCCAGAACACAACTCATTTTATTTAATCATGGAGAATAAAGAACTGACTTCCTCTTTCTTCCTTTATTCTCTTTTTCCTTTGGGTATGTTAACTAAATGGTCACAATACATAAGCAAATGTCTCTAACTTCTTTGATACAGTGGTACAAAAAAGGAGAAGAAAGTCATTAAAGTCTGAAAAGAACTGTAATTCATGCATATATATTATTTCTTTTTAATCAGCTGATGAAGTGCAAAAAAGTGTCAATAGCCAAGCAGACTGTACAGCAATTATTCCAAAAAATGTCACCAGAAAGGATTGCTAACAATTGTTTGGAGCAACAGTTACAAAGCATCTGTAGGGGACTTTATTCAATAGTGCAAAACAGAGATCAAAGCAAAAGGGAAAAAAAGTGTAGCAATGCAGAACAGACAGGAACACTGCATCTGTTGTTGGGACATCACAGATGGGTTAAGAGGGCTGCTGAGGGTTGCATATCACTGTATGAGGTTTGTTTATCAATGTTTTGACTTAAGATTCACACATTTTGTTATTGATACATCTGTAAATTTTGGCTGACTCTTTGGTGAAAACATTTATTAAAAAAACCCCAATGTGACTCATTAATCAACCCCATTTAAGCCAATGGGCCTGATTAAATAAAGCTTTTGGGTTTGCTGGGAGATACATCAAACCTGAAATGGATTTTCCAAAGTCACTTGCTATTTGCTAGCAAATTCACTGAAGTGTATCCTCCCCAGATTTGGAGAATTTCTGTCTATTAGAAGCACAGATCTTTTGGATGCTCCACTGGGAATATACCAACCACACTAGACTGATGGATTTTACCACAGTGCTAAATAATTGAGTTCTCCAGGCCTTTTGTGAAGTCTCCACTGTCATATAGTTCAACTTCAAACCGAAAAAGAAAAAGTAGCATCAATACATAATATATAATTTAAAAAATTCCCAGATTAACTGTATTTTTGTTATTTTACTTGTCAGTGATCATCATGGGTATATGGAAAATTATACTTTCTTTTAAATAATCTAGAAGATGATTACAGGCAGATATGTGAAAAATGTGAAGCACTAAACTTTTGGACAGTGGCCAAATTTTTATGATGCGCCTGTAGGCTGAGAGTTGGTTACCACAATGGTTCTGTTGTCAGTTTCTAATTTATTCTATCCTTTAATCAGTCAAGACTTAAAATTTTCTTTAGATATCGCTGACCCATAATTGACTCTAAAACTGAATGCTTTCTTATCACAAGCATGACCTATTCATAATTTATAAGCAGGTCATAAAACTTGACACATTAATTATTATTCACTTCATGTTAGATATTAACCTATATATACACACTAATAGTATGACGCATAAATCTTTATCTTGAAATAGAATACACAATAACATGGTAAGCATAAACTGAAGAGAATAATCTATTAAACTAATAATGACATATTTTTGTAGCACAATAGATGTTTATTAAAGTAAAAATTTTAGTAAGTTTACAAGTTTGCATATATAAATTTCTGACACTCTTATCATTGAAAAACAATCATTGGCTTTCAGTGCAGTGACTTTGTCTAGACTGATATGATGTGATCAATCTGCTCTAGATTGATTAAACATTCCCACGGTCTTTTCTTGTCCAGTGATCAGACTTCAACATTCAAACTCGCAACACAAGGAAGCAGGGAGTGTATCTGTGTCCAACATTTGGGAAAGCAGCCAAGAACTGCACTGGCACCAGGGTTTACAAGGTGTTATATCCAAGCAGTCCAGTATGTAGATATGAACCCTAAATAGTATGCACCACATGGCACAGAAATGTAGTGCATGCTGAGTTTTTGACCGAAGTCCCAACAGCAATGCATAGCAATGAGTTGATGCACATTGATGCACAATGCATTGCATATTATAGTAAGGTACATTTATGGTGCCATTATGGCAACCCAGCACACCATAATAAGTCATTGAACACAAGTCGGAACAAGCCCTAAATTCAAATAAGTGGCATTCATCCTGAAAGAGGATTGGCAGTGTTGTATGCAGGGGTGAGTCTTTAAATTGTTTTAGTACAGGCAAACAAGACCAGTTTTTATGTTTTTTAATGTTTTAAAAGCTTTCTTTCTATGTATAATGAGATGTATGGGAAAAACCAAACTTGGTCTTTGCAAACAGAGCTCTGATTCCTATTTTTTAGCACTAACTAATAGTTTTGCTTTACTGAAAACAATGTGCCCCTTAAATATCAACAGTTGTTACAT
The DNA here is from genome assembly GCF_032062135.1 of Pyxicephalus adspersus. NCBI lineage: Eukaryota > Metazoa > Chordata > Amphibia > Anura > Pyxicephalidae > Pyxicephalus > Pyxicephalus adspersus. The sequence continues at coordinate 75,715,533 of NC_092859.1, read as the reverse complement.
TATAATGAGGATTGATTGAAATGTCTGGTGGCTAATCTACAAATCTCTACATTTAATACAAAAGCAAAATTATGGAATGAAATGTGATCGATAGTGAATCACCACAATACCAAGTCAAATGATATACTATCTTAGAATACACTGTACTTTTCTCTTTAAATATAGACCATGAACTGTTACAATAATTATGTAGATAAAAAACTCTTTTTTTCACCTCAGCTTTACCAATGAGCACATTTGGGAGACATGGACAAAACATTGTTACTCTAAAATATGAAGTACCTGAACAAGGTTCCTAATAGGATAACAGGTAATATTTTATATATATTTTTTAAAAGCTGCATAATTATAAATGTTGAAATAACATGTTTGGGACTATATGAGATTTTATTGCCTAGGTTTATACATACTTTAAATGACTTGAAAATAAATTTGATGATCTCTCAACCAATTGCACATTGCACACCTTACTCCAAAGTGCTCAAAATAGAAATGTTTATTTGGTACCAGGTAATTGTATTTTATATTTCAATGTCTTTACACTAAATCAAAATTATAATTAATGAGGTATTAAAGCAGAAGAAGATTAGATAGCCTTTAAATATACTGGCATAAAAACTTGTCACTGTTCTGTGGAAACTGTGGATGAGGTTTGAAGGACCTGTCAGCACGTACTACACTTCAGGAATGTGTAACTTTTATTAACTCCATCACTGTCATCCAATTCACTTAGCAGAGATATAGGGGAGGAATGCATAGTTCCCACATCTACATTACTTCCTGTAGGAACAAAGTGTTCCCATCTAGGCTTTTCTTCAGCTCTGCAGTGTTCATTCTCACGGATGTGCCAGAATAGTTGGTAAATTTAGTCCGAATGTTTAAAAAATAGAATTGGTTCTGATTCAGCTTTATTTTACAACTTTTTTAAGCTAATACATTTTTTACCTGGTTGCCTGTTTTGTATATGTATACACAGATATAATATATTATATTATTATGGTAAAGGATTCCCAACAACTACCTAGGTGACAAAACCAATGTATGGTATAACTTGTCCTATTTCAAATTTGGACTGGCCAAGCAATAAGAAATTAATCACTTATGAACAGTCATTCACTTTTTAGTGTATTTATGAGTATGCACTGTTGAGTTTCATTAGTAAATTATCAATTGACAAATTTAGATATTTAAGGAAAAAAATTAGGAGGGATTTGGAGGATTCTTTAAGCTATGTTAGCCCTGTCGTCTGTAAAATCAATATTTATTCTAGGTGTGTATCAAGCACTTGCTGAGATGGGATGATCTACATTAACACAATCAATGTTGGCAGGATGATGGCCTGTATGGGCACCAGACACCATCTGGGCAGGTATTGGCATTCCGAAATCTCTAAAACGCAGTGTATTTAGTTAAATATTTGATGTCTTGAAAATCGTTGGTTACTTTTTTACGAACGATTTTTTGCCCAATCGATCGTTCGTCGTTCGATTGGAACGGTAAAAATTGGAAGTGTGTACGCACCTTAAATCAAAATTATAATTAATGAGGTATTGAAGCAGAAGAAGATTAGATAGCCTTTAAATATACTGGCATAAAAACTTGTCACTGTTCTGTGGAAACTGTGGATGAGGTTTGAAGGACCTATCAGCACGTACTACACTTCAGGAATTTGTAGCTTTTATTAACTCCATCACTGTCATCCAATTCACTTAGCAGAGATATAGGGGAGGAATGCATAGTTCCCACATCTACATTACTTCCTGTAGAAACAAAGTGTTCCCATCTAGGCTTTTCTTCAGCTCTGCAGTGTTCATTCTCACGGATGTGCCAGAATAATTGGTAAATTTAGCCCGAATGTTTAAAAAATAATATTGGTTCTGATTCACCTTTATTTTACAACTTTTTTAAGCTAATACATGTTTTGCCTGTTTTGTATATGTATACACATATATAATATATTATATTATTATGGTAAAGGATTCCCAACAACTACCTAGGTGACAAAACCAATGTATGGTATAACTTGTGCTATTTGAAATTTGGACTGGCCAAGCAATAAGAAATTAATCACTTCTGAATAGTCATTCACTTTTTAGTGCATTTATGAGTATGCACTGTTGAGTTTCATTAGTAAATTATCAATTGACAAATTTAGATATTTAGGGAAAACAATTAGGAGAGATTTGGAGGATTCTTTAAGCTATGTTAGCCCTGTCGTCTGTAAAATCAATATTTATTCTAGGTGTGTATGAAGCACTTGCTGAGATGGGATGATCTACATTAACACAATCAATGTTGGCAGGATGATTGCCTGTATGGGCACCAGACACCATCTGGGCAGGTATTGGCATTCCGAAATCTCTAAAACGCAGTGTATTTAGTTAAATATTTGATGTCTTGAAAATGTGAATTGGCTTACTATAAATCTGATCTTCGAGGCCTAATAAAATATCTGACAATAAGAAAAGCAAACCCTGAAAATAATCTGTTAGCTTAGACAATGGCACAAACTGATCTAGTACAAGTTCAAGCACTGATTAGCGTGTAAAGACCAACTACAGAGCCACCCTGTAAGTACTAGTTACAACAAATATCAATTATTTATACAGTAGAGTAGTGTTCTTAGGGCTGGCGTGGAGCTCTAGACAAACCTGAACATTTGTTTTTACTTCATAAAAAAACAAACAAAAAAACACTGATGTATTAAAAGTCTTGTAATAGAGAAGTATTTCTAACAATGCTCCACTGATTTTACAGGCACAACACCTATTGTCTTTTTTTTGATCCAGTGAAAATGTTACTGCAACTAATATGGCAGCCAATCTGACTTCAGTTAAAACAAAATGAAAAGGGTGTGTTTTCTAATTTTAGGTTAATGAGGATTTTTTTTCCCATTAGTTTCCCCCAACCTTGCTGCTGTATAGAATGTTTTTAAAGTTCTCTCTACCCTTTCTACCCTGTCCCCAGTCTTCTCTCCTGGATCCAGCGGTACCAGTCTTTTTCTGAATGAATGGCATTCTTGTTTTTGTGCCCATCCTGCCATTTTCCTGTGAATTCAATGGTTTAGTGGGCTCTGTCACTACATGGGCATCACTGTAGGTCATAAGATACCTAACCCCCATCTGCCAAAATTAGAAGAGGTATTGCAGGGATTTGCAATCTCCTATGTAAAAAGCAACTTTTGGTTATCAAAATGACAGCTAGGAATTGACAGTATTGTGGATGGAGAACTTTAGGGTAAATTACATTTATGGGGCATATGTAGTATAATTAGTTAAACAACCATCTGTAAGTAAATATGTTTCTGGTAACTTGAACTAAAAGGTTGTCCAATTACAGAATTTTCAGGTTTTTCAGTTTGCCATATACATACCTAAATCATTTATGGGCATAGTTACAAGGCAGTCGTGACAGGTGGCCTGGTTTAATGGTATAGTGTTGGTGTTTTTTTTTTTGGTATGCTTCATTAATTTATTTCCTTTATTCTCTTCTAAAGTCAAAGTAAACCTGGCCTGAGATTATATGAAAACTACTTAGTGGACCTCTTCTAAAAATGTAGGTTGTCTGGTTGGCATTCTCATCCATTGTATGTCTGACCTGCTCTGTCTTACTCATCTGGTTTGACTTTTTAATATGTATGTGTATTGCAAGTCAGAGACTCAAAAAGAATGAAGGCCAAAGATAACCAGTCGAATATTACCTTGAAAAGGGGAAGTCATGATAACCTCCTTAATAATCTCAGACTAGGTCTTTTTTTCATACTTCTAAGAATACAAGTTGATCAAAGTTCCATTTGCTTTCCAATATAGAAGAACGATCATAAGAGCAATATATCGGCAATATGTGTACAGTATTTTACAATTTACAAGCTATCGATTTCTCAACATACCTGCAAATCTTTTAAGCTTTTTTGAGTTTTAAATTGCCCCCAATGACTCCCCTCTTGTTTAAAACATTGTTTTATATTAGGCTGTTTCCTTTATTTTAAATGATATGAATTTGTGACAAAATGCTAGTGATGGTAATGAAAAAAGCAAAATCAGTTTGGTCAGTTTAGTTTGTAGGAAACACATTTTAACTAATCAAATATTGATCTTGTTGCTGCTCTCTAAAATAGAAGTGCGTTTATAGTGTCACTAGTTCACACCTCCTTCTTCTACCCATCACGTTATTTCCTCCAGTGTTTAAATCCTGAGGTCAGATATTTGCCATACAAATGTTCCTTGCTTTTCTTACCTATCCTGCACAGAATTTGCAAATTTGCTTGACGCCACAACATGACAAGCTGAAAATGAAAAGAATTGTATTGCAAACATGGAAAGTTTTCATTTTCTTCCTCGTTTCACTGATACTATTTGTGGTATTGGATACACAGAGAAGTCCTCTGTTTAAACAAAGGGAAAAATCTGCTTATAAAGTTACATTCCTCCGTATACACTCTTTATACCACATGACATTTTAGGTTCCTGTTTATTTTGTCACAAGTTCTTTTGGCCTTCAAACAAAATAATACTTAATAAAGACTACAGTAGAAAAATAAGAAATGCAAACCTCAAACCAGCCATACAGGAAAAGGAGAATTAAAAAAGTAAAAGAACAAATAATTGAGCCTGTTTAGTCACTGCACTGTTTGTATTAGAAGATTTCTTGTATTGGCTAAATGAATACATTTTGTAGTGTTTTGTACTGTATGAAATATGCACTTCACTTCTCCTGGTATGAAACTAAATCATCTGAAAAAGAGTATTCTAGAAAGCTTTTGTTATAATAAATATTCAGTTAGTCAATGCCAGGTATTGCCTATATTTTTACTATTTATCAACTGTCTAGTTAACAAGCAACAGATTACTGTTTGCATTAGATGCATTTTAGCACTTAAATAGGCCTATTTATAAAGGGGACAAAGGGCTGTTTGCCACAAATTGTGTTATTTATGCATAAAACATTACATTTTTTGATTATTATTCATTAATCACCTTTCAGCAGGATTACCACTTTTTGAAGATCTTCACTATAACTGATTATGCTGATCACCACTTTATATCTAACCATGAAATGTTCACTGCTTTGAAAATGGAGAATGGCATACATTACAATAGGGAATAAAGAAACCTTTTCTATCATTGCCAATTTTCAAAAGTATCAAAAGTAATGTGAGTCTTTGGTTCTTGATAGCCACATTTAAAAGTAGTGATCACAGCTACCAAAAAATGGGGATCAATTATGCAATTCAAGTGAACGGAGTTTCTAATCACCAGTTTAGACTTATTACAGTACAGAGATCAATGGTAAAATTGGCAATCTGAATAAAGAGCAAACAAAGAAGTGTCATGTTGTTTTCTGCTTTTTCAGGAAATAAGCCCACAAGTGTTTTTAGCGCGTACATTCTTTCACAATTCTTTTACATTTCAGTACATATTCATTATCCTTGTTTTTTGTTCAGTTTTTCTTTCTGTCTATATAAGAGTTGGCTTTACTTCCTGTCCCAAAGACAAAACAGGATGTAGGAAGTAGACTGTCACTGAAACATTTGTTCCCATAGACTACCTTTTGGAAAGAGTTATAGAAACTAATGTAGGTGAGCTATGTACGCTGGGAAAAATCCCTACCTCTTGTTCCTGTAACAACTCCATAACTTAGAATGTGCTGTCACTTTCTGTACAGGAAACAATGGACAGGACAAATAGGACAGGACAAAAAAACTAATAGACAATTTAACTCTTAAAAGAAAAATTATATATGATTATAAAGAAAATAAAAGGAGTTATAACTATTTCACGTGAAAATGTATCTAAACCAGGCATAGGCAAATTTTTATGGCAACTAGGCCATTTGAGGGGTGGGCGGGAACCCCAATGGCTCCACTCACCACCAGGGAACACCCCCTGAAGGGAAATCCCTCTCCTCCGTATGCATTGCGGAGAAGAGGGATTTCCCTTTAGGTAGCTTTCAACAGCCGGGGTAAATAGGGGAGCAACAGCAAGGAGGCGGCACCGGAGCTCTGGCGGTTCCGGATCCGGTAGTTCCTAATGCCCTCTGGCAGATCTGGAGCCAAGGGTTGCCGGCCGGCATCAGGTTGGATCGGCCAGGGGGCGTTAGGCCGGAACAAACTACCGGCTAGGCCGTATCTGGCCTAAAGGCCGAAGTTTGCCGACCGCTGATCTAAACACATACTGGATACTACATCGTTGAAGCAACAAATCTAGCAAATTATTACTTGAATATAAACCAAGGCACCTACTCGAGTATAAGCCTAGGGCACAAAAACCAGCAGGTATGCATTAGTGACAGGATCTTGGACTTGAATATGGCTAAACACTTCACCCAACACCCCCTCCCCTTTCCACTACAAATAATGTGTATTTAATTTAGTTTTAAAGTGGAAGTAAACCTAAATAAAAAAATCCTACTTACCTTTACTTCCACAGATCTTGCAATCCATCTGGAGCTTTCCTCCATTGGGTCACAGAATTGGCCGTCCTGGAACATCTTCGTCCGTTTTCTTTCTTCTGCCTACGTCACCCGATTGCACACTGCACTGGCGCGAGATCGGGTCATGTACCCTGCTGTAAATGGGGAAAAAAGTGCCAATCTCTCTGTGCATGTGCGGGATCAACATTTTTTTTTTCTCTCACTGCAGGAAATAGCCCCTTTTGTGCTTGTCCAAGATTGCGAATGGACAGAAGCAGCTGCTGGAAGCCTCCTTGGATATGTGACATAGGCTCTGCTCTCCCATTAAGTCAGACAGGAGAGGGGCATTCCCCTTTTTTAAAAAATAAAAGGGTTTTAAAAAAAAGAAAATCATTTTTGCTTTACATAAACAGGTTGTAAAGTTTTGGTAGGTACACTTTAATGTACTTGGAAAAGGTAATAAGTAGCCATTAATGATTTTCCCACTAGTCTGTCTTTTCCATTAAGTCATAGTAAGAAACACAACTTTTATTCTTCTTGTTCTGTTGTAGGACCCTGCATCTTAAAAGGTAAACCTGCCGCAGTTCATGCTAGGTAGCTGCATGCTTTTAAACACTGATTTGTGTTAAGGATTACAGTTCCACCTCCTTTCCAACTTCTGGCACCATTAAATGTTTTTTTTTTATGTATTGTATTTGCTTGGCATCTGAAGGCAGGACACCAAAGACATGCTGAGCGCATTCATATTGTATATATTATAACAAACCTGGTATGGATCCAGACACACCCCTAGGTAACAGCTACAAACACTAATGTTGTATACACCTATTCATAGCGCCACCTGGTGGTCACAGCATTAGGTTGCATCTACTCTTGAAACAAGGCCTAATAAAGCTGAAATAAACTAATTGGAGTTTGGGCACCCCTTATAATCAGCAAGTATGCAAAGCTTACATATGATTATGGAACACACCTATCTTTTTCTTAGCGCTCCGCAAGGATGTCAGGTCCAAGATCCTGTCACCACTGCATCCCTAAGAGCCATCATCTCTGCTGCCTATTTGGGGTCCACCGTGGTCCTTTTCGGCCATTGGGCAGCTACTAATATAATAACACCTGTACATGTACAGAAGTTACATTGTCTCCACCATTTAAACATGTTTGACAGTACCATGAACAGAGCTGAGAGCTGGCAGAACATAAAGAAGCAGAGGAAATGTTTTTTGGCATAAGAGACTTTGTTGGTCTGTTCTGCCAATAAAGTTTCCCTGCTGTTGTCTTTTCCTTCTAGCGAGTTTACTTCTGCTTAATTTACAAAGTTTAGTGAATAGAGGAGGGTTGGAGAATCCAGGCTAGCAACAGTGTTAGGGACAGGTTTACAAAACTTAAATCATTATTAGAGGTCATTAGGGTTTTTAACTTCTTGGGTTGTCTATATTGCCAGATCTGTGATATCAAAGAACAAGGCGTGCGAATTTCTCCATAAAGCAGTGTGAAAAACCAATGACATATTGGGCCTGATTTATTAAAGCTCTCTAAAACTGGAGACTATTATGGAAGAACCTGGGTGTTTCAGCAAACCTGGATGTCCTAAAATCATTTGTTATTAGTTGGTAATTGTTTTCAATCCTAGATCCATTCCAGATTTGTTGTATCACCCAGGGTCATCTATGATATTCTATCTTTTCCAGTCCTGAGAGCCTAATAAATCAGGCCCAAATGAATGAGAAGTGAAATTTTGCTCTTTTGTTAGTTTTCATTTTAGAAGTAAAAAGACTTAAGCTGGGTACACACGTGCAATAATTGTCATTGGAAAGGTTCTTTCACAATCCTTTCCAAGGACTAAGGACTGCACAATGCATGAACGAGTGCTGTATATACAGTACCATTCTGCTGTATGCAGAGGGGAGGGGGGGGAACGATGGAGCGGCACCCTGCTGCGCTCTCTCCCCCTGCACTTCCATTACGATCTTTTGTCGTCCATTGCACGTGGATCTGCCAGGACAGTCGGCCGGACATTGGACGACGGGTGCTGTACACACGCCAGATTCTCGTCCGATATCGGCCCTGAGCCAATTATCGCACGAGAAGCATTGCAAGTGTGTACGTAGGGCCAAGAAATAAAATCATATTCTCTTCTTTTGCAGAGAAAAATGTTTTGCCAAAGTAATTTTGTGCAACAATGTCACTTTAGCTATCATGCCTACATAACAAATCATCAATCTTTTATCAAGAGCTACTCTGTCATTAACCTATCGCCCACTTACTTTGTACCTTTTCTGTTCCATACTTAAATCCTGAACAAACATACTAAAACATCTAAAGACTGTTATAATGTAAACAATGGTGAACTTCGATAAAAGACTGAGTGATAAAAGCTATTCATTTACCCAGTGCACATCATTCTGAATGTAATATATATGTATAGAAAATCAGGTGATACAGAGGCTTAAATTAAAACAACTAAAAGAAAACTTTGTAGAAAAGTCAGACATCCATCATCATCCTGTTTACAGTATACATATCATTTACATGAGCAGGATTGGAGAAGCTATGTTAGTTCTGTAGGAACAAACACCTCATTTGAATCCAATTTGAATAAATAAATAAGAATATTAATATAGCATACTGATTCCTATAATTATACTTTGTTGCTTTGAAAGTTTCAAGGAAGAAAGCACCCTTCATTCTTTGTAATTCTAACTCCTACCTGACCTAGGTGAAGGCAAAAACATGGAGCCTCATCCAAGTTTTCTTTTACTGGGAAAAATAAAATTCCTTACTCCTACATGCAGTTATTTATATTATAAATATACAATATAAAAACTTATAGTAAACTCACTTTTTTAATAATCTACTGATTCCACTAGGACCTGACTAACCCACATTTTTTTCTAACTTTTGGCCATGTAATGTCCTGCTACTGTCAATGAATCAATCCATCATCCTTCTCCTAAACAATTATATTAACTCAAAAATCTTTAGTATCTGGTCCATAAATCTGGATGATGTAACCACAGCAAGCAAGGAAGTCCTTTTCAGTGGTGACTGTTGGTGCCATTGGGCGGCAGGACAGGTAAGTATTAAGGTGAAACCGATATTGCTAGAAGTGTTTATATCAAAAGCAATATGTTAATTCTGTTTTGCCAAAAAATACCCTTTGTTCCGTACTGATATCAATTGTTTAATGCATGTACATCATTCCGGTGCCAGGTGCTGAGAATGAGGCAACTCTTGTTGGCATAAGGAAACAAAATTCAGATGTAGCAGGGGAATGGTGTTGTGAAAAGCTCTGACTAGAGAATGGACTTGTTACCATTGGAAGACAGTATGGGCCTGATTTATCAAAGCTGTCCAAGACTGGAGAAGATAGACTATCATGGGTGAACCTGGGTCATCCAGCAAATCTGGATTAGATCTGTTCCAGTATTGAAATCATTTGCCAACTAATAGCATTGATTTTTAAGAAATCCTTACCAGGTTTGCTAGATTGCCCAGGTTCCTCCACAATATCCTATTTTCTCCAGTCCTGGAAAGCTTTATAAATCACGCCTAATGGTTTAATAACAGTGGTTTTATTATGAATTTGCTCACTCTGTGGCATTGTCTTTGGTTTAACTTATAATGAATACTGAATGAATACTGAGTACCAATTTTTAAGTCTTTTGTTTTATTAAAACAATCATCTAGCATCACAAAACTTTTGGGGACTAGGAAACATTGTCAACTAGGAAATATTGTCTGATTGCTATTGCTTAATATTGCAGTGATGCAAATTTCTGTTCCCCACACTCTCCCCTTCTCCATAGTCTTAAACATGAACACTGAAAATCTAAGCATTTGTGTTCCTACAAAATCTCTGTAGTAGATATCATACAACCAATTTTGTATTTGATAAAATTGTAGATCATCGCTATGATTATGACCCCTTTTGTACTGATATTTAAATGTATTTCTCTAAAGCACAGCATCAGAATGCTTGGGCATTACTGGTTTGGGACAGGCTGTGGGGATTACTGTTGATTTTTATGTCTTGGAGTCCTCTTCTTGTTGGATCTGCTGAAGTATTTTTCTTTATGAAGATTATACCGAGCTTTATTCACAGCGGTGTAAAGAGCGGGGCAAGCAGTGTAACATATGGCATATAATCAGCTTTCAGTTTTCTGTACTCAGATTAGTTAAGTGCAATAGTGTGGATTCTTGCATACAGCACATCTACTACTTTTCTTGTTAGCTCTGCACATGTATAAGGATAAGAAAATGAAAGCTTGGCACCCTCTAGCTGCACCAGAACTATATTTGTCAGACAAGAGGTCCTGAAGCCAAAAAGTAAACTAAAACCCAACTAAATCTAAACACTGAACAAGGCAAATTCTTAAATGTAAATGATAAATATTACCATTATCACTGAACTTTACAAATGAGAAAACATTGGGTATCCGTGCACCTAGTCACACACCTACTTTAATTGGCTTTTAGACTGTTAAAAGATCAGGGTCAGAAATGGTGATGATGGGATTTTTCTGCAGTAGGAAAAGGGGGAAATTATGGTGGGATTGGGGGCAGTTTTGTGATGATTCATGTAAGTATGAGATAAGGCTAGGGCAATGACTTTGGGGCAGATAGTAAGTTTGTTTAGGGTAGGGGAAAAAAAGGGTTAGGGGTAAATATTGTGGAATTTGGGGCAGATAATTAAGTGCTTTAGGGGTGGCAGGGCATGGGTGCAGATGATATATAGTGACATCAGGTCTTATTTTTATTATTATTATTATTATTATTATTATTAATAATAATAAAAATAATAAACAGGATTTATATAGCGCAAACATATTATGCAGCGCTGTACATTAATTAGGGATGTAACAGAAATTCTAAACTCCCCATATACACTCCTATATATGTATTTATTTAACGGTTTGCCTGGAGTTTAGCTTTAAAACAAGCTCTCACTGACCTCTGTAACTGAAGCCACTGTGGTGTAATCCATTCCTAATGGTTCAGCTGAAGCTTTTTACTTTTGCCTTCAACTTCTCTCTGAATCTCAACTTCCCCTCCTAGCAATGACTTTGATGCCTGCCCAGATTTTGATCTCTAATGTTAACAAACAATGGGTGCACGGGAGGAGGAGGGGGGGCACCCTGATACTAGATCAGAGCATCTTCGCTTTACTGTGAGTTTTGAGAATAAATTGTCCAGAGTGAATAGAGCTACTCAGGCCATTAAAGACTTAACTTTAAATTTGAACTCCAGCTTCCAACCAAAACAGAAGCTCCTCTTCTATGAGATTGGTTACTTTGATTTGACTACATACAGCAAGCTTCTCATTAGAAACCGCAACATACCAAAAAGAAAATGTCTGCTCCTGACTGGAAAACAGCATCATCTAGCTCTCCCCAGGCTTTCTGTCCCTGACCCTTTCATTTATGGAATTTTCGGTCAACAAGGAGGCTAAGAATCACATTTGGGCACTACCATAACTTACTGTTCTCATGTGGTCCTCTCATCACAAGGGAGCAAATGATATGATTCTACATACCCAAAACAATGGATGACTACTAGTTTTAGGTAAGTTTACAACAATAAAAATATAAGGTTTTGCTTTTAATAAAACTTTTTTTTTAATTAAATTACTCACATTGATTTTTCTGTATAAAATAGATACAAGGACATCAGTATAATAAAGAAGGCATGAAGAACAATGTGTGACATTACAAGTTATTCCATATACATGAATTCATACTGATACAATGAGAGTTAGGTCACAGAAAATTCCTTGTATGCTTATAAACACAAAAAGAATATCAGCATTGATAACGCACATTACAATATACCTAATGAATGGATGAAATATTTGGAAATCTTTGGTTGCCTTCATGATAATAGGAAGTGACAGAGTTCAGAGAGATGTCACCTCACCATCTGTAGAGGGCATTCAATATCAATATTCGCGCTTCCAGCGAGCGCGGATTTCATTGATGAATCAGGGGCAGTGTGTTTTTTGACCCACTGCTGATCCTAATAACTGTGGGCCAATTTTTATTTTATATAGCTGGCCCTGGATTATTTCTACAGGCCAATGTCTGATTACTCCATCCCAACAATATCTCAAGGCTCTCCCACAGCTTCTGGGAACCCTGGGAGCAGCAAAAACTGTTTAGAATGGCAATTTAAAGATGATCAGTAAAAATCTATCATGATCACAGTTCATTCACATGGACTTTACAATGTTTATACTTGACATGTCTGACATTTATTTCAACTTAGCCTCCCCTTTTAAAAATATAGCGCTGAAAATAAAATCCAACTGCCATCATTTAGTTTTTATAGGTTCTCTGCTATCAGAAACATATAAAAAATATGTTGGTAATAAATAAAATAAACAAAACAGGGAAAAGTTGATATGTAGAATAAGAATGAAAACGGTTAAATTGAAATATAACAAATTATGTGTATGTCCTTTAATATGACCCACAAGAATTGATGCGGCATGCAACAATATAGTCTAATCCTTTTGGCCTGCCTTGATCCAATGGCATGATGTGAGATCATATAATGCATCAGCAGTCAACTGACTGCACAACTTTTTGGAAAATCCAAGTATAGGTTTACCAATCCTTTCTTCTTCTCAATGAAAAAAGGAAATAACATGTGCTGAGGGTGGTATCCATGTGTACACTGCTTTTCTCCATTGTTTTTTTTTCCAACCACTGCTTAGCTCTTAGTCTGCATTTAAATAGGGAAAAGTATGAATTAAGTCTGAATGCCATCTCTACACACCAGTAAGGATGATGCATGGAAGAGTAAAAAGATCTGCTTTTTATTTTTTACTGTCTGTGACCTATTGGGGAGATTTCTTTTTGGAAGACAGAAGAAATTTTTCCAAAGTTTAAGGACTTACACACCTAGTCAACTAGAGTCCATTTTGAACAATTTACCCTCACTATTTGTTTCAGTGGCTGGGAAATCTTTTCTTGTCCCTTTCGGACTTGACAATGGTTACTAGGAGATCTAGAGGAGAGGAATGTACAAATGGGTACACATTGAGCAATAAAACCTTTTTTTGCTCTATCCATATTATAAATACACTTTAATCACATTCTGCTACTGGACACAGTAGTGATTTTTTAGCAGTGGTTCTACAGTAAGGACTGCACTCTTCCAAACTGCAATTTTATGATCAGAGTTAAGATCAAAGTCAAGACTCATATGATCTTAAACAAACTGTGAAATACTTTTGAGTTTTACTGTTGCAGTTCTTTCTACTAGCATAAGAATTTATTATATTGCAGAATTTAGTATTGCAGTCTTTTTTATTCCAGCTAGTGATATAAAGACTGCTGTAATATATAAATGTACCACAAGGTGTCGCACAATTGCCTCTTTTCCCATAACTGGTCCTAAGACATAGCTCACACTGGATACTTGTATAAACCAATAATACTGAGTTGTGTATTCATGTAGATAGACATGAACTATCATGTCTATGAACTAAAGGATGTTATAGTTTGCTTTAGGGAATATTTGCTATTGCTTTCAGAATAAATGTATCATACTGCATGTCTTTAAAAATCAACCACCCAGCCAGGTAAAAAGTATAAAAAACAAATTCTGATTGGCTATATAGATTAACAAAAAAAATCTTCTTTAGTAAATTACACAAATAGCCAATCAAAAAAGCCAAATCGTTAAAATAATATAAACCAATGCAATGATTTTCTAGGATGTACTAGGCAAAGTAGACAGGGACCTGGTCCCAGGGTGGCATCAAGGAATAATACCTTATCCTACATAGAATAATTGTGTCTAAAGTATAAAAAATGCAACCTTTAAACAACATAGATCTTTCTCAAATTATTTATTTTGCACTAATTAATAGTGACAATGAGTCTAAAGTGATTTTGTATAATAATTCTTCTCTTAATAGAACTTTCTTTGTATTGTCATCATTTGACCAGTAGAGGGCAGTACTTCCCCAATGACCATGGCAGTTGGGAAGTTGTGTAGTTTATATTATACATACATTTATGTTTACAGGGATTAAATATTAAATTGTGTTAACATCATTTTTTTTAGCTAAATTCACAGTGCTGGGCGCTCAGTTTCAAGCGATAAGCACCCAGGAGCAGTTGGAAGGAGATATTGATATGCATTCATGAACGTTTGCTGAATGCTCTATTAAGTGGTTCCGCTGCAGTTGCAATGATTGCAGTTCTCTAATGTCTCAAATGATCATGGGGCATTTGCTGTTGAAACTGTTTTTCAGCTGCTTGCTGATACAGTTGAAAAGCATTGCCATTTCAGTAAATGGAAGCTCTCCCTAGATAAAGTATTTTACAAAGTTTGTATACTTTTTTTTGCATGTATAAAGAAATAAATTTTACATGGTCATTGTAACTTCCTGTGTGCTATCACACCTCCCATCTTTTGGAGAAAGGAATTTTTAAAATCAAAGTGTGTATGCAAATAGCATAGTTTTGCAATAATGCATAGTTTTGCAATAATGCAATAATTAAGTGGCTGTATAAAAGGTGCAAATTAAACATTTTTATGGTGTGTAAATCCAACTACGAAGAAGGACAACTGAGAACAAAAAGACCGTCCCTCCAAAACAGGGACTTGGTGGATATGCACTAAATTGATTTATTAAACAATGGTTTTAGGTTTTCCAGCTTTATTCTATAAACTACAGAACACCTTCTACCTACGTTATGGAGATGAACAGAAGGCGAGTTTTTTTTACCCAAATTACAGATAGTCTCATGTTTATGGGTGCCTGTATAGCAACTGAGTGTTGTCCCTCTAGGCCAGGTTAAAAATAAGGACTGAACAAAGGAAAACTACCACAGCCATCACTTGCAAAATGTAAAATGTTGTTGGTGTAAATACATAAAAGGTAGTCAGGGATAGGATTTGTATCTCCACAATGGTATTTCAGAACAACGGAGGAAGGAATTAATGAATGAAGCTCTCAGCTTGTAATAAATCTTCCTATAATCTCACTTACTGATCCTGTTTGGCTTCACCTTGCTGAGACACAGAATTGATAAAATGATAAATGAGTTTGTAAATCATATTGGTGAATAAAACACCAACAGCGCTGGTATAATATATATTAATGAATTTACTTGTTCAGAAGTAAAATGTAAATGATCAATTATTGATATTCTAGTGAACCCATAGGAAATGTGATGATTGTGTTGTTATTAATTCCCTTTGTTAGAGGTAAGGAAGTTTATGGGTCCCCGAAATTAGTATCCACCAAGAAATATAGGAGAGATCAGGGGGAACATAATAACTATTTTTACAATTTGGGAACTTTCTTCATCCTCTTCCATAGCTACCTCTCACATCTATCACTAACTTCATTCAACCCTTTATTTATCATGTAAACATTTTGTTTTTTCCTCGTGGTGAGTTTATACCTATACAGGACTTATGTATACAAAGAGACGGAAAAGCCTAGCCTGGGGGAGCACCTGAAACTTAAGAAAAAAGCCTTGGCATTTGTGAATGCTGCTGGAAAGGTTACTGGATTAGCAGTCTAGAGAAACTCCTGAGATGATTCCACTACAATCTTGTAGGGTCATCCGCTGAATCTATCCTTTTACACACCCAGGAAATAAAAAGACAAAAGAGGAGGAAGGATGGTAATGAATCACAGCAAAAAGCAGATTGTAGGGAGGAGAAGAGCACTAAGGTTCACAGCAAGTGTGTGTTGTCCTTAGGGACCTGCTGAAAAGAAATGACAAGCCCAGCACAGCCAGGAGCACTAAATGGTTTATGTAAGAAAGCACTCCATGTCCTATTATCATGATGGAGTGTGAACTACTCTCTTTATTTGTGGTAAACCATCATGCTGGGCTAATCCTGACTAGCAAGTTAAGGGCCAATTGTCTTCTAATTATTAAAGCTGTCAGTAAATTAAGGCCTCCAAACAATATCATTATGGAGGCTTTTACAGTTTCTGATTTTCATACTTTAAGATGATATATATATATATTGTAAATGCCTCCATATTTGTTTGGAAGCCTTAATTTACTGACAGCTTTAATATAAATACACATCGGTATCGGATAGATTATAGCTATAGCCATATATAAAAGCCAAAACACAATACTAGGGATTTTCGCAGCATTGATGCATCAAGATCTACAGACAAATACCATATCACTTTCTTTATGGGAAGTTTCAGTAGAGTTACACTTTCAACTGGAAAACTAATATTATTACATAGTATAGTGCTGACATATTACACAGCGTTGTACAAAGTCCATAGTCATGTCACTAGCTGTCCCTCAAAGGAGCTCACAAACCCTACCATAGTCATATGTGTTTAATATAGTCTAAGCTCAATTTTGGGGGGGGGGGAACCAATTCACCTAACTGCATGTATTTTGGGTGTGGGAGGAAACCAGAGTATCTGGAGGAAACCCATAAAGACACAGAGGGAGAACCTGCAAACTCCATGCAGATAGTGTCCTGGCTGGGTTTTGAACCTGGAACCTAGCGCTGCAAAGGCACCAATGCTACCCTCTGAGCCAACATGCTGACGCAAGATGGACCTTATACATGACATTATAATACAAATATAGACTGTATTAAGAAATAGTTCCCCGACAGCCTATCTGCAGTAACAGCACTGAGACAAAGATGTGTAATTTCCATAAGTTAGGTCTAATATATTTTAAATGGGTGAATATTACATTTATTCATTGGATTTGGATGCTTTGAGTTTAGGTTAAAATGTCTGAGTATTACATAGTTATATACCGGTAGTTACATAGTAGGTTAGGCTGAAAAAAGACATAAGTCTATCAAGATCAACCACTAGAGAAATAAACATATCCCAGATATAAAACCCTATGGACTTAGTTGGTCCAGAGGAAGGCAAAACAAAAACCCTGGTACAATTTGCTTCAACAGGGGAAAAAATCCTTCCTGGTTCCATGAGGCAATCCCTGGATCAACAGTATTGAAAGTGATTTTTATTCTGCTGCCTTGAACATGCTATCGTTATCATGACAAGGCCACATAGAAGATGTGAAAGAATTTCTTTTTTGACCACCCCTCAAAAATCTTCACTCTAGATGGTAAAAGTGACAGATGGAAGTTGATTAGCCAACAAGACGTTTTCCTTTTGCAATTTTTGAACATAAGTCATTGCATATCTAGGCAGACATGCACCTTTTTTGTGTTTTTAATAATTTTGTTTTTTGGGAAATTAGTCATATTTCTGGCTTTCTTTGCCTGCATCCAGTAAAATAACTTCAGTGTAAGTTTTGGCCATTTGGGAGGTTGGTTCCCAACCTGCATCTTATATATGCAGCAGAGACTACAAACGACTTTTTTTTTTCAAGGTATTTTTCTTTTTTGTCGTCTTTTCAAAAATAATGACTACAGCTGCCATCTTAAATCTCTGCCATCTCTGCAAAACAATAGGAAGGAACTTGTTATAAAATGATAAATTGGTACTGATACCAAATGACGCCTGTTTACTTAGCAAAGAATAGGAATATATTTGCATTCCTGCATGTCCATGCCTTATGCATACAGAAGTGTAGATCTACCACAGGATTTAAACTGAACACAGGACAAGATGCTAAATATATATAAATTATATTTTTGTACTGTATTTTAATTTTGCTCAGCTCCTAAGACAATATGGCTTTATTGCTAGCCCATGGTGGTAACTATCATCCATACACCAAGGGAGGGAGGCTCATATTTGTTGCCTCTTTAAGAGCTTTTTGCTGCCTATCTCTCTATTACATGCCGCTTGGATTGCCTGGAGAAGATAGAAGATTGTACCTGGTCACATTAAACTAAAATGCTTTGATTGGCCCTATATTCTGAATTTATCGCTGAACCATGCACACAGAGTGGGTAGACAAGGCTGGTAGACAGAGAAAGGCATTGCTGGTGGCCCAGAAAGTGTAGCAAGAACCCCAGGGGTACCCAATCCAAGGTTTTTCTTTGGGGATGGGGGGATACTGATTTCTAGCTAGTCTGCTGCCATAGCCCACTCAGTATACTGAATGAGAAGCAGGCAGTGGCATAGGAAGTTCACAATTGCAGGTCCCTTGCTCCAGAGTAGGTATAGGTGCCCTCCTTGTGCCACTGTCTGACACCAATGCCAAAAAAAAACAGCAGGAGGTTGATAACTAAGTATAGCATAGGCATTTAGACTTCTCACAATTAAAAGAATAGATTTTAAGATTAATTATTGTATTTATATGTAAATCACATATTCTGATACAGATACATTTTATTAGGACTTGCATAATCCCTGCCTCCTTACTGTCAGATCCAAATCTAATATAAATATGTAATTATCAAGTTGGTTAAAGCTGAATCTGAAAACTGAAGCAGGAGAAAATTACTGCAACATGACAGTGTGAAATTCCTGGCAGCGTAATACTTAACCTTTTTAGACCTGATGTGATTTGCTTTCATCTTACTCTTAATTATCTAAATTATTCTTCTTTTTTTTTCATTTGATGGGTTTGGTATAACTGCATTTTGGCAGAAGCAAGGGATTGGTAGCGATAATACTGTTGGTTCTGGGGACAAGGGGCCTCAGGCCCATAGATTTATTACCTAAAAGAGTATTTTAGTTTTTTATGACAGTCCCCCCCAGGCAGGCCCAGTGGGGAATGAGGGATTTAAGAGGAGACACTAAATGTGATGACTGCTTTCTACCTGCATTGCTGTTACCTGCTCTTCCAGTAAATACCTGGAATGACAATAGATGACTTAAGGCTTATCGTTACTTTTCTGACACATCTTCTTCAGGTGCTGCCTGTAGTGAATCATACAAGCTTTACAAGAAGAGGATTGCTGTAGTAATGTGCATCCCATCCAAATGGGAATGTAACTTTTATTTCTTTTCTATGCCTGTAATTCAAGTGAACTCATTCTTCAACTATTACATTTTTCCTACATGCTGAATGGAAGAAAGATGAAAAGTGACAGGAGAGTAGAGTAGTGTAGTAAAAGTAGAATTCAGGTGGAACCAGAATCCATGTTATCCATCTGGTCCCATCTGTAGGATGGTAGTAGGGTACAGTAGTGCAAGGTAAAACACTTATTCCACTCACCACTGGGCTCCCCATGTAGGATGAAAGTAGAGTGGAGTAGCGGCAATAAAGTTTAGATGGAAACCTCTTCCCATGATATGTTTGTAATCTGGATAATGCGTTTTTATTCATTATTTAGCATAGGTTTAAGAATAGTTCTGTTTCTAAAACAGTACATTTTTTATAAGGCCATTGCAAAAAAAGCAGTGGCATTGTGCAACATGCAGTAAATAATAGCAGACAATTGGAAATCATCTCATGAGTTAATGTAACACTTGATCTAAATGTAATTGATTCATATGTGTTCTCACACTTTATATATAATAATTGTTCTCTGCTGAGATAAATATGTCTGTGTGCCCAACGGTGAGTACGCCATGTGCTCATTCTTCTTATCATTTTTATTTCTGGCTGTTCTTAGAAGATGTCTAAGCCAATATTCTTATCAGACCACTAGTCAAGCAGCAGATACTACAGCAACTTAAGGTGCGTACACACTTCCAATTTTTATCGTTCCAATCGAACGACGAACGATCGATTGGGCAAAAAATCGTTCGTAAAAAAGTAACCAACGACGCCGACGAACGAGGAAAGTCGTTGGAAACGAACGACCGGACCGGCGGGTCGGATTGGACGACGATCGTTGAACATCGTTCGTGTGTGCGGTCGTTCGTTGATCGTCCATGATCTGAGCATGCGTAATAAACGAACGTTCGTTCACTTTCCTGTCGTGCACATAGTTCCTCTATCGCTCAAACGATCGTATCTATTGTGTGTACAATATCTACGAACGATCGTGTCGTTATCTCTAGGTGCAGGATCGGTGCTATACGATCGTTTGTATATATTGTGCAGGATCGTTCGTCGTTCGTTTTCCAACGATAATAATTGGAAGTGTGTACGTAGCTTAATAGATGTCCTAGACTCTGGACCAGCCTTTCTCAACCATTTTACCTATGGGGAACCCCAGGTAACGCCTGCTAAAACCAATTTATGAGCGGTTGGTAGAGAAAGAGGTCTTTTAAACTGGTTGTCAGTGGAAATTTTGGCCCCCTTACAGTGGTGGCCATAATACCACATTTATAGACAAAACCTAAAAGCTGCTGGCTCTACCAAGCAGTGTTGGTCAAGGAACTTCATCATCAAATGGGAGGTCCATCAGCCGCAGTTTGAGGAACCCTGGTTGAGATTCGCTGCTCTGGACTTTTCAAACGAACAAATGACTGACCAGGGTCTCTGAGTTATTAGACAAATATATTTAGGGTGAAAACATATGGACAGATGACACAAGATCTGGTTGTGTGCCTTTCTTCAGTACTTCTAATTCTGTGCCAGTCAGAAATTGGTGACTTACAAATGTGGGCTCTGCAGTAATAATTTTATTATTAGATATAATTAGATATAGTTCAAAACTAGTCTTGCTTGAACATTTACCTTGTTATTTACCCTGAATTAATAATATGCAGTTCAGATATCTTGGCTTAGAAAATCTTGGCTCATACATAGCTGCTGATTTTCAAGGTGTGGTTTTAGATACAGGGCAATCACTGCGAATGTTATTACATGCATGCAAACTGCTACATGTTTTGCAAGCAATGTGTAAATGCAGTGAACTGCACTGCACTACTGGTATGCTAAAAAGCTGTCAGTGTACCTTTTAAAAATAATACTAATTAACACACCTTTGTTATATCTTCTAGGTAATACACTGCTAAAATTGAATGACAGTTATATCATCAATAATTGTTTCCCTTTCATTGCAATGAGCTCCAGCACATGTTTCTGCTATCAAATGAACTGATGTTTTCATTAGGCTTAGTAAATTTTAACGATGGCACAATTTGACATGTAAAAGAGGGTAATGAAATAACTGCTTTCCTCTTGACAATTGACATTGTAATCACTGAGCCTGGATTGCCTGTTCCGGATCACCAGGGCAATTAAACCAATCTCCAGTGACAGAACCAAGCTGACAAGTTTGAAGCTTCTCAATGGAGATCTTTAAAGTTAAGAAGTGGGAAGGTGTGAAGGGGAGAATGAGTGAGGGATTTAAGCCATTAAACTCCCAATACATTAGGTGTTAAACAAACAGTCATCCCTTTTCAGGTGAGTGGTACTACATACACATCACTCTGAGATAACATTGCAGAGCAGGTCACAGCCCAAACATAGCTTCTCCCATTACAATGACTTTTGGCCAAACTCCCCTCAGGTGTTACAGGATTTCAAACAGGATCCTTTACACTTAATGGCTGCAAATGGCTAAAGAGAGACATTGCTAACAGAGAAGAATGCAAACAGGGTGTCAGACTTCCCTGTCATTTTTTAGTTAACTCAAGACAAAGAGGACATTAACGGGCAGCCATTTGTAACTGATATGACAGGATCTCCTCATCTCACCACAACAAACTGTTTAATGGTGTAGGCTGGTCCCTTACATGTGGGCTAATAATGACAGGTTAATGTCCAAAATCCTCTCAGCACCAAAGTAACGGTTATAAATACATGCAATCCTTACATAGATATAATTTACTGGCCTCCATTGTGTTAGGTTTTGGACTGTACATTTTAACGTTCCTTAGACATTCTCATGCTGGTTTTTAGTGGTTAGTAATTACCTACACATTATGGAGATCCTGCTTTTGTGTTTATCTGTGTTTGTATACTACACTACCTGTTTATAGCTTTTCACATTGATCAACAAAATTTCTATCTATGGGATGTGCTCATCAGACACACAACTGAAGACAATATAGTTGTCTAGAAGAATGCTCCCAGATGCCACATGGCAGGGCACGTAACACAACAAAACTAAAAGATGCGTGAGGTTGTTTCTTGTCTGCCATACCATGTCCTCCATCCAGGCCATTTTTTTCTGTGCTGTCCTGCTTTTCTCTTTCTACTTTAAATGTAAAATCTTTTACATTTGACTCATTAGCACTTTGGTCCTTTGCTGTAATTTGCCCAGGACCAAAGAAGCTACCCAGTCAAAGGGACACAGAAAAGTAACAATTAATTGCAATGACTATACAAGTGCTGCTATATAGAAATAGGTCTTACTGGGAGATGCCTTTAACTGGTTTAAAACTCAGATCGGAGTCCATTATTAAAATAAAATCATCCTAAAAAGAATAAAATTTGCCTGTAATAGTCATACATGTAACTTTTAACTACAAAGACATCACTGTGTATCAGTGTCTGCATTAGTTTTTTCATAAGCTAAGAACATTTTACTATACTTGACCCAGGTAGCTCCCATGTCACCAGTCCCTCCCATACCCAACTTTCCTATACCCTCAGCATCGGGAACCTGCCTGGCATTACACCGATGGGTCCTCCACAGAAAAACAAGCTCCATTCTGCTGTCCAGGGTTTCACACGATGCAAGACCCCTTCTTCTAAGATGGCACTCCTCATCCGCAGGGCCTTTCACCAACTCATCCTTTTTTTAGAATGTAAAAAGAGGATAGCCTGTATACAGCTACAAACCAGTGGTAAGGCATCGGAGGAAGACCCCATGCTTCTCTAATATATGAGAGTTGTGATCGGGGAAGAGCCTCTGCTTCCATAACTAAGAAGCTGCAACGTGATCTGAGGGAAATAGGGCAGCCCACTGCCTCTTTGGAAACAAAGATGGACGATGGATGACGCTACCACGGTGCTTGAACCTTTGGACCATGATTTTGAAGAAGCCCAACAAGAGATTATTCTCTTTAAAGAGCAGTTGGAAGATTATGAGAACAGTGCCTGCAGATGCAATCTTCGAATTTGGGAATATTGTGGACCCACAGGGGTATGTAACAGCTCTATTTCAGGAACTAGTTCCAGATGTTCCCCTAAGTATATTAGAAATGGATAGGGTTCATAGAACCTTGGAAACCAGCAGCCAAGAAAGCTCCCCAAGAGATGTAGTGGTTAGGCTACATTTTTTTCTCACCAAAGACCTAATTCTGCAAACAGCTCATAATTCCTCACGTTTATCATTCCAAAGCTTGTAATACAGTATGTTCGCTGATTTGGCACCATTCACTTTAGCGAAGAGACAAGCTCTCTGACCTTTTCTCGTCATCCTGACCAACCTGACCTGGCATCAGGTACAGATAGGGATACCCCTTAAATTGTTATTTCAATTTGGACTTACCTCCGCCTTCTCAATTTTCAGATAATTTATCCCAAAAATTCTTCTGCGGATGTCATCATCCAGGAATCATCCACTTCTCCTACGGCTTCTCAGCGCTTCCAACTACTGGTGAAATTAGGCTCACAAGTTTTCCAACCGAAATCTCCAGGTTGAACCAACCTGTCCTATAGTTCATTAGCCGTACCTGGGTTCTTGCTGTCTTTACAGTTACATTTTCTCTTCTACAGGGTTTCCATTTTCATTCTTTGTTTCTAGTTCCTGCTTCCACAATATTTTGTTTTTATGTTTTTTGGATTTCAGCTTTGGGCAGGACTTACAGTTAGACCTTTTTTTTACTGTGCCCAAATTATTTCCTTTTCCAGGTGGTTTCTCAGGCTCATTGTTACCCGTTGTATGACCCATGTTCCCCCCTTGAGAATGTCGCCTCCTCATTGTCAGTATGAGGTTAGTGCATCATTCTCCTCTTAAATTTTTTTTTTTAAATCTAATAATCTACCACAGATTCCAGTAGCTTATTAGAACCTTTGCAAACAGATATAACAGAGCTGGAAATCCGCTCAGTAATTAAATCTCTAAATACGGGTAAATGCTGAGGCCTGATGGCTTTTCCCAAAATTTTTTGAGAAAATGGTGGATAATTTTATGCCTCATTTGGTGTCTCTTTTTAATTGCTTTAGGGAGTGTTTCAGTTTTTCTTCAGAAGCGCTAAAAACCTTTATAGTTATGTTACCTAAACCTTCATCTGATCCTCATTCCTGGGCAAATTATTGACCAATTTCTTTGCTGAACACAGATGTCAAAATTTTGAGTAAAATACTTGCTAACAGTATCGTTTTTTAGGTTACCTGATACATAAGGATCGGGTAGGCTTTGTCACGGCTGGAGACAATGTAAGTAGAGTGCTACAACTTTTACATTTCACTAACTCATGCCCGTCACGCTTTATCACTAGATATTAGGAAAGCATTTGACTAGGTGTCATGGCCATACCTGTTTTTTTGTACTGAATTGAATTTACCAATTGGGTGCTTCGGCTACTGTAAAATACATGGGAGTTGAACCTCCATTTTCCCCATTCTCAGGGGCACTAGGCAGGGGTGTCCTTTATCACCTATTTTCTTTCTCTTGACTATGGAACCCCTGGCTGCAGTTATTTGGGCAAACCCGGACATAAAAGGAGTTCAAACTCATAATATAGAACATAAAATCAAGTTATTTGCGGATGATGTGTTACTGTCGTTTTCATCCCCAGTAGCTTCGCTCTTGAATTTATGCTCCATATTGGCAGCGTTTGCACAGTTTTCAGGGCTTACGGTGAATGATGCCAAATCAAAAGCTCTCAATGTAATTTTGCTGGAACAAGTTATTAGGTCACTGTAGCTAAATTTTGCCTTCCAATGGGTAGACATTATCCCTTAGCTGGGGGTCAATATTCCTTTTCGATTGACTTCCCTATAACATTGTGATTTATACTCCTTTTTTCTAAGGAATTATCAAAACTAAGTGGCAGGTGCTCCCTATCTCTTGGATAGGCAAAATACATGCTACATCAAAATGACCTATTTTCCTAAATTGCTCTATATTTTTCGCACACTCCCAATTCTGGTTCCTGCACCTGCCTGCACCACCTGAAACAGGCGAACATTTTAATTTTATCTGATACCTGCGCAGATCAAGAGTATCAGAAAAGGTTTTGTACCTTCCTAAATTATCTGGTGGTTTGTCATTTTCTAATCTTCGCAAATATTACTTGGCAGCTCAGCTGGCTCCATTGGTGACACTCCACTGTACTAAGGAATTACCTATCTGGGCACCGTTATATGAAGCTGAATACCCCTCAGCACCGATTTATAACTTATTATGGTTTCTGGCCTCTCAGAGACCATTATTCGAGGATCCTACTTTGTCTTATGTAATGGGCATATGGGATCGGGAAAAATCACCGGCTGGTTTGATTTCGCCACACACTCCGCTGTTGGGGTGTTACAATGCCCTTTATTTGTCCCAGCTTTTGACAAGCCTCAAGCTTTTACCTGGTGGGTGGATAGACCTGTCCAATATGTATATGACTTCCTTACTTTTTTGGGGTCAAGACTTTGCATATTTAAAAGAACGTTGAACCCTCCCAGACAGGGAACTTTTTTGATACCGACAGATAAGACATTTAATTTTATCTTTGTTGAGAGAGTATAAGGAGAATCCCCTTTCTTTGACAGTATTTGGATCTTGCTGTTTAAGGAACCCACATTCTGTGGGCATGAAATCTTTCCTATATATAGCATTGGTTAAGGCATCCCAAAAACTATCAAATAAGGAAAAGTGGGAGGCAGATTTGGGAACTACCATATCTGCAGGGGACTGGGATAGAATATGGCAGGCTGTTTCTACATGCTCCACCAATGTTTTCATGCAGGAAAATGCATACTAAATGATCCTTCATTGGTACATGGTCCCTGCTAGGACTGCAAAATTTGTCTCTGGTCATTCTTCCAAGTGTTTTAGGGGTTGTACAGCGAAAGGTACTTTTCTCCATATTTGGTGGGAATGTTCAGTCGTTAAA
This sequence comes from Pyxicephalus adspersus, assembly GCF_032062135.1. Classification (NCBI taxonomy): domain Eukaryota; kingdom Metazoa; phylum Chordata; class Amphibia; order Anura; family Pyxicephalidae; genus Pyxicephalus; species Pyxicephalus adspersus. The sequence goes on along the minus strand of NC_092859.1, from coordinate 75,689,345 downwards.
CATTGATGGATACGTGTATAAAATCATCTCTGTACCATACTTCAAATTATCATACGTAAGAATCCCTGGAAAGCAATATTACACTAACCTGTCTCTTCAGTTCATAAACATATGAACCGGTTGATTTCCCATGTATTTCTCGCAATTGGATTAGTTAAAGCATCAGCTTGGTGGAAAACCACATTGAGTTTTGCAGCTGTTATGTCACGTACCACAGACACTATGATTATGGAAAGGATGACTGCTGTTGTTGGGGACACCCTTCCTGGTTTCTATAAACTATGGACTCCCTGGTTGGATCACCATACTACACCTGATCTTGATACCAGGTTGTTACATTTATGATTGTACTATATGTATAACATTTTTAAATGATGTGTCTAATGGCCCTTGGATTCTTTTTTTGTATTGTCTTTGTTATTATTGTGTTATTTTTATTGCTTTCCCTTTTTTTTCAGTGAAGATTCCTATTGTTTGTTTATGTATGTTTTATAAAATTTGAAAAATTGAATAAAAATATATTGAAAACAATATAAATAACTTTCAACAACCTAATTTTCATCTTTTTACAGGCCTAAACACCCTGATAGGTTGCAGACCCAGGAAGGCACCCCCAACAAAAACCAACACACCACCGAAGACCAACAGATTTATATTTTTGGCCCCAGGTGCGCCCCTTGTCTCAGGTTCCGATATCAACCCTACACCAAACTCCTCACAGTCCAAGAGTTGCCACAAAACCTGCCTTCACTATGGACACCATCCCACTGATGAGTCCTTTTATCAATATTCCATCATCAACCAGACCCTGCCTACCCCAGACCCCAACTGCCCCAACCAAAGTTACTATTAGACAAACTACCCAAGGTTCGGGGGGGGGGGGGGGGTCAGGTGAGAAGCTTACTCTAGCTACACCAACTACCAATGCCCCCTTTTTTCTGCTCAGCCCTTTGCCATCTCTCCACCCCTACTGATCACCTTACCAAACCCTACACCCTTATCTTCCTGCCTTACATAACTGGTTATCATTAGCACCCAGTCATGAGGCCCTGTGCCTATGCTGGCTTTTTCTCGTCGGCCTTGGGCCTGCCTTTATTTCAATAATGGGGTGTCTAGGGGTAAGGTATGGGTTCTGCTATACCGCTGTTTACTTTTTCTGAAAGTAATATATCTTTAGAGGTATGGATTGTATTTTGCAGAACTTTTCTGTCATTCATTGGTCACCAAATACTTCTTTCTGCAATAAATTCTGGGAGTGTTTCTGGTAAATGAACATATTTATATAGTGCTACATAGCCCCCTATTCATAAAATGTGTAGGAATGTTCAATAATAGATCTTATACCTGTAACTGAAGAAACTGGCATCATTCATAAGATTAAGTAGAGTTCACAAACGTTGTGAACATATCCTCAAGGCAAATCACAGTTAATACAATTCTTCTCATCTTTCAAGTGATACATCTACAAGCCTTGCAGTATTGCATACCTCCCACCTTAAAAAACAATTATCTATTAGAGTATTCACGTGCAGATTCACAGATACTTAGTTATTGCTCAAGCCAAGGTTTTATTTAGTTTTAAAGCATTTGCCTAACAAAGTACAACAAAGATAGCAATGTTTGTTAATTTGACCCAGTGGATAAATGAATAGCAAATAATAGTGTTGCCAACAGCAACTGAGGAAATCCAAGCACAAAAAAAAAAATTAAATCTTGTTATTGTTTTAATAAAAAATCAATTAAATATATTGTATGTAGAACAAATATAAATACCTAAATCTGTCTTCATATGAGTTTCTTATAAGCAGCAGAGATCACCATACATAAAAATAAATAAAACCTAAAATCAAATTGTACAAGATTTAGCAAAACCAAAGTGATATAAAGATCTATGTAAACTATCTAATCAATTTATATGCAATGAAGTAGGCCATTGAACTACATAGTTCTTGGTAAGTCTAAAAAGGATTGTACAGTAAAATTGGAACATATTTACACAGCATTATTTTAAATGGGAGATGGAATGGTGCCAATCAGAGATCTGTTGGTTTGCACGGTCCAAAATATGAACATTCTCAGTGTTCTGCTTCTCCTTCTTTGTCCACTCACAGGATGGGAGCAGGATGATCAATAAGTTGAGTGAGATCACCTGGCTGTAATTGTGGTGTCCCAATAACAAGACTGGTCAAGCATTTTTAAAAATGCAGATAAAATACTTTAACCATATATAAAAATTCCAACCTCAGATGTTTGCTCAGATGGTTTACAATATTCTGTTATCCATTGTTATTAAAACTTGTTGAATGTTGTTTTACATGAATGTCACCGATGATAAACGCATCAGATTGAAGTAAGCCCCACCAGACGGGATTGAAGGATTTACATCACAGAGTGCTTTAAGACCTATGTAGCATAAAGGTCCAAATATCAGGTGAGCGAGGGTGTGTGTGAAGCACAAGTGTGATTTCTAAGAAAACAATTGTCTTCCACTTAAGGGAAAATGACTCTAATTGGTTGGAGATAATTGTTGCAATCATAAGTGGAGTAAAAAATTTTGATCTTTTATTAAGAAACTGGTTTTACAGATTTTCTTTTGCACAGAAAATGTCATAATTGTAGGTTTTGTAGTCCTTGTTTTGTTTAGACACAGGCCTTTATGTTTTTAAAGATTTGGGGTTTTAATACCTTTGTTATGTATCCACCAATATCACACAAAGTGAAAAATAAGCACAGCAGCTATTAGTTAAAATTAAAATAGCTCAGGGGTAGAGCTTTATTGATTTTTGCACCTTTCATGTTTAAAAAGAAAAAAAAATCCCTTTGTTAGGAGAAAAAACTGTTCAGCAGCCAGATTATGCAAGTTTAACCATGCTGATGTCCAGTGTCTGCAGTCAACCTATCAGTATGACATGTGACCTCTGTAAATACCAGGATAACATTGTGATTGTCCTGTTTGACAGACAGCACAGCCCAAAACCTGCTTATAATGAAATATATAAAATAAATAAATGCTAAAAGATATTTCACATAAACTGGTTAAAATACTGCAAACAAATATGTTTGAATAAATGAATATATGAATTATTTGTTTTCAAACTTTGTCTTTGTAGATTTAATTGGTGTATGTGGATTATATGTTTGACTTACTAGTTAACCTGTAATGCTGGTTTTATACATTGCAGAGAAAACATGCAATAAATAACTATATCAAAACTGTGGTCCTAAATTTTCCAGGTGCTAATGTCATAAATGCTAAGATTAGCATTGGTGTAATGGCCAAGAAATCAGCCTAAGGGCCCCGTCAGACCCGTGGTGTGAAACCACGAAGCTGACAGCTCCCGGCTGTACAGCAAACGGCTGGGAGAGGCGAATTGCGCCACAGGCAACAAGATGTGCACACAGCTGCAGATGTAGTCACTATTGCGTCCTGTGCTACAGTCTGTTGCAGATTGTGATGTCCCTGCCGGTCAAACATACTTGAATTGGAAAGATTGGGACTGTAGCTGAGCCTCACCAGCCATCCACTCTGAATGGCCTTAACATTTCACAACGAAATCACTGATTGTAGTTTGATGGTAATATGTGACCTGGTATGGCCTAAGGCCAATAATGAAATCCTCTCAAAGATCACTGCATTTTCACAATTTTTTACTGTTTCCATGCTGTTCAGAATTTCTGCAAAAATTTCTTTTAATTCTGCCATGTGGCCAATTTTGGGAAAACAAATCCAACACCCTTCGGCTTTCAGTTTGTATTAGTTTGCTAGCAAACTGGATGTTTCTGGTTTTGTTTCTGGTCACATAGACAACCTCATTAGCTAATTATTACTTAATCAACCTCCTTCCTATTTAAGACAATGTAAGAGTGTTTTCCTCATTATGTGAGTAATTGTTGTAGAAGAGAGTATAGGAATCATAATGAAAGACAGTACCAAGCCAATGCTGAAGCAGTTGAGACTATTGTTAAAGTGGCTCAGTTTATATTATGCAAAAAGTATTTTGAGAGAGACAGACAGAATGTTTATAGGTAAGAAAGTATCAGAATAGGTGGAAAAAGCACACATCATTATAGTGAAGGAACAGTGGGACACTTGTATACAGATCCTCAGGAAATGGCTTCTTCCCCAGCAAGCTGCATAATACTGACACCAACAAATCTTGAAACAAAATATAAATATTTCACAGTATTGATTAGTAAAAACAATATATCTAGATGTTTCTTCTAACATACCAAATCTTTATTGTTTGTTCAGATCCAGGGCTGGATTTCTCATCGGCTTGGGTGCCATGATAACGAAGGGCAGCATTTGTTCCCCTTGGCTTTCTGTCACATGAATTGCTCCATCCATACATTGCATTAAGGATCCATTTTTTTTTGGGGGGGGGGGGACACAAGCTCCTGGTCTAGGGGAGTAAAATGAATACATTTGTCCCTGTTCAGATCCTCTTTATAGTGTAAAAAAGAAAAAATTACAACTGACTAACAATAAATATGGGACTTATCTGCTGTATATTACATTGTATCTCTACATTTACATTTTCATTCAAATTGTGGAGACCCTCAAATATACAGAGGAATATATTATTAGCCTGCAGAATACTATAAATAATTACTTAACCAAGAAAATATCACTTTGTACAACTTGCCACATCTGTATTTAACTATCCTTACATAGCACCAATGTAGTTACACAGTGCCCATTCAAAGCTTGCTGATTATAATACATCCGGCTACAGACACAATGTAGTCTATATATAAAGCAGCGAATGTGCATTCACTGAAATATTCCTTGATGAAGAATCTTCCAGGTCCATATGTTTCAATGGCAGTAAGTGATTCTCCATCAGGCAATGTTTCAGCGAATGTCAGATTCACTGTTGTATAAATATATCTCAAAGTATCTCTCTAGGGGCCTGTTTTATTAAAGCTCTCCAAGGCTGAAGAGAATACACTTTCCACTTTTAAGCTGGGTGATCCAGCAAACTTGAAATGGATTTCTTAAAAGTTAGCAAATTTTAGCAAATGTTTTCAATCCTGGACCAGATCCATTCCAGGTTTGCTGGATCACCCAGCTTCACTGATGAAAATGTATACTCTCCAGCCTTGGAGAACTTTAATAAATCAGGCCCTGGGATACAACACTCAAAGAGCCTTTAGCTTTATAACGGCTATAATAATACATGTATTCTACAAATGTTATTTCCCTGTGAGCTGCGGAGATCTTCAAAATGTGCACTGAAGAAATTCATATACCATGGAAAATATCTTGCCTAATCAACAAACTAGAGTGAAATTTATGGTTTACTTAATCCAAAATGATCATTAAATTCCTTTTGGCTAATACTCATAAACATCCCAAATGTTACCCAATACTACTAAATAATGTTTGTTGGTAAAGAAAATGTCCTGTTAAAAAAATATAAAGATGATTTTCAAGTGTCTGTACATATATCTATACAAATCTTAATAGTGGTTACCAAAGGTATCTTACATTTTGTGTGTGTGAATGTAAGGGTACATGTGTGTCAGTATGTTTGAAGTATGAGAATGACTTCAGGACTATAGAACTTTATAGATACAAACATGGAAAGAGCAACTGAAACAATATCACTCAAAACAGGCCAACAGTTCTTTAATGCTGGTATACCACTTGTACCCAATGTTTAATCATTTCTATTAGCTGTAATTATGTGAGCTATTATAAAATCATAATCACCATTATTTATCTAAGGTCTGTGGGCACATCCTTCAGTAAATTATCCCCCTCCCCTCCAATTCCCCAGTCTTGTACTAACCAACTAAAGATGTGCTAATTCAGACAGTCTTCCTTTAATCTTATTGTAGATAACAGATAAAAGATGCTTTTAGACTACATGTTTTTTCTTAAAAACTCATCTGATTGTAATAACTAATAAGTAAACGAAACTCAGGACTGAAACCAGCCTGAAGCAGGACCCAAGTTTCCAGGAGCCTTAGTAGACAATTCAATAGCAATCATGTTATCCGGAGCAAACAGTCAGAACATAATCCCTCATTATTACAAAGGGAAAAGAACAATATATTTACAATGTAGTAAGATAAGCAGCAGTCAGAATGGACCAGCTTGTGATCTGAAGTTAATGGTCACAGTGCATTAACTAAAAACATAGTGCTAAAAACCCTATTGTACATTATATTTTCAATGAAAAACCTAAAATTTCTGTAACTATGTATCTTCATAGAGAATGTCTACCCTTTTCCATCGCCCTTCCCATCAACCCCATACACTCCATTTACAGATCTCAGATGAGTCAATGGCCTACTTTACCTGCCATGGGCCTGTGTGTAGATTTTGCCCATAGACAACTAGGAAGGTGTTTCCTCCATCCATGTTGAATAAAGAGCTAATCTTGGGTTTGTGGAATAAGGTATAGTTTATGAAGGGCTAGGAAAAAAGAAGCGTTTATTACAGTGACATTACAGGCCCTCTTATTGCTTTGACAATAAGCTCATCATAAATGCGACTGAAATTGGTCTCTGCAGCAAGACCTATAAATCCAAGGCAAGAGGCAAAATTCTGATGCCCTGGGCTAACAGGAAGTTGGTGTCATTCAGTCTGAAAAAAGGTTTGGTAATTTTGGTCTCCACTAATGTTGTATCTGACAGTAGTGGGGCTGTAACAGTAAGTGTAATCTTGTTGTTTTGACATCTATGGGCTTTCAAAAGCCACTGCTTGTGTTCATAATTCTATAGCGTATCATGAGAACTTGACAAAAAATAACATTCCACTTCCAAGAATAAGGAAGTTTTAAAAAAACTGGTAAAAAGTTTTTTTTTACACGAACTTCCTTTCACTCATTGATTTTATTTCACAATCCAGATTTTTCAGTGGTCGCCAATCAGATGGCTGAGGTTGAGTTGCTTTGTGTGTTAAATAAGGATTAAAGAATGCTGATAGCAAATATTGATCAGATTAACACTAGACCTTTATTGTTCGGCATGTGCTAGAGATAAAGACCACGTATAAATATCCTGATCAGTAAACTGAGCCAAGCTAACAGTTCTTCTTTGGAGCTGCTTTGTATCACAATGGAGAGCTTGCTCCCAGTTCAGCAAACTATGGGGTCTACAGTGCTGCTAACCAACAAGACCACTGTAAGTATACTGCTATTATTTAACTTCATAAGATGCTTCAAAATCATATAAAAAATTATTAATTGAATCATCAAGTATTTGTTTTTATATGTCTATAGCGTGACAGAACCTAAAATTATTCTGCTAGTGTGTGTTGGACTTGAATAGTTAAAGGTCTTTGGGCCCTCAAGTCAATCATTGAGGTTAAAATCTTCCATGGCTGATAAATATCTATTTGGATCTGGATATTGTACCAGCATGGAATCTTTAAAAACTCCTAGCAAACGCATGCATCACATAATCCCCTCTGCTATCCCTGGGCAGGATCTGAAAATTCGATTTGGATGCCACTGAATATACAATGCTGACCAACAGCTTTATTACATATATGTAATATAGCTGCATATGTTTGTATATACAGAAGATGAGGAGGGCATACAAACAAACTAACACCATCAGAACATATTCAAACTAACTATTGCTCCAAGTCCAAGGGTGTACTTCATTAAAGCTAAAATTGTCTATGCAAATTTTTTAACTTATGTTTTTGTGCTTTTTCAACTCTTATAATTATTGTGTGTTTTGCTATTTGTAGGCTGTTGCACTTTTCATTTCTATTCAGTAATCCTAGTTATGTACTTCTAATTAGCTAACTAGCTATCATAAATCATTTGAACGTTATCTATGTGTTTTTTCAAGACAGCAATTTTACATGTACAATTTCTACAAGAGAATAGATTTTTTTTTTCTTCAGAGTGAAGTTCCAGAGTGTTCCATTTTTATTTAATTTTGAATTTAAAATTTTCTGTCCTGATTGTTATGTTTTGTTGGTTATTGTTTTCATGTTTCAATTGTTATTGTGCATATGTTGAGATCATATTATGGTGGAAATAATAGTGATCGGAAAATATCTCTGAGACAATTATTGGTTTTCAAGACTTGTCTAGTGGTACCCATGTGCATCCTTGGAAATAACAATTATTAGCTGGTCTAGTTAGAATCTATGGGCACCTTAGAAGGTTTGGCTGTATATTCAGTGTCATATTCAAGCTTTAATGCCTTATTTTTACAGATCTTAACATTTAGCATATGGTGTATGTATATATATATATATATTTATATATATATATATACTGTATATAATTTACCCTATATTCTATTGAAATAATCATGAAATGTTCCAGACATACCAGGTAATAGAACTATATTTGTATTGTTAATGCTCATTGTATTATACATTTATAGGAAATGACTATGTTCCAATGTGCATTCCTGCAAAAAGGTGTGATTTTAGGCTTGGTTGCACTGAATCAATTTGCATATTATCATTAAAGTAGAGATCCTTGTTTTACAGTTTCATAAAAAAAAACCTTTTCCAGATCATTTGTATTCCAACCATTATGTTAGCAGCAAATCACATCATTTGCACCCTGTCTTTTTCCCTGTGGCAATGTTCACACAGGTGAGTTTGCCATCCAGTTCTATTACCACAACAGGTTTTAGGGAGATATGGAGATGATGATATTCACAGAGAGGAAAGGTAGCAGGAGGAACGCGGGGATGGCAGTCACAACAACTGATTAGCTCTTGTGCTTTGCTGCAAGAATGTTGCTGCTGTGAAAATAATGAAATTATCATCACTTGATCAGATGATAACAGCTGAGCTATTTTTATTGTTAGAGAAATTATTGCTACCATAAATACATAGTTGTAGCCATTTTGTAAGAGAGAGTACATGATGTGTCTCACCCGTTTCACAGGGCTTGGGCTTCATACACACCCTCAATTATTGTCGCTGGAAATTATCTTTTATGATCATTTCTAGCAACAAAGGAGTGACAGATGAAGGAATGAGCGCTGTACACACAGCACCAATCTAATCTATGAAGAGAGGAGGGTGGAGTGATCGGCATCTCACTCTTCTCTATTGACTTGTACAGGGGCCATTCATCCTCGGCCGTTAGTGGAGCCGTCGGATGGATCCATAAGTGATATCGAGCAACCACTGTACACAAGTCAGATTTTCACCTGATATGAATACAACCATTTGTATCGGACACAAATTATCTGACGTGTAAACATAGCCTTAATCTAGGGACCTAATCATCTTATATGATAAAGCCCTGCAAAATTGGTAAAGCTTTTTGAAAGGTATGTGACCTTGATCTCATTTCAATAGACAAAGAAAAGAAATCACCATCTTCAGTTTGCTCCTCTGGTGAACTTGTGAATTTAAAATGTAAGAGTGTAGAAAATGTAAGAATTCATATTTTGTTGAAGTAACCTAAATATTCAGAGAATAGGACAACAATGTAAATACACAAAAATAAGAATCTCTTAGAATGTTTTTGCTCACATTCACTTGTGGACAAATTAGTTCAAACCGTTATAGTGCTGACTGTCTTTAGTTACCATTGCACTGTAGATGTTTTTACTACTGTATTCATTTTTGTATGATGAAAATGCAACATGTCTTCTTCATTTAGCAGATATCCAACAAACTGCTAACTTTAGCAAGTCCGAAGCCAAGAAGGGCATGGATTTGTAGGCATATAAAAGTCACAGTGCCATCCATTGGTGAGTATTAAAGGATAATAATGCCGTATCGCTACCTAATGATGATGCATCTGATTTAGGATGTAGCAAATCTAATGTGGCCTTTGTTTAGAAGATATACCATCATAGGAGAACCTGCAGGATTTAGCAAACCTGGAACAGATTTCCTAAAAATCAGTTGCTATTAGCAAACATTTTCAATTGTGGGCCTTCTTCGTTTTAGGTTTGCGGGATCACTCAGGTTCTTCCATGATAGTCTATCTTCTCCAGTCCTAGAGAGCTTATTAAATCAGGTCCATACCATATGCAATGCTTTAGGAATCCATAAACACTAGATGATTGCTGCCCAAGTCTTTATGGAAACCTTCTGCAAACACCTTCAGTTGATTGTTTCAGTTTTTTTCCATCTGAACAGTGACCATAGCCATTCAGTCACCATAGCCAGGCATCTCCTTTGGGTAAAAAGTTAAAATGATCAACCAGATGGCATTTTTTTCTTGCTGTCCGTATTCCCACCGGTGGACTTTATGCAGAATTTGGTTTGGTGACCGATGGAAATAAGACACAACATAATGGAAGTTTGCACTGTAACAGGAGGTGACGGGATATTTTTAAGCCTGAACCTATATTGTGACAACATTTTATTTTTTTAATACCATTGGAGAGATTTGTTCTCAATTGTTGTGTTTAGCTGTATTGTGAAACACCTTAAATGTTCCTATTTTCTCAGCTTCTCTTTATATGAATTAAATTACTGACAAAGAAAAACCAAAAAAAATGAAAATACTGACAATGTTCCTCTGTCGCTGTTGTGGTCTGATGTGATACATAGAACTTCCTGTATTGGTATGGTGTAGTTTTAGCAGTTTTGGAATCACAGATGCTTTTTTCCTATATTATTTTCTAATATAATGTTAATGTTGTTGTTGCAGGCATAATTTGGTATCTACCTCTGACCTGGCTTATGCACAGCTACCTAGAACTTACCTGTATAAGAGAGATGGACCTTCTTGGACCCAGCCAATTAACTTCAGGTACATTGTTCCCAAAATTGTCTTTGCACCAATTGTTGCACTTACACCAATATCCCAGAACACAGTGACATAAACTATCATGTACATATTTAGTTACTTGTTCACAGTGTATTCAGGAAATACACACAATCACCAGAAAAGAACTTTCCAAAAGCCACAGTTTGCACAGAGGAGTACCTGTACACAATTTCCACGGACAAACCAAGGCTGCACACCCGCTTTCTGTCAGAATCCAGTGTCACTTTTCTTGTTTCCCGAGCATGATTTTATTTTTAGGAAGCATTTCTTTATTTGCTATAGCAGCAATAAATAACAAAGGCATGCAGGTCTTACTTGTCTAGAATCTTGCAACCCTTATACACAAACATTTATATGAATAAAAATGTAAAAACATAAATATGTTACATAGTATATTGGTCTTAGTACCAGAAGCCTGGCAAAGGATTTTTATGCGATTGTAAAAAGGTGGAAGTACTTGTGGGACTACAAGTGTCAGGAAGGGTTAAAGAATGACACAAAACACTCAGGCACTGCTTAATTAAAAGTTAGTACTTATTTTTATTGGATGCATACAATGGTCCAAAACAGCAACAGCTCCAACAGCAAGATCACGCGACTCAGTTTACCCCAAGGGAGTCCTCATTTCCATATCATCTAACTGGGAAGAGTCAAGCAGGGAGAAGCTGGCATTTCTTTACGCGTATTTAGAAAATGTCAGCGTCAGCACTCAATTCTATGATATCTGGAGTTAACAAACTATACACAATGATTTCAATCAATCAACTCGTTGCATGACCATTGCATGACCTAACCCACAAACCTTTATCTAATGCAGTCTTTCCCAACCATTTTACATGAGAGAACCCTTAAAATAATTTTCAGGTCTCAGGAAACCCCTGAAAAATATTTATGATATGCTCGTTTCATGTTGCAATATCCTGGTGGTCAATGGGATAAATGCCTCCTGAATTGTTGGCCAGTGGAAAGATACAATTGAAGATAGTAGTAACTGACCCAAGAGGTACAAATGGCTCATTGCTCAGGGAGCCCCCAGTAACCTCTGAAGCAACCCCTATAGACTCTGGTTGAGAAACACTGGTCTAATAACTAGATAAAACACCATTTAAATAAAACATTTGTCATTTATATAAAGCCATGGTGTGCTTAACTTACCTGAAGTTTATTTTACCCTCCAGTAAACACTATAGCCCTAAAACTTAGACAGTTACCTTATCATTGTCACCAACCGATCCTCTGTGCCCAGATCTTACAATGTTGGCATCAAGATGGGATGATGTGTCTTTTGTGAGATGTAAACCATCTTTGGCAAGGCATTTTAGTTTCTATGTATACTGACGTTTAGGTAAAAATCTGTTTTATTACAAAATGATATTATCAAAACAATAATGCAATTTCAGTACTACATACATTGGTATTTTGGTAAAAATGATTAGTAGTAATTACCTTGTTTTTTTTTAAAAGTTGTACAGGTTCTGATTGCATTGTCCGTAGTGGTGTTGGTTATCTTCACTGTCTCTGCTGTACTGAAAGTTCACCAATCTTCTGAAGATCCTTCCATTGTTGGTACCTGTTTGGAGAGAACCTCAGTGAAACATTTACTGCAAGCTGTACGAAGTCAGATGTATCCTCTTCAGGCTCTGGCAGCTTTTATCCTGATTAATAGCTACCTGCTATTACAGATCAGCCAGATTGCACACGTCTCATTTGGAGAAGCAAAAGACAATGGTAAGTCATAAATTACACCACTGCTGGTTAACCACCATGAGCCCCCTGGCCTGATCACATTTTCAAATACGTAAACATATGCAGACTCTGGCCTCATGTTCACTCTACAAGTTTGTAATGGGTTGTAAGCATGCTGCTATTGTAGTGCAGCATCCATACCTGTAATCAAAGGCAGCTTGGAATCTATTATTTTAGTCTAGTACTAGTTAGTTAGTAAAAATAGTAAAAGAAAGGTAAATATATGCATTTTTGGTGGTTTGCAATTAGGTTATTTTTGCCTTGGAAAGGTGAAGCATAGATTCGAATTCAAGATACACTGGACCTTTACCAGGATGCCATTGCCTCGCCCTCTTTATTTTCTGCATGCACTCAGCACCCTATTTTACTAATATGGGGACAAAAGTACTCTATAGGACTGCTGAAGGCCATCGCGAGTATGCCTCCCTATGGGAATGAATGGGGCTACGTTACTTAAATGCAAGATGACCAAGGGTTGGACGCTTTCTTAAGAAAGACTGTATTGCAGGAGCACACAGTTAGGATCTCTGGAACTTGGACAGAGGTAAGTAGTGGAACAGGTGGGTTGCACTACGGTTCTACGCCCTTACCAACAACATGTTCCAAAGTTTCAGAAGTCCATTAAAGTAAAGTTGGAAGATACTATTCATTCTCAATCTTGTACTTAAAAAATTGAAGAAAAGATTTCGAGCACTTTAAAAGTTGACTTCAACAAAATGATTGCCAGGACCTTTTATGTGAAATGCATAAAACACTTCTAAAAATGTACATGTAATGTGAAAACATTTACACTTTTAAGATGCAGACGTGTAAATGCACCTTAGGGCCTTTATTTTATATAACTTGGAATCAGCAGAGGAAAAAAAAACTAATTTTGTTAACATTTGCCAAATCCACTTGTCACTTGTTACTGAAAATAGTATTGATTAAAGATTAAAGTTATATAACAAGATGTTAATCACATGCTATTTAGTTACTAAATTATCCTTTACTCACAATGACTGGTTTCTAGTATGTATTCAGATTTTTTAAATGACTTCAGGAAAACAAATATGCTAAATTCAGGAACAAAAACATAGGTAATTATTGTAACAAAAACAGGTAATAATGTAACACAATCACACAGTAAATAACCCCGAACTCAAAAATAGTTTCATTGCTCTACTTTGCAGAACTTCACAATTGTTGTAATGGTAATTAGAGGCTATAAATCTTACAAATCACTGAAAACAATGTACTATTTACTACGGCTGATCTATGACTGATCTTATTTTATTAGCTGTTAAGTGAAGAGGTTGAATAAGGTTGATTCCAATATAGCGCTCCCTCCAGCGTTTAGTATTTAAATATCTACTAGTAATATTTAAAATGTAAAAATGTGAACGTTTAAAGTAACTATAGGGTGATTACTGCAATAGTAAGTATAAACAAATGGTCATTGAAAATGCAATACACTTTTCTTTTTAAAAAAGCTGTAAATGTTTTGGGTCAGTTTTTCCTCATCTCTTAGTCCCTTTTTTTACTTGCAGAAATATACTGATTCTATACCTTGTAGCATTTCTAGCCTACCCCAACCTAATTTATAAAGTTTGGGGACAGGTTTGCTAGATCATCCAGGTTTTCCCATGATGAGCTAACTTCTCCAGTCTTGGAGAGCTTTAATATATCAGAACCTTATGATTGGGCTTGTCTAGTGACCCTCAAATGCCACAATTCAGTGCTATCTCTGTAAATAAATATATATCTGTTTTACCAGTCACCATGATAAAGGTTTCCCAGAGTACTGTGGATTTTTTAAAGAGAGAACAGAGTAGCAGGTTTCTGAATGAAAGTTCAAGAGGGGTTAGTTAAGTTTTAGCTTGAACTATTGTGCTTTGTAAACAAAATGCTATAAACAGATATTAACTGTGCACATTTTTTTCCAGAAACAGTAGCTAAGGAGAACAAGAGACTTGAAACTAACAATTCAGACACTGCACTGCTGCTGCTGCTTCTACCAGCTGAAAAGCGACTGACCTACATGATGTTTTGTGGAAATTTTGCCATTCCTTTGATTATCTATGCCATACAAGGGTCAGAAATAATATGGCAGAAGGAGAAACTTTGGGGATTCCTTTATTCTTTCATTTTGCTGTTATTACCACTAAAGTACTTGTCATCTTCTCTTACTTTTTACGTCATCAGTGTAACAGACCTCAAGTTCCCGCAGATTCTTTTATTTCAAAGTGTTTCAAATTGGCTTCCAGCTCTGTATATTACATCGGCACTTTCTCTGTTCTTCTTTTCACTAGCCCTAAAAATGTATATAGAACTAAGCTTTAAGACCCTTTCATTGAGCTCCTCTACAGCTAGTATAACTTTACGAAGGAAAATGTATTCTTATCCCCCTTCTCCGTTTGGAGTAACTTTGACATCAGTGCTTGTTTTAGGTTGTGAATTTCCCTCTATACTGCACTTGATTAGTTTTATTGTCCATGGGAGTAGTGATATCCTAATTGTTTGCTTACTAGCATTCAACACTGCTTTCTGCTTAGTGACTGTCATTGTGTCAGTGGTGGTGGGGTTCAGGAGGAGCTGTCACCCTAAAAAATCCAGGATAAAAAAGAAGCGAGCAGATAGTGGGGTTTGCCTGGCAAATTCCTTTGTTTACCAGACCAGGTCAGAAGCAGGCAAAGCAAAGTGCTGAGTGGTAGAAGTTCTCCTCGAAAATGATATGTCTAAAAGTACTAAGAACTAGTAAAGAAAAGTACAGAAGATTTTTAATGTTTCTGCTGCAATAAATAAGTCTTTTAGGCAAGACATAACTGTAAGCAAGACAGAAATGCTTATTGACTTGGTATTTGTGTGTAGAAAATTGGTAATTTCCAGACTTTGGGCACAATATATAACATCTATGCAAAGATAATGAAGATCGAAATTACCAGCTGATAGAAGTACAGATGTATTTTTTTTTTTTTAATTATGTGGTCATAAGCAGACCATAGCACAAGAATACATTGCTGGGCCTTCCTATGAATATATTTCTTTTTAATATTACAAAAACTTGCCAAGTATATTTTAACATAAAACACAGATATACCATGCTCAGGCAGGGCCAAGTAACGAGGTTGCCTTAATGTCCCCCTTCTTGGCTTCAAATACCCAACTTTACTAAACTACCCCAGTACTTCAGAAAATATCCCAGTACTTCCAGGTATGGAGGAGAATGTAATTAAATGACCTTCTTCTCATGTGACCACAAAAATCTGCACTGTCACATGAATGCAAATAGACAGTCCAGAGGGCCCAAAGCAATTTGGACCTTAAATGGGGCTTACTGTTTACTCCCAGGAGCGAGGGAGCAAATAAAAGGTGAATACTACTGCAGAGGAGTAAATAAGTGAACTTGTTGTTATACCCCTCATTGGGAATGCATACATTTGCTTTGAGCTAATGTTTTAATCTGTGTTTACATACTAATTATAATATTTTTCATTTTTTATTATTTTATAGTATTACAATACACATACTATTTATATATTTTATACATGTATTACATATACATATTACATACAGTTTATTGCTTACACTGTTTCTATGTGGGGGATTTTTTATTTCAAATAGTTTTCAGTGTATTCAGCATTTATTTCCAGCATATCCTCCACATTGAATTAATAAATTGTATTTTGACTACTAAAATAAAAAAAACAGACGAGATTATGACTTCTTCATTTCGCTAGGCATGTCCAACCCTGTACATGACAGTTTTAAGTGATGTTTATTTCAGTTTGTTTAACATTTTGCACTTTATGTAGTCAGCATTTTGTACTATTTCAATAAATGAGAAATAACAAAAAACTATCTGTAGCAAAATAAATTATGTCTTTGTATGAAGGTTATATTCATTCAGTAGATTATCATTCTGTTTTTTTAATATATATATATGTATAAAATAAATCAGTCTTAAACTGTACAATAATTCTTTTATAAGGTTTCTGCATTTTCTCTAGCTGGGGCCTCAGGGTTGAGGCTATAAGCATGTTTTGTCATGCATTGCTTATGTAAACAAATATATTAAGTTTCTGCTGAATATTATATCCACTAAATAATCATTATATTACTTGAGGGGTCAGTCCATCCATCCAACCAGTTTTGCTCAGATGTTGAGTGGTTGAACCACTTCATCTCTCCAGTCTCTGTTGAGAATTTGCTGGACCTTTTTTGGTTGGATTGTTTAGTTATTTTACAATATAAATGCGGTAGTAGACTGGAGGTTACTCGTCCTTTAGCCAGAGGAGAAAAGTCCATAGAACTGTGACCTCCAACAACTAAAGTCCTTAAAAGACATAGTAAGTCAACCCATTATCTGGTTGGCATTCCAGGATTGTTTCTCCTGAAAATTATTGTACAGTCTACCCAGGTATTGTCAGCTTAAGATAGGTGACACAAAAAAGATCCACATAGATAACTAATTATTTATTACAGGAAATGTCACACCGCAACCTCATAACCTAATATTTTAAAACTTTCTCTTCATTTTTTTTCCGAAATGTGATACACTTTTTTATTCATAAAAAGATTATCTATCTTCTATATATGATACATGGTAAATTGTTGCATCACTTCTAGGATTTGCTATATATTTTACATAGATGCATATGACACGCACATAGATGTAGTCATTCTGTACTGGGAATGGCTTTGTCCAACTTTTGCCTTATTCAGAAATATATACTCAAATATATGTATATTGGTGCTGTGTGATTACTTCCTGCTCCAAAATTAAATTAAGTGGTAGAACAATATTGTGCACATAGGAACAATTGTATCCTGGTACCTGAGTGAGCAAGTATTTTACTTTTAATTCCTCTGCCACTAACTACTGGATGTCTAGATAACTTTACACAATCCCGCAAAGATTTCTTAGGATGCCTTCAACTCAAAGATGGGTTGGGTTACCATGACCATCTCTACATATGGTACACTATATAGCACACTCTATAGTAAGTATAGATGGCCATGGATCTCTTATATCAGATCACAGTTCAGCTCTGTACAAGAGGGTGGTAATTTCTGGAACAATCTCTGTTCAGTAGGGAGCAAAGTCCTCAATTAAAGCTTCATTTCATAGGCATCTTTTAACCACCATTTATCTGAAGCTAAAAAACAAAGGTCCAATATTAAATCACCTAATTCTTGGACTAGCTTGGGGAAAGGCCCCACCGGTCTGGCAAAATGTGACAGTTTCAGTTTTCTGTCAGTACCACAAACTGAAGAGCAACTTCAAAGTCAACCAGCATCTGAACAGCTTTAGGGCACAAGAGAAACGGAGTACAAGGGTGTTTCATTATGGGATAAGATGGGACATGTCTCTGACCTAAAACACGCACACTGAGTAATGTCTTTCTTATAAGAAAGCACAAGCAGCTACTTAGTTAGGAATCCGTACAACAAATATGTGACTCAGGATCTTATATAGAGCTTAGTGTCAATTAGGTATAGGATGTAATTTACCACTACATCTAAAAATTTCACTTAATGACATGTCTGCAAGGATTGTGGGAGTGTGTTTTTTTTTTTAAAAGTAATATATAATTATTGAAAGCAATCCTAATGCTTAACAAACTTTTTTAGGATTCGATAGGGTTGCCACCCATTTCAACAGGAACAGAAAGGAAATCTTCCAGTGGGGACACTTGTTCCCCTCTTCTGAAAACTGTCTTAGAGAATATATAAGGATATAAAGAGAAATTCCTTAATTACCTAATGAGACACAGATGACAAAAACCTGATTTTAAGCTTCCATCCAAAACAAAAAAGTATGAAATTTAGATATGCTTGAACTTTAATAAGAAATTAGGATAAAGAGAATATAGGGTAAAGGATCTGTCCTTTAATCTAACGTAAAGTCCTTTTCTCACTTTCTACTTTTTTAATATATGTCTAAAAGCTGAACCCTGAGCAGAAATAACATTCTGTTTTCATGATTACCATATATACTCAAATATAAACCATAACAAATAAAAATTGAGGTATCTACTTTTTACCTAAAAGGGAAAGCTACATTGACTCAAATATAAATCTGGGGCACAAAAAGCACTAACATTTAAAACTGTAATCAAAAGAAATACCATTAAATTGAATGTGAATTAAACATTTTAGAGGGGGAAAAAAAATCACATGTGCTCCATTTGTTATTATTTTCCCCCCTTTTTACTAGTTAAAATATTTTGTACTGTTGAATTGGTTGTGATAGGTCACTTGCTAATAAATTATATTTTGTGCATTATTGTTACCCACCAGTGGATGGTACTCTGTCTTTCATATAAAAGTGTGTTACAACCAGTTTATCTGAGACAAATGTATTTCCAGGACATGCCACTAGATATCACCCGAATATAAACACAGTTTTTTTTCTACCGGTAATGGTATTTTCAGGGCAAAAATCTTGGTTTATATTGAATATATATGATACATAATTAAATATTTTTTTTTTATTGAAACTCTGGGAATACTTTGGTATCTGGCCCTTGGAGTCCAGAGCTTTGACTGTCCAAAATTTCACAGGGATATTCAGCACAAGCAACTAAAGTGAACTGCTGTAGCACCCATGTGATAACAAGAAACATGGTTTTGGATGGAGGGATCAGACTGCTGTTTCTCATTTCACTGTCCAGTCAAAGCGCGGTAAAGGGTCAAAACTTGTAAGTGTTACCTAAATTCAACATACAAATTTAGGACTGCCAAAAACATTTCTTTTTGGTAGTAATATTTATAGACATCTTTATTGTGTACACAATGTAAAAATGTATTTTATTTTACTTCAGATTTTGCATAATATATATATTCTCTTCTGTAGAGGTTTGGCACAGTGATCAATTGACCTGAACTATGGATTGTTTTGTTTTCCTTTTGGAGGCATTTCCTCAACCAAGAGTATTATATAGAGTTCTGTTTGACCTTCCTAATGAGGAGGGTCAACAGCTAATGGTGCTATCTAAAAGGTGGTGGCACAGGTGTTATGTTCTTTTCACTTTAGAATAGATTTGGAGTCTGCATTCATTTAAGGGAAGATTTTAAGGCTCTTTTTTACTGCTTGCATAAGTGTTGTTTATGGTGATCCACAGTACATAATCATTTTCTTTTACTGCTTCCTTCCTTTTGTCAAGTTAGCAGATTTCACAACAAAAATAGGTGGGCATGCAAAGTAAAGCCCAATTATAGGAAGAATAGACTATATATCTTTTGTTCCTCTAATGTGCAGTACACTTTAAGATTGACAAGCTTTACACTATCCTACCATTAAAAAAATAGTCATACACTCTAATAGTTTATTAAACCACCATTAGCTTTAATCATGGCATGCATTCTCCATGGTACCTTTTGATAAGCTTATGCAATATTACAACATTTATTTATGTCCAGGCTTGCATTAATTCTTCACCAAGATTTTGAATTAATGATGGGAGAATCAGAGCTCTACATAAATTATTTTTGGGCACATCTCAAAGATTCTCAGTGAGGTTAAAGAGGAAGGAAACCACACTTACCTTCAATCCCGCAGAGCAGTCGATCCATCAGGTTTCTTCCATCGGGTCCCGAGTCATCCAGGTATTTTTCTCCAGGCTGACGCAGAGGGAGCACCAGGTGCCGCCAATCTACGCCACCGACGCAGGAGCATGATCGCGTGACGTTATTTAGAAAAAAAACGTGCCGATCTCACTGCACATGCGTAAGATCAGCAATTTTTCCTTTTGATGAAGGGGGGTCCTTCTGCGCATGCTCGAGATGCAGTGAAAATTGTAAGGTTTCAGGACCAATGCTGCCCATTCAACCGGAGTAAATAAGTATCAGTCATAAAAAGACATGTATTGCAAGAATTAGACTAAAGTGACATTTCTGTACAAAAACAGCCTAAGTGTGTGAACCTTTATAAAACAAGAACAGGCTTGAATTTGTAAATGAATAGGTTTACCATGCCATACGTCTTTATCAGACACAAGTACTACCTTGTCTTCAGAAATCAGAGAAGACACTTTATTTTGGAGGTAATATAGCCAGTGTGTCCCTGTTTATTCCTCAAGTAATTAGCCAGTAGATGTTGGGAATTGTTTCACAAACCACTAAAAATGACACATTTCACCCAGAGACAATGTTCTACTTCTGTTTTTAAGATGTATTTCCCAAATGAATTTGCTAAGGCTGCATAAATTAATTGATGCTAAAACACCTTTAATATCAATTATTCATTCAGTCCAGGTGAATTCAGACGGAAAATTAGTGTGAAAAACAGGAAAAAAAGTAGTGTAAAATACATCATGTTAGAAAGTTTATATTCCCAATGTGATTTAGCCTACTGACATTGAGCCAATTTTTTGTCTAATTACAGATATTAAAATGTTTATTTAACTTAAGAGGTATTTAGAATTGCACACTTTATTGTGTTAATATAGTCAGTGTGGACAATAAGATATTCATACTGATGTGAATAACATGGAAGTATTGTTGGTTGTATAGAACGTTATTTTTTTATTGTTATTCTCTTAGACAGAAGACAAAGTAGTAACTGAAAATCATTTTTTTATGATGAAGTAATGTAATTATGATGAAGTAATGTTTGGCAGGAATGCTTCAAAATTAGCAGCTCATATTTGTAGACCCAAGAAGACAAGCCATTCCCAAAAAGCCATTTTAACAGAATTTTGTAGTACATGTATAGTGAGCATGTATTTCATTTCATTTCATTTTGCATTTTATCAACTCCAGCATTAAAACCCATCCTGCATCTTCTAGATGTGGGGGGACTGCTAGAGATGTAGATGCACCCATGCTGGTCTCATACTATCCTTTTGGGTTGATATTAATACTGAAGTCGTTTTTTCCGGATACCCAGAAAGCAATGAAGTAATGACTGTTACAAGACCATTTGGACGAACCATGAGGAGAAACAGGAAAAACCTGAGCTCAGCACTGGAAAAAAACACTACAGATGGTCATGTGACCACAAGTAATTATGGCGATAAAAAAAACAATGGTTATTTTTTTTTAAATACAGACAAGCTATATGTGTGACTTTCTCAGTACATTTGCTTGCACTTTTTTTTAATTACTGAACATAGAGATTAGTAGATTAGTCATTAGTGGAGGCAGTTACTTAATTTGCCATCACTTGTGACACGATATCAGGCACATAGGGTGACTCATAGATTTGCATTTTTAGGAAGCATCAAAGAAGAACCATCATTTTATAATGAAGGAAGAAGGAACTGAGTATCTAATACGAAAATGTGTCTTCTCTCGTGTACAGATATATTTACAATCGTAACATAGAGACAGAAATAGAATAATAAACACAGGAAGATCAAGAAGACAGAAGAAAGCTAGGGTTTTAGATTTGGTAAATTAAACTGGCCATCCACCTAGGCACAGCATTACTAGGCATGTAGATTGACAGCACTTTGATCCACCTACTTTCATGCACTTCCTCATATTGGTATTTATGATTCTTCTCCTTTCCACTTCATAGTGCACTTCCCCTCTTAATACCGACATTTAACGCTCTCAAAATACCCCTGAAGATGTTGATAGGCGAAACACATCGGGTTTAGAGGCATTACACTTTTGTGTAATTTTTTAAAACATAAGGATTTTCCTGCATAGATAACCATCATATATCCTATCAGCATATATTAGGACATGACCTAGTACTTGATGAAAGAGTGTACTCACTTGTGTTTATGTATACTTATTTCACACACTTAATGTGATGACTTTCAATACAATTTAATTTGCCAAATCTAAAACCACAGCTTTCTTTTGTCTTCTTAATCTTCCTCGATTTATTACTCTAATAATTTGAGTGGGGTCAGCTTTGTTGTGTTTTTTTAGCTTTTTATCACAGGTTTGAAAAAAAATGAACCACAATACAAAAATAATTTATTCTAGATAGCTTTGTTTATAATTCCTTAGGGTTTGGCGAACATCTCCATTGCAGTGCTTTACTTCACGTGTTATTGTGTATCAACAAATTGATTCGACTGGTCTGCCAAATGCACCTCAAATAACCTAAAGTACATCTACACCATTTATGGAATTGCAGCACAACTCAAAACACGATATTTGTATTTTATTGAATGAGGGAGTATTTTATTAAAAAGCTTCACATTGTAGTACATGAATTGTGATAACATGCATAAAAACACATTGGCTTATGCTACAAATAAAGCTACTATTTACCATGGAAATTTGGAGTTGTCCTTTCTCAGAAAATACAATTACAGCATGTGCAATAATAAATGGAACCCTATTCAAGGAAAGGTTTGCTGTATGGTAATTTCTAAAATCTCATCTACAGATCCTAAGAAACAGTAAAAGTATTCTGGTAACACTGAAGCTGGCATTTGATAAAGGATTGCATAAGGAAAGCCAAGAACTGTGAGCTTTGGGGCAGCAAGATTTAAACATCTAAGAGAAACTTTTATAACTTGGAATGTGTGCATGAAAAGAAAGACTGCAGCAGAATTGAAACTTCAAATAAATACAAATATAGTTTGCATTCTTGCTGTAGGAAACAGCAAAGAGTAGTAAAATATGTTCCCTGCCAGCATGTTGCAGAGTGAAACTTGCCTATGTGTAAATGCACTCTCATTGAAGAGGTCTGACACATATCCTGCTGTCAGACCTATAGCTTTGCAATCAGTAAAGCTCCTGCACCCTGCTGATTGTAGATCTCTGGCTCTGACTCAACAAGGGGCAATAAAAGCCTCTGCAAAGGGATCACTGCCTCCCCACAGAGAGCAAGAGTCCCTGTCTTCAACATGCTGGCAGGGGCTAGGCTTTTCTGTGGCTAATTGATAAAGAAAACAAACTGTCAGACTTAGCATACCTTATAATTTGGTGCCACTAGAATACATTTAACTAATTAAAATGGAAGTTTTGTTGGGCTTTATAATTGACAGAAAATCTTTGTTCTTAGTGTTGCTTTCAATAGTGGAGTGGAGATAGTTCCACAAGACATGTCATTATGTAGGAAGGGTAAAAGATAGAAATAGGTGACTATACAGACCTGTAGGCAGGCTCTTTGGAGTGGTAATTATACTGGAAATATTTTACAGGAAGGTATACAAAAATATATAGATGTGTACAATCTAATTACAGAGAATGTGCATGGGTTTATGAAAGGTAGGCCATGTCCAACATGACCAGTGGGTATGAAGATGTAAGGCTAAATTTGGATGTTGGAAATGCTAATTATGTAATATATTTACACTTTGCTAAAGCATTCAATATTATTAAATATAAACATTTTGTGCACAAATCAAGATTGCCAAGATTACCATCCGCAGACATTTCAATATTGTCTCTCAAAGGAGCTCACAATCTAATATCCCTACCACAGTTAGTTAGCATTAACCTGCCAGTACTTGTTGGGTGGATGTATGAGAACCCAGAGCAAGTCCACACAAACATTTGGATTTGATACTTGAACATAGAGGGCCAGCCACTATGGTATGTTTATATAGAATTGTACACAACAAAGCCATTCCAACATCATAGTCTGCAATGTTGTACTTTCCAATGCAATATGTTTATACAACATCTACATTATCATACAAGTATCTGTTCAGCATGTTCAGCACACCAAGCGCAGAAACTTAGTGCTCCTATGCTTAAACGTGATTATTAGTGTTTAATTTCTGTAGTTGCTGAAAAAGTAATTAGGGGCGTATTTCAAGCAAAATATTACCATTATTAGTTTGATTTTGAAGTGCTAATTTGTATGCAGGTTGCAAAGAACAGGATGAAACTGTGTAATTTCCCTGTGTTACAAAGATGTGCCCTGCAGCACAAGCATATTATAATTAACTGAGGTATGACACCTATTCATGTCACATTTGCTTTTCTCTCACCTTTGAAACAAAGCCTCGGAGGACCTCTAGTGCAAGGAGATGTAAAATGATGCTGTATTGTAAAAAAACTAAATTTCCAATAGGTGTGTAGCATCTCCAAGGGTTAATGGTACCTCATATCTGCATTTTGGTAGGCAATCAAGTCAGCGGAAAACATATTCTCTGAAGCCCAAAAGCGAACAATCTGTCATGGGGCCCCCAAACTAAAGCACTAATTATCGGGTCTTACCCACACCTTTTCTTGCACAATTCAGGATGCAGCTGGAGTGATAATGTTTGCTAAGGTAGCCTACAAACAAGTGTTTGAAATCCCCCCCCTTTCTCTTTTGCTTTATACACAGATGTTTTTCCCTAGATCTTGTTTTTATTTAATTCATAACCTTGAAGGCACTTTGGAGGGCATATGCCCTAGAAGGCTAGAACTTTCCTTGGCTTTGTAATACAAAATGCATATGTTAAAATAACCTCCTAGATTGTAAGCTCTACGGGGCAGGGTCCTCTCCTCCTGTGTCACTGTCTGTATCTGTCTGTCATTTGCAACCGCTATTTAATTTACAGCACTGCATAATATGTTGGCACTATATAAATCCTGTTTAATAATAATAATATTATTGTGGACTGGTGCATCCCCCTTCCCTGCACACAATTGCACTGCCATATACTATGTGACCACAGTTCCCTTGAGCTTAAAGCACGTTGATGTACACAGAGGTCCCTTTGACGTGCCTTTCAAACACATTTTAAATTTAGGTTAACCATTTTACTTTTAATTTAATGGAGTATTATACATCAGAGTTTGGAGGTTGTGCATTTCTTGACAAATGCTGCTTTTCATTTGAATGGAATTTCTTCATTTAAATTAAATTTGAATGATGTTTCCAATGGATTTGACAGGAACATCTAATGACATATTCCCAAGAAGGAGGTCAAGTACAGATCAGAAGGACAACTGGAAATTATATATATATATATATATATATATATATTTATATACTTGTAATGAACTTAGAAGCATAAAGAATAAACTTTATGTAATGAACTTAGAAGCATAAAGCACATGAAATGAAACTGCTTTAGTCACGAATCTAAACAAATAAACCCTTTGGGATTACATTAAAGTTACACATTAAAGGTAATATATATATATATTTATGAATAAGCATGTTAAGGAAATAAGAATAGTGGATTTTGGTTGATTTTCTCATTGTACTTTACTGTTATTAAAACATTCCTTCCATGTGTAATCTATAAATATATAAATATTTCGGGGGAGCTCATTAAACACACAAGATCCAATTTCCATTATTATGCTTTGCTGCTCCTTCTTACAATATAAGTTTTTGAATCACCTGACCTAATGAAAACAAAGGACTAATTGTGAGGCTGATATTATCGCAATAGTTGGTAAAGAATACATGTGTAAACATATATGTACCTTTTGGTATATATACTGTATACATACACTTATATATATATAATTATAATATATAGTTATATGATTAAAAAGATTATATTATATGTATATATATATACTTATATGTATATATATATATATATATACTTTTATATATATATATATATATATATATATATAACACAAATATAACAAATATAAAATATATATAAAACACATGTCTACACTTATGGAAAAGATTCAGGCAGGTATGAAAACATGCTGTAAAGTAGTGAAGTATGTATGCTTTCACAAACATAAATTCTAAATCTAATTGTTTACCCTTATCAATTTACAAAATACAAAGTGAGTTAGCAGATGAAAAATCTAAACCAAAATCTAAACCAAATCAATATTTGGTTTGACCACAACCAGCATTATTTCTTTAGGTACAATTGAACAAAGTCAGGGATTTCCAGGATTATAGTCAGGTGTATGATTATGTATGGTTATGTATGTATGATCAGATTCTTGTGGCCAATATTTTCATATGTAGGCTGTACCCAGTCATTAAGTAAAACAAAAAACTGTGTAGGAGACTTAAAACTGGGTGAGGAATAGCCAAACTCTGCTACAAAGGTGAGGTTTATGTGACAGGTCATAAACTATGGAAGACTGAGCACAACAACAAGATACAAGGCCTACATCAGCATGGACTCCCCAGGCAGATTTAAAAGAAGACTGCGGTCTCAAGATGTGCTCTTCAAGTTTAAAGAAACAGGCAATATTGAGAATGATAATGATGATGATGTCGTGGTTGGCCAAGGAAACCTAGTGAGACAGATCATGTTTACTTTTGTTTGAAAAAGGAAAATGTCCACCACAGCCAATAGTACAGAACTGTCAGAAACGTGGGAGATGTGGGAGATAAGTCTGGCCAGAAGAGGTCTTCATGGAAGAATTGTAGCCAAAAAGTCATATCTCCAATGTGGAAATGAGACCAACTTACTCAGCAATGCATAAGAACTGGAGTGCAGAAAAATGGCAGATTGCCCCCAAAGGGGTGAAAACAGTATTAGTAATGAGTGTTTGCTGGCCACCACCGGTGGTCCGCGAGAAGGTTTTGGTGGTCCACAGCTCTGCAAGTGCGCCCCTGAGTGGGGTCAGAAGAAAGACTCCCAGGGAGGGCACACTGGCCAGAGCCACAGACCATGTCCCCCCGTACGGATTGCAGGCTCCGGGCGGTGGGTTGTGTCTCTGGACACAACCCGACAACTCTCTCATCGCAGGCTCAGACCTCTGATGGAGGAGTGGGCGAGTTCTGGCATCATGACTTTAATCTGGGGGAACTTACTTCCCCTTTGAGTGACACCCGGCTCTCAACACATGTGCGGTCCGGAGCTGGTAAATTTAGTGGTGTGTGGGTCCGAAAAGGTTGGCGACCACTGGTCAGGAAATAATGGTATGCTCAATGCTGAGAAATACAAACATATATTAAGTTATCAAGCTATTGCTATTTGAATTCATTAGCCTGTTCTTAGTCTGGCAAGCATCGCCTTTTCTTCTCCAAACATAGCAACATTTATTATAGACAGAAAATTTGATCTTGTATTCATCAGACATTTCTCCAGCATGTAAAGCTACGTACACACGTCCAACAGTTCTCGCCCGATATTCGGCTCAGGGCCTATATCGGGCGAGAATCTGGGGTGTGTACAGCGCCAGTCGTCCATCGTCCGAACGACTGTCCTGGCCGATCCATGGATGACGGACAACTAACGATCCTAATGCAAGGGAAGGGGGAGAGCGCGCAGCAGGGTGCCACTCTGTCCCTTCCTCTCCCCTCTGCATAAAGAGATTGTGAAAGATCCTTTCCAACAACTAATATTGCACGTGTGTATGTGGCTTAAGATCTCTGTCTGTGCCATTGCAAACTGCAGTGTGATTTCTTTATGGAAGCTATGAGCAGTGGATTCTATTCTATGGGCAGTGGATGGAGTGGTATGAAGGCAGTGTGATCCCAGGACCTTTTATACCTGCATATTACTGTTTGTACATGAACAAGGAACCTACAGACATTTGGAAAATTTTTCTAAGGTTGTAGGTCCATAACTTTTTTTTCGATTTTGATAGAAATGAGCAGATAACTCCTGTGCACTCAGCCTGTGTTGCATATCAGTTACATTTTGCCCAAGTATTGCCATTCCAATAGACCACCTCCCTTTTTATTTTGTGGAAAAGAGGACAGGAGAAATGTTTGCAGTCCTTGCACGCTTCCTGTGACAACACTGTTCCACCACAGATGCAGCACAGCAAGTGAGCATTGTCATCCTAGATGTGTTACAGGTATTGTTACAAAACAATGAACTAAACAAGCAAAACTAAAACAGACACAGGCCTGACAAGCTATATATATAATATAATACATTTTGGATTTGAACACATTTACGTTTTTCTAACAATGTACCAATATTATTTTACATGAGCCAATGACATAGGTGGATGGATACTTCCAGTAAGGAAGGCACTAGCTTGCTTTAATACGTTTTTAATTGCATGATCCATATATTAAACATTTTTTAATATATGTTTTAGGATATAAAATAACAAAATAACATATTGTTTCATTTATTCACATATATTATACCAAAAGTAATTTAAACAAAATTAATTTTAAGAGTGGCAATGATATATATTTTACTACTTACTCAATTTTCTTAATTTTCTCGCACTTCCATCTGCCTCTGCCAAGGTGAGCATTACTTTCTTGTTAGTCACTGATAAGGAGAGAAACTAAAGTCGTTAAGGATGTGTTGATGATGTTTAAATAACAAACAAATCTCAGCCAAACTGTCAGATCTAACAATAACTGATTGCCACTAAGAAAAAAAGCCTGTTCTGCCCCATTGTCAAAATGCTACATTAACTGGATTACTGTCCATGACAAGTGAGATCAGTTAAGTGCTTTGAAGGACAACTTTTTGCTAGAATGGATAGGAGTTAGTGGTGGTTGACCGCTAACTTGCTGCTGATGAGTAAAACCTCAGTGCCTAGGGCAACACAGGTGTTAGATTTGCCACCAGCTAATGCTTTGGAAGTAATATATACTAGCAATCTTCTTTTCTACTTGCAAAGGAAAACAAACAAAACTAGTCTACACAGTCTCAGGATTCCGGAAGTCAAGCCTTCCTATGCCTTTGCCCCAACCAAGGATAAGCATTCATCCATTAAATGACCTGCTAGAGACAACTGAAGGTGGCAAAAAGCTTAACAAATGTATATGATTATCTACAGCTAATTGCTGCTAATTGGTGAGACCTAGAATTAGAGTTGTTTAAAGTCCTACCTGAAAGTATCAGCCAAAGTGTTGGTGATTCATAGGGTGAGTATACACATCATTTCAAATAATTTATGGCTCTTTACACTTTGTTAATAATATAATTCATGGTTCTTTAGGCTTTGTAATGTTAACCTGTAACTGCGTACAGCAGAAATTTCATACTGAACTCAACAGGAATTGATCTGCACTTCACTTAACACATCAGGGAAAAAATCCTTCTCTTCATTTATCCACTATTACTCTAAATGCAAAACACGTTTAACAAACACACAGGCAAACTAAAAAAGGATCTGATGCTGTATTATTTTTATGACTACTGACTACAATAAAAAACCTAAAAGGACAAAAGTTAAAGAGTAAACCCAACTTTCAATGAGATCCTGGGGTTGAATATTTGATCATTGGGTTGAACAGTAATGTTAAAGGGCCTTTTCTCATAAGATTTGAGTTATTTTTTATTTTGGGGATTTCACCAGAATTGGCACAGATAGAAGCATTGGTATGGTAAGCATATTTATTATTTCTTTTCGCTTCAGTTTCCTTATTCTTTATTATGTTTTTTTGCCCTTGGGAGGAAAAAAGCTGTTTGACATTCAGTCTATTTAGGGCTTCCAAACCCTAATATTCGTGGAAGATTGTCCTGAAGGCAATAGAATACTTTCAAGAGCAAATATTCCACTACACGTCATGTTCTCCCCTGTTAATAATCCTAGCCAGAACAGTAAGTAAATATTATAAAGCAACGTAAATTCAAATATTTGCAAGTATTCCCAGTTGAAATTTCAAAATAAATTTTGATCCAACCAGATCTAAAGGACCATATCAAAACCTAAACGGTTCTAGACTACAACCTTTGCCCATTTAGCAGCCCAAATCTACTACTGCCCAAAGACAGACAATCTGTTGGCAGGTACGTATTCACAGTGTGAGTGAGTAGACATGTACTAGTCTATGAAATGACAGGTATCTTCATTTTATATCATCATCTGTCCTCAACTCACAGGTTTCTTCACAGCATCTCAGGCCTGCGGTGAAGCATCTTCAGCTCTTCTTTACTACAGGAGGGGCCTAGTCCCATCTATTCTAGTCCTGCTCTAATTTCTCATTCCAAAAGTGAGAAAATATAATTATCTGAAATATGCACTTAATGATGTGTTAATTGGTCTCCAGCCGTGAGAACATAAAACACTTGCTTGAAAAGTTACTTACTTTGTAGGAGGAATTTGTGAACATTTAGTTAGATTTGCTAAGAAACATCCCTAATAATAAGACCAATAAAATGATAACAACCACAAAGGAAAAAGCGAAGAGCTAAAGAGCATACAGTAAAGCAACACAGGAATAAGAATACTCATACATGGAGTCAAAATGTTGTATCTTAATTATTTTGATGCTGTCACACTACCATTTGTATGATTTAACAAAACAATTCATCACAATAGCACCAACCTAGAAGACAGACGGAAATTTGTGGTGATTTCCAAATAATCCCATCCAATATCTAAGGAAAGCAGGTGCTATGTGTTAAAACCCACAATGAGCTAACCCAACATAAACTAATTATTGGATGTGGATTTTTGGTAGAAAATGTAATCTTACTATTCCTTTGATAATATTTAAAACATTTAGTCTTAACCCTTATACAGTTTAACTTAAAATGCATCCTATCAATTATAACACAATATTGTGTTGCTGTCATCAACATTTCCAAAACGAATTGTTCCTAGGCGGTCAGGATAGAATTCCTCCAAGAAAAAATGGATTCCATAGACTGGTCCATCTAGAGAAAAAAAGTGTTTGATTTACCTACTGTAGTCATGGGATTCCAGAGCTTCTTAGGAAAACGACATGGAGATGGAACTCTTGACTGAAAATCATACTTGGATCATTCTTGAAGAAGTGAGTGTAGATTACCATGTAAATATATAAAAGTAGCTATTTTACTTTAAGGCTATCCAAGATCCACTCTCTACATGATAGGCCTATCGGCAGGGGCGTCTATATTTCAGTTAAATTTAGAATTTTGCCCTACTGCTGTAGACTCTAGACTCTGTAGTAGCTCAATGTGTGTGTATGCATACCAACCACAATGTCTCTTTACTGTACAGATAATGCACTGTATTATTACCAATTTTGTGTCCATTCTGCATTGAGTTGCAGATACTATACTGGTATTCATGGATGCCCAGGTCACAAAACTACTTACTGTGGTTACCTACTCCCTAAAGCTGCTACATAATTTCTGTCTCCTTTTAAAGCTATAGGAACACCTTAATGACAGAGCAGCCTAGGGGTGGAAACATAATGGTCTTTGAAGAGACGCAATCATCCAAAACACCTGGAAGTGCTGGATGCTAAAGATCCTGCGGGTGCCTTTGACTCTGGAAAAAAAAAGTTTCCATTAAAGATTTAATTTAAAGGACAAGGTCATTCGAATAAATGTTTACTAACAACAGTGTCTCTTTTAAGCTAGGTACACACTTGCAATAATTATCGTTAGAAAACGAACAACTAACGATTATGCACTATTATTTTGAACGATCGTATTGTGCACAATTCTGTACATGTTGTAACAATACGATCGCTCAAATATAATCCACCAATAGTGTGCACACGCTAGATACAACCGTTTGAACGATGCAGGAAGTGACATGTATAAAGAGAAAGTGTTCTGCAGAACCATCCACGATCACTGAACAACTGTACACACAATAGATAGTGAACAATTGTCGCTCAATCGGATCCGGCGGAACGGTCTTTCGTTTCCAGCGACAATCCTCATTCGTCGGTGTCGTTAGTCAGTCATTGAGACTTTTTTTGTTAAAGATTATCGGACGATCGGTCACTAGTCTTTCGTTTCCAACGATAATTATTGCAAGTGTTTACGTAACATCTCAGACTCCTTCAATGAGTCTACACATACTTGTGTCACTTTAACAAACCTTCTTCATTATGCTTTCTGTCTTCAGTTCTGACTGTGCACAGACATATAGGCTTAATAAAAAGACTTTATAACCAATTTTTAATTATAGGACAAAATTTGACCTCAACCATGAACTGGCACTGCATGAAAAAAAAATACTTTTACCTGTGTGTTAGCTCTGTTAATTGAGTCTATGGTCTGATAAACCTTAGACATGCATCATTGGAATCCAAAATTCCAATGTAGT
Source organism: Pyxicephalus adspersus (assembly GCF_032062135.1). Taxonomy (NCBI): domain Eukaryota; kingdom Metazoa; phylum Chordata; class Amphibia; order Anura; family Pyxicephalidae; genus Pyxicephalus; species Pyxicephalus adspersus. The sequence continues at coordinate 75,657,087 of NC_092859.1, read as the reverse complement.
GAGCCAATGGTTTAGAACATTGGAATGTTATCGTGTGCACTAATAGGATGTTATTACACCAAAACTATTCACAAGCGTTTTCTAAAGATACTTGCACCAAAATCATCAGAATTTCAGAGCTGCCACCCATGTTTCTGCTGTCTCTTGCTCATTTGAACCAACCCTACTCCTAAAACAAATTTGCTTCTAAATAGATTTGCATTATGGGTGTATTACATTTTCTGTCATTAGCTACTATGCATATGCATCCTCTCATACGTTTTCCTTGACAGTCCTGAAGCATATTATGGCACTGATCAGCATGGCAATTTTAGAGTGAAAGATTTCTAAAGCCAATACAGTATTATTTATGAATGCCAACTTATTAATGCTTATAATATAACCCACGTACTACCAAGCTGGCACACCATTTACAAACAAGGGGCTTATGTAGGCTAACTGAAGAATCTTCTGTTTAGTTAATCAGTTTATAAAAAATGCATTGAAACAGAGCTGAATTCATTTGTGTATCTGCATTTATTTAGCTATTATTGTCGCTTTGAACTTCATGTCACATCAACATCTTTTATAGTTCAAGCATCAATTACCATATAATAGTTTGGCTTGCAATCACACTCACAATAAAAAGCCATTTAGTTCCTTTCTGCCCAAAATGCATTTCAATGTGAGATGACAGAATAATGTCACCTTCCCTTTCTTGTCTTAGTTACATAAAGAGAGGATTATGCAGATGAGGCGTTTTCACAGTCAAGCTTTAATTAACAAGGTGTTACCTTTTACAATATTTGGTAACACGACAGATGCCTGCAGATGTTCAACATGACAGGAACTGTGCTCAGAATAAGGAAGTGCAGCTCAGGTGTGCTAATTAACCCTCTGCTCCATTTAAATGAGGACAATCTGTTTAGAGAGAAATTAATTAGTACAGTCATTACACTCCAAGAAAGATGCGACTAAGAAGACAATCAGTGTTTAGACTTCGGTATTGGAAACAAAATATTTGTTTTTATACAAATGGAGTACAAAAAGCAAAACACTGAGCAGGATACATAATAATGAGGCAAAGCTGCAATGGAATGAGATATAAGGATATATAGTATACTACATGGTAAAGCTTAATAAAAGTACTATATAGCTATGTTTTGGATGCAGTAGGAGCAGCATTAGTCTGAACCAGCCTATAGTGGACAATCACACAGTCAGATTTCAGTAGTCTAAGGTTGGGTACACACGTGCAATGGTTCTCCCCGAATAATTGGCTCAGGGCCGATATCAGATGAAAATCTTGAGTGTGTACACGCCTCGTCGTCCATTGTGCAAACGACCGCCCTGGCAGATCCACGAACGATGGATGACGAACGATCGTAATGGAAGTGAAGGGGAAAGAGCTCAGCAGGGTGCTGCTCCATTGTTCTCCCCCTCCCCTCTCCATAGAACAGTCCTTAGTTGTTGGAAAGGATCATGGAAGATCCCTTCCAAAGACAATTATTGCAGATGTGTACATAGCCAAAGTCCTTTCACTGTTTAATGCAAACAGCTTGATTGGTTGTTTAATTGCAACCTAAGGAGTCTAACTTTAACACAGAGCACTAATCTATAGAAGTAATCATTTTCTTTCACCAGTGATAAACTGAAGAACAGTTAAGCCCCGTACACACGTCAGATTTTTAGAATCTGGCGTGTGTACAGTCGATGTCGTCCATCGTCCGACCACCGCTCCGTCGCTCTCCCCCTCCCCTCTCTATAGAGCATGAACTGTATGTACAGCACCGTTCATGCATCGTGCAGTCCCTTGTCGTTGGAAAGGTTCGTGAAAGATCCTTTCCAACGACAAAAATTGCAAGTGTGTACGCAGCTTTAGAGCCTTGAGACAGTTAAGTGATGTGCTTTAATCAGTCATAGGTATTGCATACAGAGGTGTAGATATTTAGGCCTCAAGCTACCCATACAGGTCAGATTTTCATCTGTCGGACCAAAAAAAAAACTTGCCAATAGCTATAAATGGAATGTATAGGTAGATCCTTAACAATGCCATATTTTGTTTTTATTTTACTGTGATAAATTGTATTTCCTTTTGGTGCAGGGGAGGTTTGGCCTGGGGAACAGTTGGATATTTGGCTTATAACAGACATACCTGTATGCAAGCACTGACTTTCTTTGTAGCTCTTCATCATGTAACCAAATGCCAAGGAGTCTGGCCAACAAAATTGTATATCATAGTAAACTGTGTCCTTTAGAAGTACACACTATATACAATGTTGAACATTTTAAATGGCAAAACTTAATTTACCCATAGAAAATTCTTCCTGGTGTGACAGGAGTATATGATTGGGTCCCCCTTCCCCTTATTATGCCAAATGTGTCTTTTACTGCTTTGGTGGCACAGTATGAGCTTCTTGTTCTAAATATTAAGTGGAACAACACATCCTGCTCATTTTGAACAAAAGTAGACTTTGCCTTTGCTGTATTGGACATTTTTGGATTGGTATATTAGGACAGCCTGAACAGTATTAAGGTTAAACTCCACGGAAAACCATTTAACCTTTCCCCAGTGCAAAGCTGCTCAGTTAGGGGATGATGCATAAGCAGATAAACACACCTCTTTATTTTCCTATTTTCCCCTGTTCAGCTTTAATTAAATAGGGTATTTTCATACCTCAGGTATGACACCCCCCAGAATAACATTCAAAGCTAATATCCAGAAAGATGACCAAACACTTGCAAGGTGCTAAAGAAAAAAAAATATGATGGTGTTACCATATCCACAAAGAGTGGCATCTTTCTTTTTATGCCATGTTGGCAATTTCTCCAAATTACTGGGATCTTATATGGGTCTTATGTTGCATACTATCAAGCTGTTGGTTGTCACGTTTAATCATATACATCAAATAGGAATAAATAAGGCAGAAACGTGATATTAATGCTGCAATAGTGTTGGAATCAATTTTCACAAGAGTAAGCAGGGAATTTACAGTTTCAATTTGCATGCCATAAATCTCTGTACTAGTGTTTAGCCCAGATTGAACAGCGGACTTTTCACTGACTTGTCATGTTAATTTCTTTGATACGCTAGTGGGTGTAAATAATTTTGTAAGATATCTTACACGTCAGAGCACTGCATGTAGAACTATTTAGGCTTTGAGGATGTGTCACTCCCACTTGCTTTAGGGGACATTGCTCCTAATGTTGAAGGACAGATGGAGGTTAGGGGTCATCAGGATTTGAATTTGGAAAATTGTGCACATTTAGAGTCAGGCAGGAGACCAACAGTGTATTTATCCTTACAGCATAACATATAAGAAACAGATTATTGCAATGTAGAGGAGATGAGATAATTACATGATGAGGAAATGTTCCAATGTTAGGGTAGAGATCCCAATGAAAATTATAAAGCAAGAGCTGAAGAACTTTATTTCTTTACATCTCAAGTAATGTCTTTAGAAGTTTGTTTATGGAGAGCCTATTGTCTTAACACCCAATCACCCCCAAAATGTCATTATCTACCTAAAGTTACAAGAATGTCTAGGGTGACCTATATTGGCCAGTATTGGCTCTCTATGTGAAGACATCTATTAGACCAGGTACGTCCTAAGCATTCATTTGATGATAAATACGTTATTTTACTGCTAAGGATTTCATTAAAGGTCTTCTCATAGGCTATTAGTTTGTGATGTCATGGCATGGTACTCCTTGATGCCTTGGAGGCCTTGAAGTACCATCATGAAGGGTATAGTGGATATTCTGGGGATTTACAGCATATCATAGGGGTTGATTTTGTTTTAAACAACAATTAATTTTACTTCAACCACGGTACTATCATCAAAGGTGTGGTGCTTTGTCGGTGGAAATATTTGCACCCACGTATGCAAATTTGTCTATGGAGTGGTGGGAGCACCGCCACATCTTTGAGGCTGGTAACGTGCTCAGACCAAGGATCTATATTTTATTTACATTATATTATCTATTAATAATAAATGATGAGATATCATGTCTTTTTTGGAATATTCAAATGCCAAGGGATGCAGTTTGTAATTTACTTGTGAAACACATGAAACTGAAGTTTATTGTGTTTATCTAAATTTTAAGGTGGGCCCAGTAAGAATAAGATGTAGGACCACAGCCCATGGCAAGATCACAGTAAATTTTTTTGTAAAGAGAGCAGAATGAAAACCCTCACTTGCTTTTATATGTCTCCCCTGCTGGGCAAGTCAGTGACAGTCCCTCAATCAGTGAGGGGGAATTATTGAGCTCTTTTTAGCAGTTCTTTTGTTGGTGGGTTGCTGTGAGCAATAGGATAGCATTGGCCTAGCTAGCTCTAACAGCAGCATACACTAGCATATACTTTACAAAACATGTGACTGAGTGCTCCTAACAAGTTTTTAATTTGTTGTCTATAGACCCTTTTAGGAACCATATTTTTTTGGCTGTTTGCAAGCCCATGCAAATTGATGGTTGATGTATTTGGTATCTGTTTACTTGCCACAAAATATTTTTTTTATAGTTGAAAAAAAGGGGGCAATCCCAACTTCCCTTGCGGGTGCAAGGATGAATAAACACCGCCATGTCTGCAAAGAAAATATGCATGCTTTTAGAAAATAACTAGTTTTATAAATTATAAACATGTTTTAATGAAAAAAAGGTTTATTTTATATCTGCAAAAATTAAAAAAAAAAATGTTTCAGCAGCAAAATCTGTACTGAGAGAATTCGTGGGTTTCTGTTGCTTATGAAAATGTAAGCTTTCTGTTTATCAAACTTATCTAGTTGCTTCAATACTTTAAAACCATTGCTCTAGTACAAAGCCTTAGATCAGGAGTTCTGACTTTACTAGAACATCCTATTAGAAATTATTATCTCTGACCAGTAACTGAAAAGTAGCAAAGTTAAATATATTCAAGCTCCCCAACTAATACCAACCGTACATTTAGCTGTTTCTCAAGAGTTTTACTAAGCTAATGTTCATTTAAAATATTATGTATTTGTAATGTATATTTAATGCAATTACATCTAATTCCAATGCAGGTAAAATGCAAAGATGTGAATTGGGTTACTGGCAATAATGCTACAGTTCTTGTTCTGTGTATTGTGAGCAGTTTTACATAAAATATCTAACTATGAAAAAGTCCTTGGTCTTAGGGCCTATTCCAGGGTTCCTTCAGAGGTTGTTGGGGGTTCCTTGAGCAATGAGCAATCTGTGCCTCCCAGGTCAGTTTAACACCAATGATAGCTTTTAGGCTATCTATAACCATAGCATACTTCCCAATGACCAGAGATGTAAGAGGCATTCTGACCACCACAATCAGTCAAGAAAGGCTGACCTATTCACACCAGTCTGTCTTGGCCCATAATTCCACAATAGTAATGGTTTAATGTGTATGGAATTAAAGAAAAACTAAAGTCACAATTACCCTTAAGCTCTTAAAGAATAAGTACCTGAAATGGTTATATTGGCTTACTTCACTATCATGTGCAGCCTGGGCCAACCCCAACCTCATAGTTTTTGCATTGAGTTACAAAGAGTCTGAGATAAGTTAATATTGTGGTAATGTGTGTTTTAACACAGTTGATATTACTTTGGGACAGAGGCATGTAAGATTTTTTTACTGTATGTTATGTATGTTATGCCAGACTGTAATAGTAGTGTGTTACTATGCATGGGGTGTGCTGCAACACACATGCAGTACATACATTAACATGCATTGCAGTAACATGAGTGTTATTGAGTATCTGTATATTCCACAGTGCATCATACTGGAAAGGAGTAAAAAGCCGTTAGCCTTTCAGTATTTAAACAATTTACACACCTGTTTATTAAAGGCTAAAAGGAAGAAACGGCTACATCCTATTGACACAAAGTATCAGTATATTGTCGGCTCTATTAAAATTTACAACACCAGAGACATCATAATCACTGCTTGCCATGAAGCACTGATCATTTCCTTGTAGACTTGATGCGTCTGTTTTACTGTCCAACACCTGTTTGCGGTAATGATGTTTGAAGACATGTCTGGACAGAATTACACAATAAAAATAACAATTTCACCCAAGCTGCTCCATTTAGAACTCTCCTTTCTCTCTTCAGGGTAAAAACACTTGGGGGTCCAGCAAACTTTGTGTAACTGCCTTTTCAGCTGTAATTATGTTACAGTATAAAGCAGCATTACTTATATTGCTTGTGATAAAAGACTTTACTTTTACCATTTACTATTCATCCCAGTATATTACAAAAATATCATAGTGGTAGAAATCCAGGCAAGACAGGGTTGAATGATGATGTTGATGATATATCAAGATATTTCAGTTTGGTATTTATTTGTTTGTATGAACTTCAGAAGTTTAGCCACCTAGATGATATTCTAATTACCTGAAATGGTTTTATGTGTGTCATACAGAATGCAGAATGGCTACTAAAAGCCAGCCTGGCACTGAATACACTTAGAAGCCCTCATTTCACAAGTAGAGCTGTGGGCTATAATAATGTCAGTTGTGATGACATCACAATCATGGGAAGTTGTGGAGTTTTGCTTATTATTATTAATATTATTATTATTATTATTATTATTTGTTATATATGTTTTTTGATGCTTTTATTGAGTGGGTCCTGACTATGATTGGAGACTATCGTCAACATCCTTATCCTTAAAGAATTGAATTATTTTTGCAATATTTATTTTGGATCTGGATCTCAGGTACATGTCCATGTGAGTATTGACCTGGCTGTTTGTTTATCATAATCATAATTTAATTTATATAAATAAATATATATATATATATATACATATATATGTTGAAAATATATTACACTCTGAAGTGTCCACTTTTTTTTTACCTTACCTTACCTTACCTTACTTTACTTTAATTACTGCCATTGAAAAAACATAAAGACCTGGAACATTTCCACCAAGGAATGTTTGAGGGAATGCCTTATTCCCTGTTTTATAAACAGAGTCCCTTGAGTGCATTTGTATTTAATACTGAATTTTCTGGCTTGTTTCCATTTCTACTAGATATGCTATTGAGTTTCCTAAACTTTAAGAAAATCTTTGTTCATCTACTTATATATGAAAACACTTCTATTATTTGTATGAGCCATATCTGGGACTTGGCGACTAATTGATTCTCTAAAATAGGGAAGGTTCTTCTTGAAAAACTGGACTGTAAAAATCAGGCACCAGTGCTGTAGGCCAGATGCCTTTACTGTTCATCAGTACCCAGACATTGACAGTCCTATATGACAGTATGGCAGGGGTGCGGAGAGCTGTGCATTTAAAATTCTATTTCATATTTGCCCAGGGTCTTATTTTGTCCAAAACAGTCCCCGTCACCAGCATATCTACACAGAGGTAAGTGAAGACATAAACCTAGCATGTACAAACATTCTAGTGATTTGGTAAACAGACCTGTGCTTAACATTTCCTTAAACTCCGAGAACTAAACACAATGATTTTACTTAGAACAAAACAATATAAATCACAGTTTAACTCTTTGGTGCAGGAATTTTAAGTACAGGTTTTCAAAGTAAAAAAAATTGCTGGTATTTAAATGTCTGCTACTTTACCATAACATTATAGCTGGGCGTAACATAGGGATTCAATGAAAAGGAATCTGCTAAGCAAGATTTAGAATCTGAGAAACAGATGTTTCTGTCACTGCTGTCACCACCTCTAAAAAAATAAATGTGCTGAAAAAGTCAGATCACTTTTTCAGCACCTGGGTCCATTTCCCAGGTTGTCAGGACTTCTGATAACGAAATAAATGACAATGTTACCCGACGGTTTAATGCAGCTTTTAACCTTTTTTTTCCAATAACTAAACGTATGAAAATAATTGCAGTCATTGACAGAATATTATATATATCAATGTCATTGACATCAATATCATTGACATAATTTAATCAAGATATTAGTAGGATAAAAGAAAATCCTGGAATATCTTAGATTTATAGTTAATACTTTAAAGGTGTGTGCCTTTGGGTGAGAAAAGCATATTATCATATTGTCCCTGCAAGATAAAATAAAACTAAAAATGGGTAGTTCCAGACATAGTATTAGAGGCAGACACAGACAGCAAGGGGCCACATTTTATAACAGTGTCTGCATAGCTTTTGTACTTCTCAGTGTTAGGACAGTCCTAGTGATTTTCACCAATAAGTCCAAGTGAATGTTTATTAAAATTTTAAATAAATATTTAATTTTTATTGGAAATGATCACAAAACTTAATTTCAAATGAGAATCTTTGAAAGTGTATAAGCAGCCTTACACTGCTTGAATCTAAAGCAAAAGGTATTTAGTGTGGGAGCTTGGAGAGATACCAAAACACCTAGCTTTACTGGGTTCAGTATACTAAATGTTCTGAATATTTGACACTGATTTGAGCAAATTCCCATTGAACCTCGTAATCCACTACCTGACTATGAACGTTTGTCCAGCTTGGTAATTCTAATACCTTGGGAACTATGCATTCCCCATTCCCCTCTTTTTTTCAACCCTGGTTGGGTTAGATTTGTGTGTCTTCTCATCTCCAATTATGTTTTATTATGATATAAAGCATATGTCATTCATTGTCATAAGAAACCCTACAATACTTTCTTTTGCTGGGAAAATCCCGCTTGATTGGCATAGTTGAATAACAGTCACGTGAGTTATTTTGGGGACAATGTATAAGAATTGTGTCAGACAGTCCTGATTACTGCGAGCACAGATTCCTCATCTGGTACCTACTGTACTGTGCCATCATATTAAGACACACAGCACAATTTCTGTAACAAGAAAATGAACCTAAGATGACAATGTGACTACATATCTATTTATTTTACCTTGGCTAAGCTTCAGCTTCTTTCATATCCATTAACACAGGGTCAGCCGACTCTACAATTTATTGTGAATAGCGAAAAAGAAACAGAGTATGAAGTGGCCACATACAAGATTGTTGCCCAATAAAGATACAAAATGTGGGCTGTCATATCTATGGGTGCCTCCAAGCAATTTTATTTTTAGGCAACAGATACATCTACATTACTTGATAGCTATCATTGTTTGTATACAGAGACACAGATACCAATAATACTTGTGCATAAAGTATAATGTTTTTTTATTTCAAGTATATCTAAAACAGAAAAACATACAGTTATTGAGGTAAAATTATGTTTATATAAAAAATGCAGTCCACAGCAACTATATCCTACTATTAGTCTAAAGAATGGTAAAGTGCATGTATAGCCAAACATTTTCATATTTTTTTGTTCAATAGAACAGTAAAGGTAATCAAAAGTCCTGTTAGTTTATTTTTGGCCAGATTTAATAAGTAGTGTCTAGGGTTCATTCACACTATTGGCTCTATTTATAAAACAGAGCATCAAGTATTCCCTCAAACATTTACTTGTGAGAAACTTCCAAGTCCATGTGTTTCAATAGCAGTAATTGATTCCCACAAGGGAATGTTTAAGGGAATGTCAGATTGCCTGTTTTATAAATAGAGTCTGAAGTGTTTCTTTGAAACCTAGAATTTTTTCAGAGGGTTAATATATCAGTTTGTAAGTTTAACCTCCCTAGCGGTTCATTTCTTTCCGGTTTTATATGTCTAAAAGCGGTACATTGTTTTTCATGAAAATTTATTTTACAGTAAAATATAATAAAAAAAAAACTATATATTTAAAAAAAAGTAAATTTTTTTTAATTAAAAAAAAAAATACATATTATACTAATACTATTATATATACTGTAAAATAAATGTTCTTGAAAACAATGTACTGATTTTACACATATAAATCCAATGTATTGCATCCAATACAGATATTTTGCATTGAATGCAACACAAATCGATTTTGAATTTCCCGCCCCACCCCAACATACACACACACCAACGTCACCGTTAACTCCCCAGTGACTCATCGGATGCAGAAGCCGGCTGGGGGAAGAAGAAAGAACACAAAGATTGCGGCGATGGACGACGCGGGACGCCAGCGGATCTGGTAAGGCTGTATTTACTAATACTTCCATAGGTTTACCTACCCCAAGTGTGACTCAGGGTTACCGCTTTTAGCAACTCTTTTCTACCCCGAGTCACACTCTGGGTTACCGCTAGGGAGGTTAATAAGAGCCTCTGTCTTGTGTTAATGTTACAAGTTTAATATGGTCCTTGTGGTCCACATGGTGACAGACAATTCCTGTTCAATAAATGTAATGAAGCCAGTAACATAACAATGGGTTTTATTGTGCCATCATTATGGTAGATAAAGTTGTATTAGACTAATCTTAATCTATACCTGTCTATCGTATGACCATTTCTGCTTTCCCATGTAAGATCCAAAATTTGACTCAAGGTTGGATCATCCACCCTATGGGCCTGATTTAATAAAGCTCTCCAAGGCTGGAGAGGATACACTTTCATCAGTGAAGCTGGGTGATCCAGGCCCTATGTCTTCAGAACTTGGCCATATACTTATAAAGCAAAATGTCTTCCAAGACTTTATGACATTGAATCAATACAAAAATATTTAGTAAATTGAACATTAGTTAAGTGTACCCTATAGCCTCAGCCAGGGAAAACCCCAGGCTCCAAACTGACAGAAAAGCAGCGGTGTGGTAGGCTGTAATGCTGAGCATCATAGCCCCCATTTTATATTTGCCTAGACCCCATTTTTTCTAAAACTGTGCTTAGCCTCAATAGGGTAATGTAATTATCTAGTGAATTCTTTGTGCTATTATCTGCAACGCTTTCTAATATATTCAAATTTGATTGCTGCAGTACAGGTTTCATTTAACCGGCATAACTTTCTTCATGAAACCAGTAATTAGATGGTTAATGACCTTTTCAGAATGAATATCCAATAAGCATTCAACCTTCTCCTACCCAGACAATTTGTTGAAATATTCTATAATGTAGGAAGGTATAGTCTTTGAAGTTTAGAAAAAAGGATATACCTATAATTTGTTTTCCTGAGGGGACACAAGACTGCATTTTCCTCTTGTCAGAAAGCTGTGGACAGATGAAAACCGATTGCCAGTATGGGCAGTCCTAGCAGGATTAGCAGACACCATCAATGTACAGTGAAGAGCCCAGGCATGTGTCAGAAGCAAACATAAAAAGAGAATAAAATGATGATATCGCTGCAGGTCAGCATGACACATTTTTTTCTAGTGTGTGACTTTTTTATGTTAAAAGCATTCTGAGTTTAGTAATTGTCTTTGCCTACAAGAACAAAGAGTAGGTCAGATTCTCTGAACTGAACCGTCAAGTTTTTTCAGTGAGTAAAGACAGGAGAATGAAGATAAAGTTCATGGAGTTAGAGTATAATCTGATAAGAGTTTTAAAATTATGTTTTTATTGAAAGGGCAAACCATATGACTTTCAAGTTTTGGGACTGTTAATTAAGTAAACATACTTCCTATAGCCATTTTTTTCAATGGGTTGTACACCCAATTCCAATAGATACAGATGTCACCATGCCTCTTCCCATGCTGTAGCTAGCTACAATTTACCATCTATTTAATGTGGTGTTTATTCTATCCAGCTGATGAATTCTGATGAATGAATACCATTTCATTGACAAGAACAGATTTTGTCTGCTAGTGTAACAATATTAGCATTTTGCTATTGTTTAAGCTAAGATATACTGTATATGTTTGGTGCCCACTGTGTAATACTGCCTAGAAGCGTCATTATCAGCAGTATTTTTTTTTTTAAACACTAATAAAACTATGTAAAGTTATTGACAAATGTACATTTTTTTGAGTATTATATTAACATAAAGTAAAACCAACAAATACAGATACCAATTGGAGCTAGTGGTGGTCAACCAGTTTACTGTGTTCTTCAAGTTGTCAGCACTTGGTAAACCTTTATATTGCTGGGCAGTGGTGTGTGAATCTTCTAAAAAAGAGGGAGAAGAGTGTAACATTCTGCAAATATTCCAAATTATCTAGCGGGCATTTGATTTGTCTGGTAGACCATACTTTTATTAATCGTTATTTTTTTTAAATGTAGTACCCTCTGATGATGTAAAAAAATCAAATTCCAAAATAGGACTATGAACTGACTGACAGAGTTTAAGCCAGTAAAAAGGAATTCAATGCCTTTGCTGTACCACGCATATACTCCCTTTTTAACATTAACTTTCAAAACTAATATCATTACCAATTAATATATAATGACTGATTTATTTTACTATAACACTATGTAGAACTGTATTTTAAGCTTCTTAAGTAATAACTATTTATGCATTGTTGCACATAACACACTACACTAATTAGGATTTCTTGCTTTAAATCATTTACACCTTTCTTGAGATTTCTGTATTCACAGTATGTATTTTTTAAACATTTACAAGCTTTTATTAAACAGCCTTTGTCAAGATGGGGAAACAATGCATAGTTAGGGGTGAACATAAAAAATGTCTTGAAAGAAACAACTGCATCTTATGTGAATGTTTGGACAATTTTAAAGCAATCAGACTGTCAAGAACAGGCATCCATATCTACTAGAAGCAGGCTAATTCAAGTAACATTAAGACTTGGTGGAGTGTGATCCCTAAGAAAGGGTCGAGGTTCAGAGTCTAAGCACCCCACCTGGATTTCACCAGAGCACCCTACAAGGAATGATACATTTTAGTGGTAGACTTAGCAGGTTGCAGCCCTCAGACATATTAGTGCAGGTAGATGTACAGTAATGTAATAAAATGACAGGTAATTACAGAGTCAAAAACAGGCTAAAGGTCAGGACTGGGAGTGAACGGGAAGGGTCAGAAACAAGAAGCAAGAAGTTACCGTCCAAGCAGCAAGTGGACAACAGGACCATAAAGGGTCACTGAAACACAAGGGTCACAGGAAGTACAAGGATTACAGGAAGCGTTAGGGTCACAGGAGGCACAGGTTTACAGAAAGTAACAAGAGACAAGCCACAACAGGGGTATACCAAAATAAAACGGAATACCAAATTACATTTTGGTACATTTTTAACATCCCTGGCAGTATTCCGAGTGTGGCTTGGGGTTCATTTTCAGTACCAAATGACAACCAATTCAAAATCTAGTAAAGCCTCCTGTCTGAGCTCAGCAAAAGTGAAAGTAGGACCCTTTTTTTGTTGTAAGCCAACAAAGGTTTATTGCAGCTACCACTTACCTTCCATGGGTTATTCCATGATTATTGGCTTCTTCAAGGTCCATTGTCTTTCTTTTGTTAGGGCAATTCTTAGGCACATGGCCATACTTTATGTATATTAAAATAAAGAATGTTGCCCATGCATATTCATTCATTCATGTAACGTCATGTAATCTTACTTCTAGCATTCAGACAGTGTCCGAGCAAAAACATTCCTCCTCGCCTTATATGTCACTTTAATACTTTTATCACTTTATCCTTTTAAACTGAACTCTGTTGTTCTCTTGTCTGCTACCTGCAGCCTGTAAGTGTCCCAATCCAAAACCTTGGTACAATTTACTTGTTCCTTAGACTTCACCTCCTAGAAGAATGCACATGAACTGATGACAAAATCAGGGGTTTTCACTACTCATGAATCCTGGCTGTAGATACTACTAAAACAGATGGCAGGTCAATGGAAGTTGGGGGTATATCCTTGGAGGATGCACAGACCTCCACATACTAGCTCATTCTACCCTGAGTGTGTAGGCAGTTGATGGATGATAAAGGTCTTGATGCCACTTACTAGCCCACACATTCCTCAAATCTGAAACCAATACCAAGTACCAAGTAGTGTCACAAACTGTCCAGGAGGCCATTGATGCCCTGATCCGGGTCTGGAAGGATATCCCCCAGGACACCATCCCCATCTCATCAAAAGCATGCCTAGAAATTGTTGGGTATGCAAAAACATGTGGGGGCATACACACTACTGATTCACATTATGAGTGGTGATGAAATACACACAAATTTGATTATTCTGTAACTTCAGTTTTTCACTTTGATTTTCAGTGTGAATTTTAATCTAGCCCTCAGTGGGTAACAATTTGGGTTTCTAATGATTATTCTAACATCATTTTGTTCTCAAATAACACTGGGGAACGCATTTTTTGTTAAGTTAGATCTTACACTTGTTTTTTACAAATTTTTGGGTAGTGAATCAAGCAATGGCCGCAGTTTTTTGCTATTACATCCAATGTTTACGATACAGGGTACCTTTAATTTTTGTCAAAAAAAACATACAAAATAATAACTTAGATGTACTGTTTATTTAAATTTCTTATGTTCATACAAAGGACTTTTTGTTACTCTATGACTTTTTTTTTGACAGTAAAACATTTGAAAATGAATCCGGTAAGCGGAGCTTCATCAGACCCAGTTTCATGCGCAGAGGCGAGAATATAATATTCTTTCTAACAACAAGTGGCTCATGTAGAATGTTTGGATCACCTGGTTTTAGGGCAGATCTTGGAGGCCAATTCCTTTTTACCCGACGCCTCTCACGAGCTCTGCTGTCCCACATGCACAGATAACAGGAATACTTGGTGTATCCACGTTGCTGACCAAGAAGGAAGCATACCATTTTACGGTCAACGCAGATGACCCAATTGTGTTGGTGATATTGAAACAACTCAATGACCCTCTTTATGTCTGCATATTCTTCACAAAGGGAAACTGAATGGCCAATTGGGACTGACCCAAATATATTGCCATTGTGAAGGAGGACACACTTTAACCTCCACTTTGAGCTATCAATAAATAGTAGCCATTCAGTTGAGTTATAGATTGGAATTCCCAACTCCTCCATTAAACCAGGTATGTTATGGCAATACACAAGGCCACTGTCAGTTCTAAAGTACTGCATAAATGCAATTTCTCTGGTTCCAAAGTACGATACCATTGTTCCTTTTTCAAATAAGTTTTTGTTACGCAGTCTTGATGCTAGGAGTTCTGTAGCCTTCTTAGTGCCAAATCACTCAACTCATGCTAATCTAATCCCTTACGAACAGAGTCCTCTTGAATTTTAAACTCTTGATCATTGTTGTCACCTAGTTCATCACCATAATCATGTACAGTAATTGCATTAATTAAAGCGGTAGAGGAAAAAAATGATGTGAAACTAACTGCACTTTCAGAATCAGCATACCTATTTTAGTGTAAAAAAAGTAAAAAAAAATTGTTTCCCAGTGTAATCACTTTAAATAATTGCTGGATCACCCAGGTTCTCCCAGTCTATCTTCTCCGGTCTATAAGCCCCAATGCTTATCTATATAGATTTCCAATTTACATATTTTAACTGAGATTTGAGATGTAATTTCAGTGGATATCTGTTACAAGAAATGAGGATAGTGTGAGTACCTAAGTAATATGTCTTGCCTAAATGTCCAGAAGTGGCTGATTCCACCTTTGGTAAGAAAGACAGTTGTCAATGATTTTGAAAATTTGCCCTTTTTGTGCTTACACTGTGGGCCTGATTTATTAAATCTCTCCAAGGCTGGAGTAGATATACTTTCATCAATGAAGCTGGGTAATCCACCAAACCTGAAATGGATTTCTTTAAAGTCATTTGCTATTTGCTAGCAAATATTTTGAATCCCGGACGAGATCCATTCCTGGTTTGCAGGATCACCCAGCTTCACTGATGAAATTTTATCCTCTACAGCATTGACAGCTTTAATAAATCAGGCCCAATGTGAGACACTAAAGGAGGATTTATCGAATGAATTAAAAACCTTTATATAAAAAATGTGTGAATATTCATTGAATGTCAAGTCATGTTAAAAATCATGTTTATATATCTCATTTGTACATGACCAGATAATTGAACATTTACACAATTTATTGTATAAAGATTCCCAACTCCATAAGTAAATTGGCTCATGTGCGTCATTGATGTGTCCACATAAACAATGGGCCACACCATTGCAATACCTTCTTTGTTTTAATAAAACTTTATTGGTAGATAAACTGTCCAAGCTTGAGGTAAATATTTACACAATGTAAAATTTTCTCTGCAAGCTTCTGTGTTGAGGGAGCTTTTTATCTTTGTATGTACTTTTTTTTTAGTGAATCAGGAAGTAGATGGATAATACCTGAGAAAAGATGGCACTATCCTTTTTTAGAGAAAATTTAATAAAGGCATTGTCAAGGAGAGTTATGTGATATGTGTGAGAGGTTTCAGATGCCTTATAATGTTACCCCTACTGTATTGATTACTTAGCATTAATACATCTAACGTGAGAAAACAACAACTTATGTCAAATTTATTTTTATTATATTCAGTTTCATACTATACTATGGCAAATGCCTTGCCTTTAGATCCTTCCCTGCACAAAGTATCCATACCAATATCTGGGGGACCCTCTAGAGCAGGGGTCAGCAAACTTTTTTGGCTACTAGGCCATGTAAGGGAGTCATGAAGGCACACTAGGCCGGACTCTCTCTCGAGTTGCGCGCTGAAGGCTCCGCCCCCTCCAGGAATGCCTGGAAATCCCTCTTCTCTGCAATGTATGTGGAGGAGAGGGAATGTCCCCTAGCATGCAGCTCAGGAGCGGCGGGCTGCCGACCCTGCTGGCCGAGATTAGGCCGGAACGAACAGACCAATGGCTAGGCCGTATCTGGCCTAAAGGCCTGAGTTTGCCGACCCCTGACCTAGAGTCTTCTTTTCTCAAAACTAGTTGCTGCCATGTCCTTGACTTAATCATAGGCCAGAACTCTTATAGATTCAATTATTGGTTTCACACTCCTATAGGCCAGGAGCAGGGATCATAACATTGTCACACCATCCCTCCTTGTAGGCAAAATCTATCTGAACTTCAGTGATGGGAAGTATGTGTATAAAGCAATGCATATTGAGTCTCCAGCATATTTTCTACCCAGCCTCCAAAACTGGTAATCTGACAATATGTTTCAATTACGTAATATAAAAATAAAACATTTTGCTTGCATACATTTCATATACACTTGGAAGCCATCCTGCAGCCCCAGAGTAGATCTGTTAAACGTGGTTCATAACTCCAAATTATCTTAGATCTCAGTAATGGACAACACAAACAGCAATGCAAAGACAGAGAGGAGAATCACCCGGAAGCAAATCTGGTAGCTGTCACCCAGACAGTATAATGTAGCTTCCTCAAATATTTGCAAATATTTAAAACCAAAAACTCTGTTTTAACCTACCGTAGTAATAGTTGAAATGGATTTGTTAGGTTTATTTGCTAGCTGGTTTAAAATTGTACTGGGTTAATTTCAAACACATCAGATACTTTATATAAAGCAGACATTAGGATAAATCAAGATGGAGAGCATCATAAACTTATAAGTAAATGAAAAAAGGGCATAGCCCCCAACATTCTGCCCTGAACACAAGTGGGTAAACTCTAATACTTTTAAAGCATCATGATCGGCCTCCTGAACATTGATTGGGGAAGGCTAAGTTTTTATATTTGAATGCAAACAGCAGCAGGAAATCAATGACCACTATGTACACAATTGAGCTCTACAAAACTAGTGGTAGCAGCATTCAAACTGAAATCTATCTGATATTGAATAATAAAAAGGTGGTAAAATGATCAATATTGTCAGATCAGAGAAAAAATTGATCATACAGCAAATATCTAATACATGTTCTTATAGATTTAGCAATAAGGTGTTAATTGACTGCATTTGTGCTGCTCCTGTCAGTCTGCAGACACAAAACAAAAGTAGGAAGCTTTATTTTATGTATGTATTCTAGTATGCTAGTATTCAGTATATGTCAATTTGTTTTTTCATATTGTTTTTAAACAATATGCAAGTGATTGATTGCATAATTACATTTGTAAAATGCTAGAAGTAAATTGTGGTCAAAATGTAATGTAATAAATAATACATTAAGGAGAACTAGATACAGGACATACAAATAAATGCTTGGGCCATAAAAATATGCTTTTTCTACTTTTGGATTTCTTACAGATGACTTTATGCCAGAATACAAACCAATGATCAATTGAGCCAGTTTACTGAAAAATCCACAAGATATAAAATACTCGCTTTATTGGTGTTTGTAGCAAAGAGATCTAAGATTAGTAGTCAATAATTTCCAAAATAGTGTTTGGAAAAGTGCAAATACTAGAGGTCTTGTATGAGAAGCTGATCCTACTCTTGCCTTTAGAAAATTTATTTATGCAGATTTTAAGACATGTCATACATGTTCTTTAGATAAAATGTCCTTTTTTTTCTTTTTGGCAAAGAATTAGAATTAGATTTGCAGAGTTTACTGCCATCCGAGACTTCATTAGCATTTCTTAACAAGATAACAAAAATATCTTTATGTTCCTCATAGGAAATTGTGAAGATAACGAGGTTTGTTTTTTCGAACATCCTGGTTGCATCTTTTGGCACGATCATCATCTGACACCTCATGTGGCTGCAATCAAAAGTAAATAGGCTATGTGGTACGCTTGGCAACAATCCATAGATTCTACTTTTTATAAGTGTTATCTGGACCCTAACGGTCTATAGATGGATAGTAGGTTGGGTTTACATGGACCTGCACTGAGCCCTAGTTTTGGATTGTTTCTCAATAGACAAACAGTAAAAACCTAGGTCTTCTCCAAGGATGTGTGTTGTGATTGTTTGTATTCCATGTACATCATATCTGTTTTGGCTTTGTATGCACCTTGTTACCCTTTCATTTCCCCTATCTGTTCCTCTTCCCTTGATAATGTTTTATGTATTTTTTTAATAATTCCGGTTTCATATTTTCCTTTTGTGTGCATCCTATTTTTCTGTTGTTAAAAAATTGATGTTTCTTCTTTGTTCTTACCTTCTTGCATTATTTCCAAATAATGAATGTTAGGAAAGGGTATGAGCTGTACGCACTACTTTCATATGGAAACCCGTTACTCCATTAAAATGAAAGCAGCTTTGATTTGCCATTTTAGATTTATTTTTTTTTTACGTACTTATATTCTTCATTTTTGGAAGCATGCGGTGTCCAAAAAGTGGTGATTATGTTTCTAAAATTGGAGAACAAAAATATGAAGACAAAATTGCTGTTGTCTGTATTTTTATACCTAGTTACCCCAAAATCTTCGAAAAGTTATGTTTCCTTGTTTAGTTAAAGTGTTGGTAACCCTGAGAGTATGTAATGGTCAGCAACCAACATCATGTTCTGACATGACCCCTGGTTGTGAAGTCCACACAGAGTGTCATTAGGAAGAACATAAACTGTAGTATTAAAGCCGATGTAGGACACTGCAGAGTAAACAATCTCCAGGTTACGTGCTTAAGTTTAATGAGCCATTTACCTCAATCCATCTCTTGGACACAAGACACTGGAGAATGCATTAGGAATGTGAGCCTTGTGCTCCAATATGATGCTGGTGTATGCAAGTAAGCAATCTTGTAAAGCTCACTATTGTGCAGGCTAGGTGTGTGACAATGGCAAGCTTCTTCCGTCTTCTATGCCATTATCTCCTACCCTCATTTTCCTGAGGTGTAAAAAAATACAATGTCCAGTTGTAGAAAAATTGTAATTGAGAGAAACATAGAAACTTAAAATTTAGAACAAATTTCAACTTTTTATCTGCATACTTGTCAGTGATTTAGAAATTATTGATGGTTTTATTTCAACCTATTGTATCAGCCAGGTGACTAGTAATGTATATACTCTATATTACAGAGCAATAGCTGTATTATGTTCCTGGCTTTTTCAATACAAAAAAAGAACAACTCCTGAGAAGAGTGTCCCTATGCAACTTAGGAGGCCATGTGTGAACCTGTATACTGCAATTCTAATGACATTGTCGCCCCAGAGAGAGCATATTGCATTAAAGTAATTTCTTTGCATACATTTAGCTGGACCCCTACAACTTTTTACTGGGTGGGGGAAAATATGAACAAAGATTTAATATACCAAAGCACACAGTATTTTACAATCTGTGTACTGAATATCAAACAAATCTAACAGGTTTCAGCAGCATAAATGTATAAAATTAACATAACAAACTTCACTGACTATGCGGGATTTTCTGTAACCTAAACTAACCAATTAGATTTCACTTACTCACTGGATGAAATAAACTAAAATATTTAATCGATTCATTTGGGTTCTGGATTTTCACACATAGGCCACACAAATAAATTAGCATCCATGTGCCCTAAGGTCAATAAATAACAATGATAACATCTTTGTACGCATTTAATAAGTCCCCTTATCTTGCCACATTTTCATGTTTAAATATATATTTACATAATTTCTATTTAGTACACAATAGGGATTCCTGAGGTACAAGGTTTGCTGTACTGTTATCTTCTGACTGATCTTTATCCATTGGATTCAGTCTATGCTGCATTCAAGTGTAGACAGTTTCACTGTGCTTGGCCAGTGCCACAATGTTTTTCCAAATGTTTTCCAAGACAAGACTACCCTGGTTATTGCCAGTGAAAGTACAAAAATTACAATTTCAGACCCAAAGTTCAAGTTGGAGTATTGGCTTCATCTGCTGCATTTGGCATGTGTTCACCTGCCATGATAGTCTCCATGTATAATTATGTCCAGTGATGTCATTCATCTGATGTGACATCTATGTCCTTGGGGCTATCCTGACATGTTGCCATTCTCCATCTGTTTACATGTTGACTGCTTTTTCTTTTTTGCTGTGTTTCTGGACATTCTTCTTCTAATTTCTGGCGCTTGTGTTTCGTTCTTCGATTCTGAAACCATACCTTTACCTACAAAAAGAGTGATTTTTTTTAGTAGTCCATAGGGATAAGTAAATTGGGTATATTTAGCTATAACACAACATGATTGAATTCTTCAAATTATCCTCCATTGCTGTCATGATTTCAAGTAATTGTGAAGAACACAAGTTGCAAAAGGGGTGAAGAATAAGCACAAAATAAATTATATATGTACCTCTAATATATGATACTAATAATATGTACTTTGTGTGCAGATGAAAAATTAACTTACTACATCCACTGCTCCAGCTTTGTCACCAACCCTATTTCCTCTGGATTGTAACCTTGCATGGGCAGGGCTCCCCCCTGTTGCTTCACGTGTTCTTTTTATACTTTTATACTTCATATTTTTTATGTATTTTTTTACCTGTATACCTTTACTACTGTATATATATGTACGATCTGTTAACCTATTATTACCCATTGACTGTATTGTACTTCATAAGGTGTTTCAGAAGATAAATAAAAACATTATTACTTGCCAAATAAATTAGGTAAAAAATCAACAAATACTCTGCCAAAAAATTGCTATCCCTTTCTTCAAGCATTTTCTGTGTATGTTGCCTGATGTGCAAGCCTTTTACATTGAACATGCAGCATATGTAAAATCCAAACAGTGGAGCTGGGGCTATATAACTTCAGCATGCATGCAAAACAGTAGTTACATCTTCAATGGCAACAATGGCCAAACAAATAAAACCTGGGCTTTAGGAAGAGGGGAACATAGCACCGTTGAGTATGTAAATAGCTGCCTGTGCTAAACAAATGAAAAGTTGGAGGTAAGTCTGCAATATTGTGCATATAATATGTACTCACTTGCTCATTATATTAGGAACTTCCCATTATGCATTGGGCAATCTAGTCCCTCAAAAAGCAAACCTTCCTATGCTGCTTTGTAAATTGTTAGATTTGTTCACAGAAAGAACAATTTATAAATAACTAAATAAATTAATTTAAAAAATTAAACAAATCCAAAGAAACAAGTGAACAAAATGTATTCTAATTCTAATATTTAAAATAAATCACATTAAAAATAAAAACAGAAAATATATAATTTAATGTTTAATTTAAACATTAAAATCAGAGGTTATAGTGGCATTCATTTGCAAATACACTATACATACAAATACACATATACATTATATTAAATAATTTTTTTTTATTTTTTTAAACCTTTACATAAATTAAATTTGAGCAATAAATTAGTTAATTTCACCATTTTTAGATGTATATTATTACAAGTCATATATTAAATTATTATATATTGTTATTATTGTATTTTTGTATGTTAAAAAGTTACGTTCTAAGCCCAAGCATCAAAGTGCTTCCTGAGCAGCAAAAAATCTGTTCAGTGTGACTAAAGTACCTGCTGCAGAACTAGAATGTGACCTTAGGGCAGTCAGTACTGCAGTATTTGAAAGATTTTCCAGCCAGGTAAACACTGAGATTAGAAGCTCTCTGTAAAACAAAAGATCTGTGTACTCTCACAGTCACTTATTACCACTTAGATGGTCCTCATAATTTATTTTTGAGAGGCGTTCACTAAAAGGTGCACAAAGCTAGTTTACTTTAGTGATAACACTTTTATCTTGAGAAAAAAATAAACTGTTGTGAATGGAGTATTTTTGGAGAAGAACTTAAGCCCCAAGCACATTTATTTTACATGTAATCACTTCATATTATACCCATTTTATAATGAAAGCCTTTAAGCTCTTTTTTTGTATGTGGGATTGTATGAATAAAGGTTGCCTTGGTTCTTTGTATTCCCTGAAGCACAGTGGATATATAATAAATATTTTTTGTAGAGTATGCTATACCTGGGTCTCTGTGAGGCACAGACTGTTTGCAAGCTGTTTTCTTTCTGTCCCGACTACGTAATGGTTCTTTTCAAAAGCTCCTTCAAGGCGTAGCAGTTGAGAGGGTGAGAAAGCAGTTCTTATTCGCTTAGGTTTCCGTGAAAAAGGTCCCTGAAGCAAATAGTTTTCTGGAGTATTCTCTTCACCTAAAATAAAAATATATTTGAATTTATTGTACAACAGTAACATTTAAATAAATAAAATAAATAATAATAATAATGCACACTAGTAAAAGTATTTGAGATTTACTTAATAAAACCTGTGTTTCAAGCACCCAGATGGTTCAGAATATATAAAGAAAAGTATTTTTAATGCCAAATTACCCACTGCTGTCTGTGACCCTGCTGTCAAGATTTACTACCTTTTTGTCCTAAAGACTATTGACATCATTTAGAAAGTAATAGGAAATCTAAAATGTTATAATTGTTTCCAAACCAGGAATAGAATGGACATCATCCAGGGTTACAATATGTTCCTGTGATGACCGGCCATTGGCCCTCATTTGAGAGAAATTTTGATTTGAATGATTTGGATTTTGTCCCCAGGACAATAGGAGAATGGTAATTCGTGTCCCTTCAAAAAAACTACACATTACCATTAAATTTCATTACCTAATTTTGCTTTTAATGGCAAGTTTATTTACATCAATAGTAAAAAACAGTAAAACTGTTCTCAAGACAAGTAACAGAAATGAATAGTAAAATTATTAATACATTAAAAATATGTATGTATATATTAATATGTATGTGTCTATGTGTGCAGCAGCTTACTGCAAAAATTCACGTGTTTGGTGTCAGCTCTTTATAAATAGTGTAGTAAAATAGAAAAAAAACAGTATTTTCATTTCCCAATACCTCACATAGTAACTTTCCAACACTTCGTACTCAAAGAGGTAAATGTGCATCATTTTCAATATACTGTTGGTTAATAATATAACTGGTGCTACACATCACCTAAATGTCATCATCAGAAACACACATGTACATACACTAAAAAAAAATTAAATAGTCCAACATTACCCTGAACTGATATTTCAATTTAGGGTAGACAGTAGTGGGATGCAACACCTGTCAGATTCTCGCATTGCTAATTTTATTGTTGAGATATCTACACATTAGGTTATGTCTCTGCATCTCCTACAAGGTCATAATGAAAGTTTCTTAATAATGAGGATTCTAATAATTTATAATAGACTCTTTAAATATTTTTACATCAACTGAAAACCCAACATATAAAAGAAGCCTGCATGTGACACAAAATACAAATATCAGTTTTGACTGCAGGTTGCTTTTCAAGATAAACTTCAACCATATAAAAAAAAATATCTCTGCAAACATCCTCCAGCTCATAAACAAATTTTAGCTGATTTATTAATAAAAAATAAAAATTCTCAATATTGTGCTAAATTATTGTGCTATTTATTTACCCCACTATCCCATAATAAGCAATGTGAACCGCACCAACAATAGCGGCCATATTAGTTTTGGCGCACTGGTTGTCACAAAGCCATAGGACTGTTAAAAAAGGTAATACTGGGTAAAAAAAAAATTGGTTATGGATGAAAGGGAGGGACATTTTTTTTAGAATGGGCATAAATAATAATAACCAAGGTACCATACATACACAGTATAAACAGTATACAGGTTCACAAACTGCACAACAGTATTCCAGTATCTATATTTTAAAGATCTGAAACATCCTAGTCTCCACTGTTCTTTGTCAATAGTAATTAACAGATAGTATTGCCAAATAAAAAAATGACATTCTGTTTGTCATATGCAATTTCGAGAAAGGACGTAATTTTAGTTTTTCATGCAAGTAAATATTCTCTACTTTTTTAAATAGATCAACCTCTAAATATCAAACACAAAATAGGATAAATCAAGCCTTTAACTAAAAAAAGTAAAGAAACTAAAGGTTTTTTTGTGGATGAATAAATAAAATATCTAAACATAAATGTCACATTCCCTTACGGTATAGTTTTAGTTGTAAGCAAATCTTAAATCTTATAAGGAATTCTTATTGCCAATGGTCAGCATTAATCATTTGTTCCTATAAATCACCTTACTGCACTGACCTGAGCAGTATTTCACATACTTTAACTTGTCCAACATTTATTATATAACTTTATTATTGTGTTGGTATTGCCACACTTTTTATAGTTTGAATTGTTTCTCTTTTAACAGACATTTTTTATAAAATCTTACTGAATATTGGTGTTCATTGGAAATACTCTGCATCTCCTTTACCCTGTTTTATGTACTACTATGAAGTCATAATACTTAAACATAATTTCAAAAAATGAAGAGGATTAAAGTTGATTAAAATGGACAAACTTGCACCCAACCGGAGTAGCTAGTCAAACAACTCAAACTGATCTCCATAATCTTATCTAACCCATCAGTTGACCTCATCAGCCTTCTAAAGGCCATAAAATTGCTTGTACCTGGTTTAGAGCTTCCTGATTTACCTGCCTAATTTGAACCTTTAATTTTGAGTGTCAAGAGAACTAGTTTTCCATCACACATTTTACTAAAGCCCTTTAAAATCAAGTCTTGTTTTTTACTATTTATATTATATTATACTACATTTATATTTTCCTTGTAGCTTTTGTTGGCTTTATAAGTTGGATAATTTTTCCATAATTTTTTTATTTCTAATGCGCCAACATGTTACAAGCGCTGTACAATAAATAGGGGCTGCAGATGACAAACCTGCACATATAACAAGTACAAACAAGAGCTCCAATTTGAACAAAACATGCTTCTGCCTTATAAAAAGATTTAGAACTGATTTTCTAAAATTAAATGTTTGGTTGTTTTTGCCTTAACAAATTCAGGTTACATTTCAGTGCTTTTTATGTAGCTCCTCTAAACCTGGTTGGGTAAATAAAGTAGCTAAAGACTAGTATAAAATGTAAAAAAAATTCAAGTACCTGTGTAACTTAGAATCAGGAAAAGCCTGCTCTACCCATTAAACAGCAAGAGATTTCTAATGTTCCCAATATAGTAAAGCATGTCTTTATTCCTCATGTCTTCTGAAACAAAAGTATTCAAGTAAAGTAAAAAATAAAGAGTTAACTGAAGTAGGACAGTTAACTCACTTAATGTTTGTCAAAAGTGATAATTGTTCACTAGGTTATTTTACAATCTGTTTAGAACTGGCCATATTTAGGGAGCCCTCAGGAGTCCCGAGATTGGTCTTCAAAGCTTAAGCTGCGTACACACCTGCAATTTTTGTCGTTGGAAAGGATCTTTCACGATCCTTTCCAACGACAAGGGAGTGCACGATGCATGAACGGTGCTGTACATACAGCACCGTTCATGCTCTATGGAGAGGGGAGGGGGAGAGCGACGGAGCGGCACCCTGCTGCGCGCTCTCCCCTTCCCTTTCATTAGGATCGGCTGTCGTCCATCGTCCGTGGATCCGGCAGGTCGGTCGTCCGGACGATGGACGACACCGACTGTACACACGGCAGATTTTCGCCCGATAATTGGCCGATGCCGATTATCGGGCGATAAAAATCTGACGTGTGTACGTAGCTTTAGCTTCTAGCTAGAAATAAGTCAACCTCATAATTGATAAAATCTGAAAAAAATAATTATGTGGATTTACCCGGACTTTTCATCTATACCAATTGTGTATTTAAAAAAAACACAATTGGTAAGGATTAAAAACGTATGTTTTTTTAAGCTCCTGCATATAGCAGAAGCTTTCATAGATAACCTTACATTGTCGTCTAAAATTACATGCTATATAGCACTGTAATATATAATAAGGGTACATAATACAATGGCCTAAAAGTTTTCATTTAGCTACGAAAAATAATATATATGAAAATTATGCTTATCTTTTACATCATGTGGCAAATATTTGTATTACTGCATTGTTGCTTTACCAGAAAAGGTATGTGTATTTGGCTTTGTAATAAAGAATTTTTACACGCCAAAAACCTATACATTTAAAAAAAGATTTAAATGACCATTCCAATATTTTCCCAATAGGGGAATGAAAAATGCTTAAATAATGGCCAGTTAATATGTATTACTATCCTTTTTGTTTGTGTTTTCCCACTGAATTTGTGTTTTGTGAAAGGCAGCAATTCAATTAAGAAAAAGAAGGTCTTAATAGTGTTATCTTGAGTAACTATTTATTACTTTGGGTCCCTGTAATACATGCCTGGATTTTGGAATGGTCTTGGATTTTCTAAACACATTGAAAATCTTCATGCAATAAATTGTAATAAAATGTTAACTTTGAATACCCAATCATGTGCAGATGAATCAACAAAAGCGAATTTGCTTCCCCTATGATTGGATAACTAAGCAAATCCTCCCTCGGTTTACTACATGAAGATTCCCAGCTCCTTTAGTAAATCAGCCGTCTAATATACAGTGTCTGTGTGTGTGTTTGTATTTACAACATTTGTAATGTAGCATAATGATTTGTATAATATATATATATATAATAAATATTTATTACCCTTTTCCACAGAACTACCACACCACAGAAAAAGCACAAATGTAATAATGCCCTAAACATTACCATATTGTAACCACCTACATGGTACAAATAAGTGGAGAAGATATTTTGCCATGTTCAGACATTAAATCATTTTTATTTGTTGTAAAGATAAAAGAGGCATGTGATTTCACAGTTCATGACTAATGAAGGTATGACAGAATGCGTACATGTATGTCTAGATCAGGTGAAAACATCTGGACAAAATATTTCTTTAGTTTGTCAATGTCTACAGCCAATGTCTACAGTTTGTCAGCAATGAGGAATTTGTCTGATTTACAACTCTTGTTTAGCACATGCCTATGCTGCTTTTCAATAAGTAATGTTTTTATGTCTTGTTAAAATATATATTGTTCATCTACCTCTCCCTTATTACATCCTACTCCCCTTCAAATGACAGCATTGTGCAAATGTGGAATCTCTCCATTATTCTATGTAATGTCTCATGAGTAGCACTCACATTAAAAGTAACTCAAAAAAGAGATCTCATTAATATTATTTACTATCATTCAGCAGTTAAAAACGGACTGTGTGGACCAGGGGAGCCCACACTTTTTTGGCTAGTGAGCTACTTTTAAAATGACCAAGTCAAAATGATCTACCAACAATAAAAAATTGGTCTTAATAACTCCTGTGCACGGTAGAGTTTATTTTGAAAGGCAGGGCTCTGCGATCTACTTTCGTTGGCTTTGCGATATACCGGTAGATCACGATCCACCTGGTGGGCACCCCTGCTGTAGACCTTAAAATGGGGTGCATATGGCTGATTCATCTCTTACTCACATTTTTTACTGTTAGCAAAGGTGATACTAGAGAAGAATGGAGTGGGAAGTAGAGGCAGACTTGATGGGTCACTTTGTCTTTTTTTGCCATTACTTTTCAATGTTTCGAGGACTGTTAGACGGGGGGTTGACCTATATGCGATGGATTTAAAGCCTGAATAAGACTTGAATATCAAAATGGATCCTTTAAAACACAACAATTATATTCTCTCTGTAAATCTGCAAACCGTGAAAAAAAAATCCCATTTATGTACATACATGATCAGTTTTTAAAGAATGAATTTTGTGACAGTGAGACAAAAAGTTAATAAACTTGTCTGGGCAGTTTCTGTATGGATAGACCAATTTGTAAAATTGTTGAATGTCGTTCATCATTATTTTTTTCAATCCTAGTAATTTGGTGTAATTTCTTTTTGCACGCTATGAGGTATAGTTTTATGTACAGTAGTCATCGAATGTCATTCATCAATCTGCCACAGCGGATCAATGAATGACTGATTGGGAACGACCCCTATGCATGAAAATGGAGGAAAGCTTATTGAGGTGCCGGTCGATGGAATTCCTGCTCCCCTCTCTATAGAACATAACGGCGCTGTATGTACAGTGTTCATCTGCCATTTGAAACGATCATTCCAATGTCAAAAATGAAATGTGTGTACATAGCTTTAGAACAGACAAAACATCCCTTAGATCACCAAAGACCTACAGAAGTGATAAGAGGACCTCATAAAATTATCTACTATCTAATGTTATTTTTCATGTGCTTAGAAGATGGACCCTAGACAAAATTCAAAAGATATTTACTATTGCCAACAAATTGTAGTCCACTTAGTGAATGCATTTAGATCAGGATTTTCTGTGGGGGATTCCTGCAGAGGATGCTAGGTGTTCCTTGAGCAATGAGCAATTTCTGCCTTTCAGATCATTTTGTCTGATATCTGTAAGAGGCATTTTTCCCAATGAGAACCACATTAATGTTCTGTGAGCTGTGGATAAAGGAACTATAGCAGGGGTTCTCTACGATCTAAAAGTTATTTCAGGGGTTCCCTATAATCAAACTTCAAGAAACGCTGCCTTAGAACACACTAAATAAAGCTGTTTATCTTTTATACTCCAACAGTTCTGGATGTACCGTTGGCCAATAAAGGAATGATTTGCATTGCGCTGCCCTATATCCATAAATCTGGCATAAAATTTTGGCTTTAGTATTTGCCATGACAGTGAGACATGTAGAAGCTTTGCTTCTTCCTTCTATCCCACCTCACTAAAACCCATCTGGTTTACTTTCTCGATGTTGTTACCAGACAGTCAGTTGTTAACTCCACACTGTCATGCTGCATATAAAGGCTTTACTCAATAAAGTATATTCCAACACTAACACATTGTAATTCCAGAATGATATTATTCAGCTCCACCTTTTTCTCTGTTTCCTATAAATGTGCAAATTATATAGAACCTAGTTTTTATTCTACACACCTACCACACCTCCCAACAGAAACGTAAAGTGCTAAAGGCAATTCCAAAATGTAACACTAAATACACTAGAAAGTGTTTATAATATTATGCAGACAACATAGAACTTTAACAAATGTTCATTTCCAAGGAAACATACTGCATAATAGCTTCATATTTAAACACTGATGTCAATTAGGTGGGCTAATTTACATTACCTTCTGTACAGTGTTCTGTCTCCCAAGTGAGGGCTGTGTCTGATTTGTTAGTAAAGAATATAGAACAAAGAAACCTGTATCCTGTTGTGATTTATAAATGATTGTGTTGGACCATCTTTTTTTGTGATCAAATATATATATGTTTTAGGTAAGAGTATTTTAAAGGAAGTATGAAAGGTAATATTCTTGAATGTATGTGTTACTTAATAACTAAGTTGAGTTTTTTTCTTGACACTCCAGCCCTAATTCTGAACAGGAAACATTAAATAGATTTCTAGACAAAATAATAAAACAGAACTATGCCCAACATCTTCCACAAATAACTGATGTCAGTTTTACAGAAGAGGGTGTCATACTGTATTAGAAGGGACCAGAAGAACCATCATAGGATTCTGTACAGGAGGAAGCAAGTAGATTTCTGGGACTACCTTGGGAGATCACCACAATACTGCTTATATTATGACATATCAATAATATTAAGTCAGAGTGTTGCCAGTTCAGTTATCAGCACACAAAGGGATCCTTATAAACACCCCCCAACACTCTTGTGTGGATCAAAATCAAAGGCATGAATGCTGAAGCATTAGTATACCAATCTGCAAAGGGCTGTGATATATAGGGTAATTTAAATAATGAACAATATCAGCATCATTACAATAAAATAATAATATAATTTATCAAACTGATTACAAAATTATGAGCCACAACAAGCTGGTAAAGACAAATATTGCAGTGAGCACTACATTTGTTTATTCCCGCAAGGGGGTATAGAAGGAATATGTTTCTTAGTTGTTGGCTATCTGACTTTTGGGATAAAAATGGTCAAACACATTTAGTCTAAAAATCTGGAACAGTGGGCTTATGTTTAGTAATAAAAATGAGCGAGGAAATGGGTTTTTTGTTTCCTGATTTATTCATGCATTTATATATTTCTACTGTAACTCATATGTGGAAACTGTGTATTACAGTGAAGTACATCATTTGTGGCAATGCATACAATGTCATAAAATGTAGTACAATACTGTGGATTTATATTACTCAATTGTACATTTATTGCACATTAGCACTTGAATTTTTTACAAAACAAAGTAGGGTATATACATTTAATACCAAATAGACTTTTCTCCGATTCTGTGACCCTGCATAATCCTTAAGGATCCACTTTGGCAAATGAAACAGTAAATATGTTTTATTGCTGGTCTAATGTTTTGGCAGTTTTGCCCTGTGGGGCTGATCTGATTCTTTTGTAGCTTTAGGCATTTACCTTTTTTGTTGTTTTTTTTTTTTTTTTGTTAGGCATTTAGGTTGTATTCTGTAGCACCGGCAGACCAATCGCTAAAAAAATAGCATCTGGTCATGTTGGCAGATATAAATCTAGTAGTGGACATTTTTGACAACACTCTCTCCCCAAATCAAGCTGCAGAAACATGTTTAAGTGATATGAACTTGCATGTTTATATGACAACTGGATCATGTTAGTACATCAAATTGTGTAATTAGCCAGGAAGCCTGTAGTACTGAATAACTGAATGTAGAACCTGCCGATTCAAAACCCATACTCCTCCATGCGCTTGCATTCAAGCTTTTAATATGATCCAGCAGACTAGGGGACACTAATATGTGAAAACTATTGGTCATAAAGCCAATCATTGTAAAGGCCAATAATAGGAAGCAAGAGGACGAACGGAGGGCCAAAGTTCTGTGCTTCTAGCTGAAATTGATAAAGCTACAAGAAAGCTGAAGGTATGCATAAACAACTGGTAATGACAGTTTATTGAGAAGTTATTTCCTGTAAGAGTTAAGCTTTCATGTCATCAATCACTCCAAAAAAAGTTTGTTCCATAAACTGCAAAGATTGAACTAAACATGTTATAGATCAGACCTGTTTATAGACCTGTTTTTCCCGTGTTTAGATAACTGATAGGAAACACCACTGTTCATACAACTTTAATGAAAGGTTTTTAAAAGACCAACATATGGACACTGTTATGAAATTACTATAATATCTATGGGTCTTCACTTATTGCTAGGAAGCCACGTAAGACAAAGTCAAGCTAACTCCTCAACTCAAGTGATTTGATTACATATTACAAAAACACTGGTTTCATGATGTGTAATGGGTAAGTAGTAAAAAATTTAAGGGCACAAATATGTTAACCAGCCCAACCTGTCCAATGAATCATGCCAACTGCCTGCTGAGTAGGCAGTGAATCACCAGTGTGATTATGCTAATTTATTGTCCAATAAGCAAATTATGGATAAAGAGGTGACACTAAATGCTGGCAAACTGAACCAGGAAGCACTGGGGTCATCTAGGTGTAACAGATGTGCATAAATCACAATTCTGTCCTAATATAATACAATCTTTTAATAGGTACCACACATATATATATATATATATATATATATATATATATACATATATATATATATATATATATTATACTGATATATACCATATATAAAAAGATGTAAAGAAAGTGACCAGCTATCTGTATAATGTATTATCAGCTTTCCCATATATACAAATTTAAATGTATTAAGATGAAAATAGTGGGACTTCCAAAACTGTTCAACCAATTATGACCATAAGAGTGGCCAACTGGGCGCATAAAGAAAGGATTTCTTTACATCTTAAGACGAACTAAAAGCTGCCTTTTGTAGAAACATACCATGATATCAAATGTTATTATTCATCTCAGGAACATCATAAATTCATTATCTTCAACAGGGCTTATGTGACATTGATAGCTGTGATTTTCCTGCAAAAATAAAGAACCATTCCTTGAAGGAAAAGTTCCCACATTTTCCAATTATCTTCACAGAACCACTACTAAAATGAAAGAGCTGTGATTAATTAACACAATCGTATTATTTTCTGGATGCAATGAAACGGTCAATATTTACTAGTACCCCCATTTCTATAACAAGAACGGTCACCATATGTGTATCCATCTATGAAAACATCATACCAAGACATGGCTCATGAATGGACTAACCATGACCAAAGGGACTTTTACAAGTACAACATTATTCAACTATTATACAATTTTTAGCCATATCATCATAGAAACATCAAAACAAACAGAACCTAAACATATTTTTATATATATTTTTTTAAATACTAATGTTTCTATGTTTGATGATAGTAAGTCCCTAAATAAAAATTGACTAAAACTGTTCTCCCTGTACATGTCCCTTTTTCATGGTTAGTGACTGCCATTTGATGACCAGACCAGAAATGCAGAAATCTATTTTTCAGCATATTTGGCATCACATTTCACTGTAGAAATGTTTCCTATGCAAATCATATTTTGTGAATCTGTTGCAAAGTTTCCCAATTCCTGTTTACTGATTTAATCTGCACATTATTGGATAAATAAATTGCAAATTCACAGAACTTACTGCGTGAGCATTCCTATATAAATTATTGAAATGTATTTGCTGGAGTGTTGATAGTGACTTTCTAGTTTATGATTTTGTCAGACAACCCAAGAGAAAATTAAAAGAGATTGCCTGGTAGGCTGACAACGATTTAGCATTGTCAGCCCGTGACTGTGCTGTTACTTGCAGGATCTTCCAGTAAGGAGTTTTGCAACAAATGCACAAATGCACAAAAAATTATTTGTTTATGAAAGTTATATATTTAAACGTATATATATATATATATATATATGAATACATACAAACACACAATATATGACAAACATGCGGAAAATGGTTTATATAAAAATGGTTTATATAAAATTTTAGTATTTAATGTTTACATATTCTTTACAGTGTTAGCAGCTAGCTATATTCAGAAAAATGCACAAAGATTTTTTTGTTTTTTTGTTAATGATTTCAAATTACATAAAGTATTAGATTTGTGGGCTCTATCACACAGTCAGATGAATTTTGTGCTGACTTTCATTTTACTTAATAATTATATTAGAAGATATCACCTTTGTACCTGTCAATCTAAATGTGATACTTTTTATCACAAATACACATGCAAAAATGTTTTGGCTTCATAATAAATTAACAAGATGGGACATGCCAGCATGCCACTAATATATGTTACCATGTTTTTGCAGTAATATATCATTTTTCACCCTCACCACAAAATTCTGTCAAATAATTCATGTAAGATGTTAGTACGATTTTCAATAACACATTTTAATTACATCTTGTTGTTTGCTTCAAGCTTCAATATAGACAAATATTAAAATGCGTACCAAAGGACAAGTGCTTACATGGTAGGGATGCCCTGTTGCCTCAGGGTCTGTTTAAAAAAGTTGAATTGATTTTTGATTTTTCAATCTAATTATCAATGTCTTGAATTCCAGATTAGGAGAACTGGCAAGGAAGAAAATATTAGTTTTATCATATTTTATCCCTTTTGTTTTTTATTTTATTTTCATTTTATTTCCAGTTTGGTACTTTTTTTTCCTTTTTCTAAAGAATTTAGAAAAAAAATAGGGGAGATATTAACATTGATTGAAGGTTATTTATTTTCCTTATATTCATTAAATATATAGTAAGATTATAAATATAAAAGATGTTTTATAATGGTAGTTTGCAACTTTTTTTATATATATATATCTATTTGGCAAATATAAGGAGCACCTGCGCAAATCTCACTGTACGTCCTGGGAATCATCTCAACAAGTTGCTGTAGGCCCACAGCACATTTTAGGTTATGGATAGGATAGTCTAAATCAGAATCCTGCAGACACCCGAGTTTTGGGTGACCTCGAAGTCCCAGCATGTCTTGCAAAAAAAAATGTCACAAACTTTAACTAGGTAAAGTAACAATATAATGATACACCTAAAAGTAATAAAAATTTGCACAAGCTAGTTTGGAGATACTTTTATAGATGTCGCCAACAATTATGATCGTACGCAAAGCTATTTACAACACAAAACTAACTTTCCCAGAGAATATTACTAAAGCCTGAAATAGCACATGACATGAATCAATATTAATATTATCATTATTATTATTATTATTATTATTATTATTAATTAACAGGATTTATATAGCGCCAACATATTACGCAGCGCTGTACATTAAATAGGGGTTGCAAAGCACAGACGAATACAGACAGTAACACAGGAGTATGTTGCCTCCATCTACGTGACATCATGAAAAATATGTATTTGTTACTGGTAAACTATCAAAACTTTTGCATATATACCGATGCATTTTGTCACTAGTGGACAATTGACTAGAGCAAAAACAATTCTGTAGGCCTTCTTCATTTTTTTGTGATTTAATGTGGTGCGTTATCACACAAGAATGACCCTGCGTTGAGCCTATTTATATTAAAAACTGATTCTAACACACATCGATGAGCCTAAACAAAAATGGATGTAACATTTCTTTTTATGCAACATATCGCAATGCAAATACCGATGCACGGGCCCAATGGCACCTACCGCACATGTGTATCCAGGTGCTATTTTAAATGAGTGGTAATGTAACAACCACATACATTTCTGTCTATCGATGTTTTACTGTGTATTACTGCAACCCTAAAATGTAATAGGGGCCTAAATGTTTTCTATTTATTCCCCAATCATAGTGAATGTACACTTACTTATTAGGGAGAAGCAAAAGCCCTGGTGATGTATTAAATCTAGTGGCATCAATGACTAGTCATGTTTTCAGGTTAAAACTACTTAGAAAAAAGATATTTGCAGATTGTTTTTTTCTGAGACTGGCCTGCTCCTTCTGTCTTCCCTAGACCTATTGTAGTTACCTTGTAGCTTTACGGCCAACATATATTTACCATCAACACAAGTTCTAATTCTCAGTTAATAAAACACTGCTAAGGCACATCAAAAACGTTAAACTGCTTCCCTATAACATGGATCAGATTTATATGAAATATGAATTTCATGTATATTAGGGTGGATGAAATTATATAATATATATGAATATCTAAAAAGATGACAACATCAAGGTATTTTATTCCATGTACAACAATGGCAGTATCATAAATAAATCCAGTACAGTGATACAACTCTTAAGCAGCACTTTCTTGTATGGATGGATTCTTGTATGTACGAGAGCCCCAGAAGAGTTTAAAGGACAGTGATTTCTGTACAAAGGATATGAAGGGAGGTGTGTGCTTTTATTTGTGAACAATTGTAATAAGTATATTAATTGATTGATTGATTGATTGTCATGGTTTATTGCCAATTATCATTCCACACACCCTTCACTGATAATTCCTGAAAGGCTGGAAGTCGATTGGTAAAGTTTGATATTCCCAACCAACTGTGATGTTGCATTCTAGTACAAGTGTGGGTGTGCTAAACATATCTGTTTAGGAAAGTAGTATTTGGACATCTGATCTAACCACTGTCTTAAGCCATAAAACAGATGATTACTAGTGTGTCTGTATATTATTATTAGGGATGATGCCTAGGGTTTGCTTGTTATAACCATAACCACCTTTGAACTGCTTCCAGTAGGCTTACAAGGGCACTTCATTACCTAGCCCCACACTATAAAAAAGGGTGCAAAGTGGCTATATGGCCCATGTATTAGAAGCTGCTGCAGGCAAGGACAGGAAAAGCTAACAAACAGCTAAGGAAGGGAAAATTGTACTCTCATTCTGATTTTCAACAGACACAATCAACCCCTTTGGTTATTTTTTTTTTTTTTTTTGGGGGGGGGGGGTGTTTTACCTATATATGTGGTCAGTGGTGATTTATCATTGCTGTCCTGTCAATTTTCTTTAATGGACCTTTGATCCACGCACTTCTATTTTGAGGTTTTCCTATACTATTATTTTTTTTTTGTTGTTTTTTTTGTAGGCTAGGTAGTTTTTTTAGGTTACATTGTTTTTGGATCTTTTAGGGTTTGTTTCAGTTTTATTGTTTTGATTTTTCTACAATTATTTTTGTTGTTGATAGAGCGTTTTAACTTACTGACCATCTGTTCCTAGAACTGCCTTTTGTTCACAGCATGTTACTAAGAGTAGGCCTATGAATCATGAATACGACTGTCCAACTGCTGGCCAGTTTTACACTGCTAAATTATTTGCAGTATCCTAAGTTTTGTAGAAAATCCCCAACCTGTTATCTTTGTTTCTAGTAAACTTGCACCAATAATATTAGGGTCAGCCACAGCATATTATCTGCTGGTCATATCCGGTCTATTAGAACATGATGAAAAAATGTAGTGTATTTCTTCCTAGCTAATTTTAAAAGAAAAAAAATTCAAGACAGGTATGCACTTTGTATGATGTTGTTGAGACTGTAAAATTCATACTATAAGACCATATACAGCTGTAGGGTATTCCCCCAAGCATGGTATTTAAAGGATTATTGTATTTTCAATGTTGCCCTTGAAGCCGCTTGAAAAGACCTTGTCCCTATCGTGTGGTATTTTAAAAAATATTTTTGCCTTGGTACATGTCCCCCATGGCTGTGCCCAGATTTCCACACCCTTTTTTGGACATTTGTTTGCCTCCTAGCCCTAGGAATTGCTTTAATATATTTACAGATTCACCCCCTCTGGACTGCAAAGGGATTCACTACTAAGTTTGGGTTCAGTAAATTTTAAAGCATATTTGCTGAATCTTTGGCAAACCAAATGCTGGCAGATTTGCTCATCCTTAATATTATGGATTAAGGAAACTTAAATTTTCTTTCTAAATTATGCAAAAAAAAAATATGGTTCAAAATTCAAAATATATTATTATGCTTTTCCTACTGTTGCCTGAATGTTGTGGACATCAAAGCATTTTTTCTTTTGATATACAAGGCTAAATAATTAATTACAAAAATGCCCAAAATACAAAATACACATCTGTATTTACAAATACATTCATGATATGGATACTAATACATATAGATTAACTACATATACAATTTAGATGAAATCATATACCACTGCATTGTGAAAATTTAAAAAGCGGTTATAGTAAAAAAAAAATATTTAATAATAGAGGTTTTCAGGTAAAAGCACCAAGTCCTATTTATTAGTGAGTCTCTAATAAGTGTGACAATTAAAAGCTTACAATCTCATTAAATATAACTGTCTGCTTTGGTCCATAAAGACATATTTGTAAGGGGTTAAAAATGATATGAATTAAATTTAAAGTAGCTTTTTGTTTTCAACCAACTAAATAAACTGTTAAGAGTTTACATTAGTTGCAAGTGACAACTCAGAACTATTTCATAAATAATGTATTATGCCCTCCCTTGTACCAGGCAAGGGATTTTAGGGGAAATATTTTAAGTGTTAATTTGTATCATATATATATATATATATATATATATATATATATATATATATATATATATTTTTTTTTTTTTTTTTTTTTTAACAATTTTCCATCAGGAAAACATGCTGTTAATTTATTTATAACTTTGTTGATAAATACATATAAGAATAGTACTTTCTGTCTCTATTGTGAAATATTCTAAAATTAAAAAAGATATAACATACATTAAATCATTAAATATAAATAAAACATGTTGCATACTAAACATGTTCACTTCTTCAACATTTATAGGATTCCATGATTGAGATTTAATTGAAGTAGTCTAAAACTTTCATATGCCTATGTTATAATTGTGATCATGCTGCTATTAACTATTTTAAATAGTGTGCAATATTAACTTTCCTAACAATCATAAGGCATTGACAGTAAGTTAGCTTTTTCTAAGCATGTCATAAATTATATATAATATTATACTTTTATATATATATATATATATCCCAAATATTTGCAGGGTGATTACAGTATGAGCTATAATAATTACAAAAAGATTAAATATAGCACTAGTAAATATTTACCTAATACAAAGTAACTACATACAAAACAATAAAGGTTTCTAATACACTTTAATAAAGTTATATTACATGTCACAATTTTTCCTGGATAGAATATTTAGGATTATTAAATCACATACAGAGCTCCAGAAAATAATAGAGAATACTATCAGGAATATAGGACTATTTATTTAGAAACCAGTGAGAAGAAAAGGCATGAAAACTGATAAAAATGCATATGCACTTTATGAATATATATTTTATGTATTTGGAGCTCTTTTGTGTGAATGATTTCTGATATATATATAAGTATATAATCACTACATTGTGATACAAACCATCAGAAATACTCCATGTGATATAAATTATTTGGGGTGTATATAATGTAACCTTTCCAAGGAGATCGCACTTTCTATATAATATAAGTAACGATCATTAGCATGATTTCTCTTCTCTGCCCAAAGTTTGCTGGTTTTGGATTGCA
Source organism: Pyxicephalus adspersus (assembly GCF_032062135.1). NCBI lineage: Eukaryota > Metazoa > Chordata > Amphibia > Anura > Pyxicephalidae > Pyxicephalus > Pyxicephalus adspersus. The sequence goes on along the minus strand of NC_092859.1, from coordinate 75,618,359 downwards.
CTTTTCGGGTGATTTTTGTAATAAATCCCCGGTAAATCCCATGTTATATAAAACCAGTTTCTGCTGGGCAAAAGAAGTGTCTGGTCTGCTGATACTTGTAGTTTCTCGCCAGTCCCAGGCTGTCAGTGATTTAGAGAAAATCTGGGCTATGATCAGTATATGATTTATATGATTATTGGTCTAATTGGTGCTCAGGACACAGCACAGGACTGTGCTGAGCCTGGGATTGACAGGCATGTATTTCTGGATTTGTGTGCACACATCTGAATGTATGGGATCAGCCCTGTGCTGTCTGCAGCATGTGATCATAGCAGAGGAGAATAAGAGGTGGTGATTGTGGGGGCCATGTTTTATGTGCCAGGGTGCCCAGTCATCAGGCTGCTTACATTGCTTTCCTGTTCTCTGGTGACATAATCCTGTGTGGTCATTACTTTTATATGCTTGATGTTGATGATAGAATAACAAAAAAAAAAAAATTTTTCTTTTAAATGTTTTTTTTTGACCTATAAAAAATAAAATATTTTACAGACCTCTGTTGTTGGCAGTGGGTGACAGATGGGTGGTTTGAATATTTGTGCTCATCTGATATGACATGGGATTATCTAATATCCTAATGACAGACCTGGCACGTCTATTATTAGAAGTTTTCTATATCTGATTTGGGATAAGTTAGGATAGTGTCAGGGCCCCAGGGGTCCCCAGTCTACTCACCAGGCAGCCGATGTCTCAGTATCCAGGGGCAGAAGCTGAGGGGGTCCCTGTGCAGTAAGCGATGTTGGGGAATGCCCAGTCCATAGGGGTTAGCAGCAGGCTCCGGGAATACCAGATCTGGGGCCCCAAACAGACGGATCCCAGGGCGGAGGGGAGCAGGGGCCAGTCCAGGGCCAGCCTCAGGGTACTTTATAGCAGTGGGTCTAAGAGGCTCCTCTGGGCTTCTGTCTGGTCCCACCAATGCCTCTATGGAGAATCCTTTCCTGGCTGGAGGCAGGAACATGGTGCTGCCCCTGGGGCTAGATATAACAACAGAACATGGGAGTCACTGGGTGCCAGTCACTCCTCCACACACACTGGATCCTCTGCCGTCCCCTCCTCAGGTAGTAATAAGCCCGGTGCAGAGGTGTTTGTATGTCTGGGATGAGGCTCAGGTATACAGCAATCACACGACTGCATGCTCTGTGCAGGGACAGGGAGCAGCACCACGCAGAACACAACATGTGTACAGGCTCCGCCCCCGACACACCTCCTATCACAACCCACCAATAGCACGAGCACAGGAAGGCTTAGACAATGAAGCCACACCCAACTGTCAATCACACAGCCAAATCTAGCTGTCCCTTCTTCTACCTACAGGACCCCTAACCTTCCCCTGAATCCCCATCACTTTACAGCAACATCAGGCATCTTCCCTTTATACATGTATACATATATATACATTATATATTATACATATGTTACACATTATATATTATACATATACATACATAATATATTATACATATATTACACATTATATACTATACATGTACATTACACATTATAGGTTATACATATTACATACATTATAAATGTACATATATTACACAATATAGATTATACATATATTACACATTATATATTACACATATGTTACACATTATATATTATACATATACATACATAATATATTATACATATATTACACATTATATACTATACATGTACATTACACATTATAGGTTATACATATTACATACATTATAAATGTACATATATTACACAATATAGATTATACATATATTACACATTATATACTATACATATATATATATATATATATATATACATTATATATTATACATATATTACACATTATATATTACACATATGTTACACATTATATTTTATACATATACATACATAATATATTATACATATATTACACATTATACACTATAAAAAATATACATATATTACACAATATAGATTATACATATACATTATATATGCACATATATTACATATTGTATATATTATACATATACATTATATATACATATATATATATATATATTAATTTTATACATAAATATATATATATATATATATATATGTACATGTATTACACATTAAATTTTATACATATACATATATATACATTATATCACCAATCAACATTCAAAGAAATCAGAAATCACCCAAGTGTTCTCACTACCACAGCCATTCTGTAATCTAAATTGAAGTCTCCCTGACATCATTAGCTAATTGTTAATAATGACTGCTATATTGTATCTGTTCATAATGATCTTCCCAGGAAGACCTGAAACAACTGACACAATTGATAGCATGGACCAATTTATTAAAGGGGTCCCCAGCCAGTCCTAATTCAGTATTTATTCAGGAATAATTCTAGAAATAGTAATAATACTAATATGCTAGAGTCTGATTATTATTTAGGATCACAGGCAGTATTCTGTTGTTGCCATGGGCAGATTTAGATTTAATTTCCATGAAATTCCAGTGAAAATCAGATTATGTGCAAATTTGCTTGGTGGATCAGGCAAAAAAATTACTTTCATGAGCCCATTGCTCTCATAGTACATAAACCCAATGGGATCAATAAAGTAACTGAAACTGTTGGTGTCTACCCCAAACCCACCGTTGTACAAAAAAATATCTCCTATGAGTTTTATTTAAAAAAAAAGAAATAAGAAAAGGAATGAAAATGTAAAATTAACAATTTAAAGCAACAATACAGAGCAATTAAATACATTAAAGCAGGAAACACAAATACAGAGAGCATATTATGAAATAAATAAATAAAAAAACGCAGAATTACCCCAAGCAGCTCACTGAGGTTAAGAGAATCCATTTCAGCCAAGGCAAATTTGGAAAATATAAGTCAATCAAATGGATTTTCTGCTTATCTTTACTTAGGATGGGTTCACTTTAATTATATATATATATATATATCTTGTTAAAACTATATATGTTTAGATTATATAATAATCTACCTGAGCTAATTTATGGTGCAATGACTGTAAATGAATGACAGCCCACCATTGCGGCATCTCATTTATATTGCAGAAATTATCTGTACATATTATCTAAGAAGTTTTCCTATGACAGAAAGTCGGTGTGATTTTTTTGGAAACAGATCATATACTAAAAAAAGTGAAGGAGGATAGAATGTAAGAACAGACCTTCTGCTTTACCTCAGACAAAAAGCCATTCATTCTCTAAATCCGACTTTTAGTTGTTTGTAACTATTTTGTATTCTCTTCTGTATTGAATATTGATGATCAGCCATTATTATCATCATAGTATTATTTATATTGTAATGTTCAAAACGAAATGTCCTGCAGCAGTGATGAGATGAGTGATCAGAGGGCAGAAGATTTGTCGGAGGTCTGATGTCGGTGAGCTCCCCTGTCCTCATCCTTATTTACAGGGCAAGTAATTATCAAGTGCAAATATATAACATAACATGAGATATACAACACAAGACAAAAGTTCTTGTTTAAATTCACATGATTTATTAGATTGATTATGAAAACGAAATACCAAAAAGGAAACTTCTAATGTGATATTTCCATCCTAATTGCCATTGCTCTCCTTTATTTCCTTTATTCTTCTTCTTATATATAGCTATCACAAATAATTGCAAGGTACATTAGATGACAGTGTTGTAGACTGAGTGCATTACAGTGCAGAGAAAAAGTTTAGAAAATGCTACTTATAACAGGAAATATTCATTACAGTGCCCACAATACATTGTGCATCAAGTTGTAGTATAAATGTGGACACTAATAAACTGAAGTACATTGAGAGATTTTTTTTGGATTTAGAATTTAACCTACTTTTAGGGTTCATTTGGGTGTGATCCAGTATAACCAATACAGAATGTTTTAAATGTTAAAATTGTCACTAGAACAAAAAAAGTGTGAACATCTTCCACAATGAACACCAGTTCTGGTCACAGCTGCCCTAAACTAGCCATGCACAGTGCAAAAAAATTGATAAGATATGATTTTGATTGATTAGATGGAAACATTCAATTGATTACTGATCAAAGTTTTTATTTTTTTGATAAGTTAATCAGTTGTCAGACATGTGCAAGGTGTGTGGAATACTTGCAGCTGATATATTAAATCATAATAAATATTGATCATATCAAACAATGAATACTACATTGAAAATGGCATGGTGTATGTCCAGTATTTAAGTGGAAATCACCTTTCAGAGATCTTACAATGATTTGCTCTGACTTCCTGTTGGGTTTGGAGGCATGAAGGTGATTTTTTACCCCTGGTATTGGGTTTAGCATGTTGTAAAGTGTGTTTCACATAACACACTTGCATATGTTGTACAATTATTATTATTATTATTATTATGATTATTAATAAACAGGATTTATTTAGCGCCAACATATAACACAGTGCTGTACATTAAATAGGGGTTGCAAATGACAGTCAAATGCAGTCAGTGACACAGGATGAGAGAAGCACTTTAAAGCACTGTTTTAATAACAGGTTTTGTTTTTTTTCAAGGTGTTAGTATTGTATATTGCAAAAAATAATACATATGAAACCAGAGTACATTATATACTGTGTTACAGCATTACCATAGATGTAACCCCAATCATTAGAATCCTCAATACATTGTAACTTAATATTGTCATATATTTATGTAGCACTGACACAGAATTTTACAGAGTCCATGGTCATCTCACTAACTGTCTCTTAGAAGAGCTTACAATCTAGTGTACCTATTATAGTCTAAGACCAGTTTGGGGAGAAGTCCATTAACCTACTTGTATACATTTTTAGAAGTGAGAGAATGGAATTGCCCATGGGAAATCCATGCAAACATCCGATGAGCATACAAACTTTGAATCAATATGATATCAAAAGTATTAAAAGTATTTTAATTCTTAAATTATGAAATCTATGGCTTTCATTATAATTTTACCCAGTGACCCTTTCAGGAATATCCTTGTTGGGACACTTTTTGTTATTGGATGACAACACCATAACCCTAGTGGGTATAATACCTATTTTCCTTCCCACAGGTACTTTAAAGCAACAGTTACCATAGAAGAACATTGAGCAAGGGGGTCTCATCTGAAGTAAAAGGTCTGCTTAAGGGAAGCTGTGAAAAGCTGTGCCCAAAAATGCTGTCAGAAGGCAAAGGACTAGTCACCTGTGTTGCCTATGACCTCAGACATTAAGCACCTTGTCCTTTATTGTGTTTTTGTGCTAATTGGTGGTTTTCCATGTAACACAGCAAATCTTCACTTTTTTCAGAAGTTCAGTTCCACTTTCACACTTATCACACTTAAAAATATCTATGTAATTCTAAACATAGTAAAAAAAAATGTCCTTAAGCCATGCACATTTACCACTGTCAGTTGGATTAACAAATATCCATTAAATATCCAACTTCAAGAGTTCAATGTAATATATATACCTAGAATTATTGCCAGTTTTTGACTTCACAATCGGACAAATTCTGATGGTCGATTTATTATTACCAAAACATAGAAAGTAGTTGTGATTGACAGAAAATTGCAATGGATGTAGTAGTGATCCAGCAGTGTACTGTGATATGAACATCCTTCCCATTATATTGCATTGGCCTAAACACAACTGGTAATTTTCCAATGTGACCAGAGGCAAACTGGCCGGGAACCATAACTGAAAACGGTCAGATAATGTTTACATATAGACGTGTTTGTGTCTGTACTTTAGGAGCTCTCATCATATCATATTTTTTAATCCTTTGTTTATTAAAGGAAACTGTTCACAAGCCCATCAAAGAGAAATAACTTACAGTTGTCTCAAGCTGTGGGTAAAAAAGCAATGTATTAACGAGAGAAAGCCTGCTCATACAACTCATACTTTGTTTTATTTAGATTTGATATAATTTTTAGATTTTTGGTCTTTTGATGTTAGCCAGTCACAAAATATGGTTGGAAACAGAGGTGTAATCGAATGACCAAACTACTGTTTCCCTAATGATTGAAGTATGAACAGTTTTACACTTTTATCTCCCACTTTTGTTGGTGCAATGTCCGCATAGTTAATCCTGGCACCAACTGGGAAACAATAATTCAAGCCCAGGTAGGGACTACCTGGCTAAACAAGAAATATTCAATACTGAGCAGTAGGGGGGTTGCAATGCATCCAGAATTATCACCAAGGATGAGCAGATTTTAAATTTTGTTTAGTCATTAAAAAAAATAAAAGACAATAAACAAATACACATACACAAAAAGGGAAAATACAAGTACAAAAAACATTACATTAAAAAAACAAGCAAATTTGTGAGCTCCATAAAATCTGTAATATGTGTGACAAAATCAATTTTTCCAAAATCACTCCACACCAATTTCAGAGCAAACCTAAACACTCAGCTAGGAATAGATAATTTACTAACATACATAACTTCCAACTGAACGACAGAAAAGAACAATAAAATGAAAAAAATAACTGTTAAGGTGGGAGATAAAAGCAGTTCCTGTCTTTTGTGATGATTTAATGAAGGATGAGAGAGAAGCAATGTAACACTGGAGGCAGTATGAAAAAAGGGTAACAGGGCATGAAATTATTCTACACCATCTCATTAACGTCTGGATGGGAGAAAGGGATTGTTCATGCATGCTGGTCCCTGCAGGGATTACAAAAGGCTACTAGTCTGGGTTAGAGCCTCAGGTTATCAGCAGGGTAAGGGGTAGTGTATTAGCTGCTTACAATTATATGTCTCACCTGTAAAGATGCAACTAGTTTGTATGTACATTGTACTAACAACCATTAAGAACAGGAACTTCTGGCTGTGCTGCAAACTTCATGCTGGTGTCATATATCTCCTCTGTGATAGTTTATTATTCTTCAAAGACAGTATGTTACACAAAGAATAACATAATTACAAATGTTTACACCTTAGGTTAATTTAAGGAAATACAACATTGTTGCATATTACATATTCAGCTGTTCAAATCAATTCTCAGACCAAATAGTAAATAATGCTACATCTCTTGGTACATCTTTTAAAGAGTAACTAAGTATGGGATATCTGAAAAATTACTACTAGATATCTAAAATACCCCAACTAGTATGATTTACTAAAGCTGTACGTGAGGTCACATATCTCTTAAAATATGCCTCTTCCACATTTATTATTTGGTAATTATTAGTTAATCAAACATCAATCTCCTTGCCTTACAGATTAAAGTGATCAAAATTTTAATACAGAACATAAAAATGTACTATACTTTAATTAGTGATAATTTATTTTGGATTTTCTATTTCTAGCACACTCAGCAAACGTTTTAGAAAAAATCAAAAATCAATGTACCATTATAATATGTTACAAGTATAAAAAAATATTATTGTTATATATAGTAAATATAGTATATAATTGTGTATATATATATATATATAAATAATACTGCTACTATATAACAATGTTTATAGTAGTTCAATTTATGAATGTATTGCAAACCTAACAATCCAAATAATTATTGAAATGACCCAAGCACTAAGCATGAAATCCAATGAATAATTAAAGAGTCATTTCTACACTTTAAATATATTATTTTAAAATCATATAATAAACAGAACCCTTGTGTGCATACACATACTGATTTTGTAGTTTAGAATACATTATAACTAGGCTTTTTTACCAAAGGGGCTGGGAATCATAATTTAATAAATTGTGTGATTATGCATTTCAATTATCTAATTATGTGTAGATGAAATATGAAAGAAAAATAAATGAAAGTAATTAGGGTTGTATTTTTTACAATATTTAATAATTTTCACACATCATGGCCATACAAAGTGTAAAAACCACATGATGATTACCAACTGAAAACTGAAAGAGTTGCTGGTTGGTCCCTTTAAAGAATTTCTGGCTATTCATTTTATACTTTAGGACTGCATGTGTAATTTTTATAACATGAAAGGAGCAATAGGAGAGCAAGTTTGAGTAAGAGAATTATTACACAGCTGTGTTTTTCTTTAATACAAGAGAGTTGCTAATACAAGGGTCTGTCAAACACTTATAAACTTTGGGAAAGCCTAAGCACTTGGTTAGTGGAGATATACTGTGTAGTATGTCTGTAAATAAAAGATCCATTATCCTGAGTTATATACTGCTAAAAATTCTGTTAATAGTTTCCTGAAACTAGAAACACTTTAAAGTTGGCTGCAGTGTTTGATACCTGATCTTTTGTGCAGATCCTACTGGTAAAAAAGACCCAGTCTGAAACTTTATAACCCAAAAAGATAAAGATAACTGTCAGCCTGACAGGGTAATGAGACTGCATGGACAGTTTTTCCATGGACTCACAGGTTTTTCTCAATAAGAAAAAAAATAATCCATTGAAAGTGGTAATCCTTGTTAGGATATCCCTGGGTTGGCATCACCTGCATCACTCTGCTTGATAACCCACCATGTAGGGGGCAAGTGCTAGCCGGCTTTTATCACTATTGTTACTAAGACAACAAGTATTCGATTTAAAATTGGATAAATTGCCTCATCACTCCTGAGGAAGCAAAACCTTGCGAGACGCATCAAACCACTGATGAGACTTAATCACACACTATATATTGTAATACAAAGTTATCTTGCTTTTTCTTTTTAAGACATTTAATACATTAAGTTTTTATAGTTCTTAAAATATTGGTGGACATGAATTGATTGAAGGTGCCTTAAAAGTCCAAAATTTACTATTTTTTGAATGACAAAAACAAGGTTGTTACAATACATAGGTTAACTATTAGGTAATCCTTTGGTTTAACTTTGGCTTAATCAACTGCGCTCTATGATAGTTCCTTCACTTTAAATCTTTAAAGGAAAAGTCTAAATTGTCATCATATTGTTATTCAAGGAAGCCTAACAAGAGTCCACCTGTTTAGCTTCATTATTTATGGCAAAGTCTTTGCAGTTCAGAATTGGCAAGTATGTAGTTTTATGAAAAAGGATTCAAAGAGGAATTAGGTCCTACGTTGAAAAATCCATGGTTCACGTCGGTGGTTATGGCATAAAGGAAAAGGCGAAGTCTCTTCTGCAATACCTGTTCTTACCTGCCTGATCGCTGCCCAGCTGTCAAATTTTGCTGAGATGTACTTGAGCACTTGTGTGGCTCCAAGACACAAACCAGCAGGTTCTAAAAGTTCCTTCTGGGGAGAGGAACCTGTTAGGTACAACATTGCCAATAAATAGACCTGCAGTATCCCTACCAATTTTTAGATAAGGAAGTTGCTTTGAAGTTCATTTAACTCCACTGGAGTTCATGTGAGACAAACCTTTCACTAAAAGCAATGTTCCTAAGGTATCAATGGTCTGACGCTATTTTCTCTAAGAATTTAATGTTGTTTGGTTATTTTATTTTAAGAGAATATGTTGCATTTACTACTGTTTATTGTTGTTGCATGAACAAGTATGGATGTCTGACAATTGTGTCAGCGAAGGGACAGCCCAAAAAGATTTAAGAATTATAGTTAATCTTTGGGCAATTATAGTGATAGTACAGTGGGTGTTATCGTTGGCAGAATCACCAGAAGAAAATTAGTGGAACATCTAAGGACTGGTGCAATATAGAACATTTTTTGTTTTTTGGTTTAGATATCATATATTTTAATTTGGAACTATAAATAAACAGTTCTTGGAATATGTAGGATCTAATTACACCTTTAGTAGTGTCATCTAATATGTAATTAAAAAATTGTGCATAGGTAAAGTGGTAATCATATCAATAACTTACAATGTTTAATAGACATAAACAGGCGTGGCGGACCAAAATTAACAGTCTAGAGTTCACATCATTGTATATAAACCTCTATATTGTTTTTCTACCTTACAGGGAACAGAGATTGTGAAGACTGACTAGTATTCTTGGCACATCATTTATTTTTGATGGAATGTGAAAGGGTTTAGATCCTCTGTCAGGTTTCCATTGTTGTTGGTGCTTCTATGGTAGGATCTCCCCCACTTCCTCAATGATGAGAAATCCCAACAAAGAGCACAGGATAAAAGCTTTACCTTCACAAAACAATCTTTGGCACAACTTTTAAACAATTAGGAACATTACGAAAGGCAAAGAAAAAGTAATATAAATTATTATTGTAAAACAAATTTTAAGTCTCAATGAATCTTTTTGCCATAAATCCTCAACAAATAACTTTTTCTGCCTGTGCTGCACTTCATTAGGTACAATGCTCTTATTTAGTTCTTATGACTGCAAAACCATGTTTATAGACTATGGAAGAAAAGAGAAGACTATAGAAGAAAAGAGTTCCATAGTCCTGAATGTTATCATTCTAGAACTGAAGTGTGTTACTGGCCAACTCACCATGTAAAAATAAAGAAAGTCTTATAAAGAAAACTAATACAGCCACAGGCAAGAAGTAATATTTTATGCTTTTTTTCTTCCTTTATGCAGCAGAATATACACATCAATGAACCATGGGTACCCATAACCTTGCCCTCTTAGTGGTACATACAACCAATATATGAAGTGTAAGGCTGGTACCATACTTGTGCATTTTATTCCAACTGAATAAAATGGAAATGAACATTAGCACACAGATGTGTATTTTAATGCATTTTCATTTAAACAGAAAACAAATTATGTCAGAACACACAAACAGTGCTAAAAGAACGTAAGGATGTCATTGTAGATATACCCTTCTAAAAATGCTAGCTGCTGTTAATGCTGACCTAACAACTTCAATATTTACAGAGTCACTTATTTGGAAAAGTCAACAAGATCAGAAGCTCTGTGTTTACTTAGACTTTAGTAGTACTGCATGTTCATTCCAGATCAGTAACTTAAAATATTGAAGACGATGGTGGCCAAACTAGCATTTTCTGAAGACTCCACATCTCTCTTACAGAGTACAATTATCCCTTATGGAACCTGGAAGGAAATAATTTGTATATGGTGATACACAAATGGCTTGTAAGAAGGCCTTTGCATCACACACAATATCAGATTTATTAACCATTTTTAAAAAAGGTTTCAACATTTAAACCTGCAATAGCCAGGGCATCATGGATTTTGTAGATTTCTCCTAAATATGCTCAATAGCCCTAGGTACATTTAATTCCAGTATTTATCAAAGAACATGTCCGGCTCCTTATGTTTTTAAGTTATTTTAAGAATTATGAGACTGCAGCCAACACTAAAACACCCATATGAATTTCTGCAGCAGTCCACAGAGCTTTTCCTGAAGCACATCCTTTAAATCTGTAAATATTTACAGGTAATTTTTGGCAGTAGTATTTGCTCAGGAAACAAAAAAGCATGGAGAGTTTTCACCATTTTATTAGAATATATAAAACTTCTTACAGTTCGTATCTAGCTACAGATTCACATGTCTGCCTGGAATTCAGGCTATCTTCTCAGTCCTTTGAATAATAAAATACTTCTTGAATTCAGCTAAAAACACACCATGGCGTTTCATTCATGTCACAATCCAGCAGTATATTCAGCACTGTACATGGAGCACCGCCAACGGTTAACTCTGACCGAGACTCCACACGGTACTGAACATTGTGTAAACCCCCCTGACGATCCACTTTGAACTGTTCCTGGGAAGTATAGAGGAATAAAAAAAACATGTAATTATTTAGCAGAAATGACTCTGTATCACACCATTTAAACAGAGCCTCCTATATTTTATAGGAAGACTATCTACAGTTACAGGTTTTAAATAATTAATATTCTCGCGCAACAGGTTAGATTTATGCACATTTTGTAGTGCTACAACCTGGAATTAAATCTGATTTAACTGGCATTGTAACAATTTGCTTTGCACAACATACCAAGAAAAACTATAAAAGGGGCAGGTATGTCCCAACATTAGTGGAACCAAAGCATCAATAGTAATACCTGGGCTGTAAACATACTTAATGTACACCTTCTGCAGACTGGAAAATTTTACTTAATTACATTTTAAACTTTTTATTGAGGTTTCAAATAGATGTAACAGAGGTAAAACAAGGACTAAAAACTAGGTATTCTTTCAAGAGAGGAATAGGAAAAGATATATAACCTATATATTCCAACTAAGAGATCTGAAGTTTTGATGGTGGACCTCCCATGTGAATGCAACATTTGTGCATTTTTATATCATAGAGATCTGCCAATTATGTGTGAATATAGCATTCTCATTTCATTATATCATTTTTTTTTAAATCAGGTCTTGAAGAAGGAAATAGAATAATAATGGATGTAAATTTTCAGGATTTTTATTTCCATTAAAAACTGAACAAACCTTTGATTTGCACATAAAATAAACATCTACTGGATAACCGAATACTACTCTGCATTTTAGTGCATTCTTCAAACCATATATCTAGTTCACTGATAAAACGTGACATATTCTTTTTGTTCTCTTTGCTAAGGTCTAACTTTTTGTGCACTAAATATCTATCATATCAGTTTACCTGCTTCTGAGAAGCAATTCGTTTCTGGTCTCGTTTTCTCCATGCAGGGTCATGGATGTGTCTGAAGGTTTGGTATCCAGTTGTAATTCCAGAGGGCCGATGGAGCTGAAAAGCATAAAATGTTAAGAGTTTAATATACGCAGACTAAATAGTCTCATTTCTAGTAATGGTAAACCATCCACTGGTTCATTTCTACCCTTGCTAATGGAAGAACATCTGACCACCACCCTAAAGCTCTTTTTGTACCTAAACATTTTTGAAGCCTAGATACCAAGCTCTCTTCCCTCAAACTATACCTGGTGAAAGTCTTTTAGGTTCATGTGTTTTAATGGCAGTAATAAATCCCTACCAATAAACAGAGCCCTGTGACTAATTTATACACCTAATTTTTTTTTTTTATTAAAAAATATATATAATATGTTGAAGACTCTGTAGAACAAAATCCAGAGCAACAGCCAATACTATGAAAATCTAGGAAAATATCCAGTGCTTGCATGAAAAATCTGTGTTCACATAACATTATAAGTATTCATATTTTCAGATGTAAGGAGTAGTGCCGAGAATGGTGACAGAGCAAGGAGTTTATAGACAGGAATAAAGATGTAATGGTAATAGCAGGGGAGTGGGGTGGTTGGTCATTGATTTAGAAGGCAGACATGCCAGGACCTGGAAAAGTGTTCAAATGGAGAATATTTTACTTGTAGGATTACCCTAGGAACCCGTTTTTGCTTCAGAGGACCTAAATTCCTTGTGTATAGAAAAAAAACAAGCCAATAGAGTCACATACTATAAAATGTATAACCAGTTTTTGTTCAATAGGGGGCACCGTTTAATTCTACAACTCTGCAGCCAAAGCATTCTCTATAAGGGCATGAGTCCATGGTGGCAAAGGGTTAAACGAAGACTCATTCTTCTCCAAAAGGTTGTGCTCATAAATAAATTATCTTGTTCCTTTTTTACATTTTGACTCTGCTTCTCAGCTCTTTAGCTTGGTGTCATGTCATTATGTGGCACACAAAATAGGAAGTCTGCCAAAGACTACAAACAATAAAGAACACTGATAATTTATTCTTGACATGCGTCAAAATGTCCTGAGGGGCTTTTGCTGTTCACAACACTGTGCTTTACCTACTATAATAAAAGTCTCCATCGCTGAATTATGAGCCTAGAACAGCATCATTATAATCAGCCTTCTAAAGGCTTGTCTACACAAGCAGTTTTATTAGTTTTAGTTGCTACCAGTCCAGGTTCCAAACACAATTAATTGAATTTCAACACTACTAAGAAACAAGTAAATATCTTATTTTCATTTTTTAACTGCAGGAAGAAAAAAAAAAGTAAAGTAATTTACATCATATTTCTTATATACAAAATATTTTTTGAACATACTGTAAAGCATCAGCCAAATTATTTTTTTTTTATTTAAATTTAAAGGAAGTGGAGAAAATGTAGGAGCTGTCTGAGCAGGATATATCACAGATGTAGGCAGCAAAAAAAAAAAAAAAAAAAAAAAAAAAAAAAAAAAAAAAAACTAGCGGGCAGCTAATGAAGGCTACGCTTCCTATTTTCAAGTAAATGATATAGGCCCTATAAAATTTTACGCTCCAAAGAAGGGTGTTAAAGTTACTAGCTGATAGCTTACCAAACTATGCGCAAAGCAAAACTCTAAGGGGTTCAGTGTTGAACCTAGAATTTTTTTTAATGCCAGGTGGGAAGGAATTATAGGTGGGTGGCCGCCCCGGTATTTTGAACTCTTCAGTAACCACCCAAAAACAGCCGGGTGGCGTACCCAGTTATAGGGGGCTGGGGAGAACAATGGGGTTTAAAAATAGTTAGCAAATGGGCTCAATGCAGTTAAAAAAAAATTGTCCACAAAACTCCTCCCCTCATAAACCCGTCAACAGTAATGTAACAGTAATGTAACAATGTTATTGTTAATAACATTGTAATAAATATCACCCTAGTCGAGACGGATGCCATATACACATATGCAGCCCCTTTGGGTGTTATTTGATGCATAGTTTGATAGTTATGTGCTCACATCTATCACTACTTATAGCATAAACAATTTGACGATAAACTACACTTTGCTTGTACAATAGATATTGCACTGCAATTGCTAAGAAAAGTACCACTAGAGAGTCTCTTTGACCTTACTAAAAAACATCTAAGAGTTATGTGTGGATACAGAGCCATTGCTTAGGGCAACATTAAAAGGTAATCTGCACTCAAAAAATATATTTGTAATTCAGTTTTTGGAACTCCTTTGAAAGGAGGAAGTCATACTCACCATTTCATAATGCTGTTTAGTAAGGAGGAGGATCCCTCCAACATAGGTCTTGTAATGATACAGGGGGTGAAGTTCTGGAGATGCCACATGGAAAGGTCCCTTTTCTGGAAATCCATAATCCAGATCCGGGTTAAGAGGTAGCAGGTCAACATCATGCATAGCAATATAGTCCGTTTCATTTCCACTCTCTAAGAAGCCCACATTTATCAGAGAAGCCCTGTTAAACCTGAAAAGTAATAAAATATGTAACTATAAAGCATACAGAAGGGAAAAAGTTGCTGTGAAAGACTGTTTTTAGACTGATAGTCCATTGATTATTTTGAGAAGAATTACAAGAGTAAGAATTAAGGTATATTCAGGTACTTTTGCCAGTTCCATTAAAAAAATTAATATGAATATATAACTTGATGAAAAAGGTGTGCTTTATACCTGCCAGGAGTTCAGCATAAGGTTTATCCTTATATCCTGCATAGTCTTGTTACAACAGGAACGTACATGTTGGAGTTATTGCTTCAATTACCTCCATTATCCAACATAATTTTTTAATAATTAGTAACAAGTAAGCAATTGTTTCAAAGCTAGCAAAATGTAGATTATAGGGTGCCTCAGTCTAGGTAGATGGGAATCTCTAAATTGAGCCATACAGTCTGTGATTGTTTTAGAATGTGATACATTGCAAGGATAATTTACAGTAACTGAAAGGTTTATAAAGAATATATTACAAGTATACATTATATTTTTTTTTTTTCAAAGCGTACCTAAACTCAGAATTTTCACTTTACATAAAAGGGTAGACAACCCTGTTTGTGTTTTTTTTTTTGTGTGCAAGTGCAACACTCCTAGCCGATCGAGAATGAATGGGAGTGCAGAGCCCCCCGGGTTATCTACGTAACCCATCCCAGGAGGCTCTTGGCTGCTCCTTCTGCACATGTACGAGCATCTTGGCAATGCGCAGAAGGAGCCCTTTCGGCAAAAGGGAAAGAAATTGCCGATCTCGCACATGCGCAGTAAGAGCAGCAATTTTTTTCCCCCATTTAGGTTACCCTTGCGCCTGCATCAGATGACGTAGGAAAAAGAACCCGGAAGAACAAAGGGAAGATGGCGGTGCCTAGCGCGCGGGACCCGATGAAAGAAAACTCCGGACCGATCAACTGCTCTGCAGGACTAAAGGGCTTTTTTTTTTCTTTGGGTTTACTTCCTTTTTTAAAAATGCAATCTATGTGGAAAAAATAGCATCTTCCTACTCAATGGTCTTATTAATGTGCTGCTCACCATAGATTACATTACCAACAAAAAGCCAAAAATTATTTCTGACAGCAACACATGCACAAAACACTGTAAGCTCCTTCTGCATCAAGGGTTTAGAACTGTTTTCTTGGGTCAGATATGCTCAGCTACCATAAGTTATAAAAAAAGCAGACACAGGTTCTCATATTTAGTATTCCTCTACATGTTTTTTTTTTATATTAAATATCATTTTAAAGTTATGTCCTTGCTATTAGAAAAGTGCCTAAGGGAACCAGGGCATGGAACAAAAAAAAAATGTTAACCAACTAGAATTATAAGCTCAGGCACAAAATACCTGCATATGTCTATGTACACTGAAACCCTCAAAAAGCTGTGGCAGAAGACTTAAATCTGCAAGATTCTAAGCTCTATGAAAGTGCTGAAGGCTGAACCACCATCTTTCTGCTACTTAAACCTTTCCATAGGCTAGCAAGAGGGTCCATCACAGTGACAGGCCTAAAGACATAGTGGGTAGGTCACACATTGTCTGGGGATATTACTTTTTGCATATTATAAACCTCAAAATTTATGGGGTGCAAGAAGCTATTGTAGACAAAGTATGTTGACCCAATACAACATTTTTTAATGACAGGTGTATTTTAAGGCAGCAATCATAAATCATAACACAGTGCAGTGAAAAGTAAAAGAGTTTCTGACACTGTGTACTAAACAATATCATTCAGGAACCGCTGCTATCTGCACCATTTAGAGATTAATTTATATGCAGCCTTGAAGCAAGGCTGGGAAAATCCCAGTCAGATATATGACTTGTCTACAACATAACAGGTTACACCTATTTAAGGCATTTTATAGTCTTCCATGGCTCTGTCTGATTACAATGTGATTGGAATGATAATCAATGCAAAAGAAATGTATCCACCCTTGTCATAAATAAATGCATTTGCTCAGTAGTAGTTTGGTTGTGGACATTTCTTTTTTTTGCAAATCATTACTGCCAATGTGTTAAAGAAAGAAATTGTCAAGAAGAAACAGTCACAAATTTTGTAATATGCAAAATAAGTTAAACCCTGCATGATTTTGTCCTTCAAACAAGTTGTTTAACAATTATATTAGACATTTAAAATTTATGTGAAGCCAAAATGATTATTCTTTCATGGATAGAATGGGGAATGGTTCCATTATTGGCTTTTTACTAATTTCCTGGAAAACAGCAATAAGTTCCATTCCCACAACACTACGCACAGTGCTTAACTGACAACTGCCAGGCCCAAGCACCCTCACATGATAGTCGGGAGCACATACACAGCTCAAGAAGTTAAAACGTAAAATTGAAAATCTGGCGACTCTGGGCAACAGAATACTTATTTTACCTACTACGCCTACACGGAACAAAATACAAGATGACTTTAGGTATAGAGGTATTTTTTAGGAGAATTTAAATTGGGTTGAGGGCATACAAACCTATAATGATCCACTTGATTTATAATAAATATTTGGTGTCGGATTTTCTTCTCAGACAGGTACTGGTGCATGTGGGGTACAAAGCTTAGGAGTTCCTCAAATCGTTCTCGAAAAGGAACAAGTATGGCAAGACGGTGAGGACCCCATGAAGGATCCTCACTTATAGTCCTAGCAACTGGAGGACAGGGCTGCTTTGGGGACTTCTCTTCATGCTTCTTGACTTCTCCTGTGCAACTGAATTGTAACCAAAGCATAGATAACAATCCCAGCAATAAGCAGATCAGAAACAGTTTGAAGATGCTGCATTTCCTCGGTAGAATCCCAAGAAAAAGACCTGACCTAATGACATGAATTAAAAAAAGCAGTTAAAGAAAAA
>NC_092859.1:75597271-75598677 GCF_032062135.1 Pyxicephalus adspersus | reverse complement strand
CTGCTGGCATTAATGTTTTAATCTCACATAATCAGCCCTTGTCCTCCCAACAGGTAAAGCCCCCTACAATCTGATCTACATGTGTCAGTACATGATACGGGCACTGTACCTCCCCCCCTGGAAACAATGCACCTCAGCCATCCCTCCAGGCCATAGTCTGCCTTAAAAACACCTAAAATAAGTTTAAAAAATGACAACAGCCAGATGAATGCTTCTTGCAAAACGTTCCAAATATCAGCAAAAAAGTAACATTTTACAAGGCATCAGACTCCCTAGTGAGGACAAGGCATCCAGGTCACTGATGTCCACCAGCACCATGTGGAATGTTATAATGATAACGGGACAAGCAAAGTACACAAAAAAAGTGTACACCTACAAAACTCCACCGCCAGCGTCAGAGAATGCCCGTACAAGAAACAGCACCTATGCCTAGCTCACCCCTATACAGCCCTGTGCTGAGCTTGGTAATCCCCACCGGACTATACCCTCCCCCCTGCCCGTTACACGCTGGCTATCCAGACACCAGGTCCGTCTGCATATATGTCTCACTCAGAAACATCGAGTGTACATTAAGGTTCCGGCGCTAAAGGTTCCTTCCTGTGCTATACTGAGCTCCATCATTTGTCTCTCCCCCTCCCCAGTGCATGCTGGGAGCACTTACTAGATTTATTTATCATACTTTTATCTATTTCTCTATTTCACAAATTGATAATAGATACAACTATATAACTCCAAATAGAGGTAAAGGCTTGCAGCAGTAATATAGCTTCAAAATGGCCTTTCTTCAAAGGGACTGTTACATCTAAGTCCCTCTGCCCCTCATTACTTCATTACATTGTCCTTTCTGTTTTTGGACTGATGTTCAGATGTCTAAGGCTTTGTACACACGTGCATTATTTGTCATTGTGATCTTTCAGCATCCTTTCCAACGACAAGACTGCACGATGTATGACTGAGCGCTGTACATACAGCACCGCTCTGCTCTATATAGAGGAGAAAACGTCAGAGCGGCACCCCACTGCGCGATCTCCCCCTTCACTTTTATTACGATCGTTTGTCATCCATCGTCCGTGGATCCGCCAGGACAGTCGTTTGGACAATGGACGACGAGCACTGTACACACGCCAGATTCTCGTCTGATATTAGCCCTGAGATGATTATCAGACGAGAACCATTACACGTGTGTACGTAGCCTAAAAAGTAATGCGTACATGTAAACAAATGTCTTTTTTGTTTGGGGGGGGGGGGTTCAGTAGAAGGGATGTATCAACTGTGGTAATTTACCTTCACTTCCTGTCCTAGAGACACCCCATGACATTATTAATATTATTATTATTATTATTATTATTAATAAACAGGATTTATATAGCGCCAACATATTACGCAGCGCTGTACATTAAATAGGG
>NC_092859.1:75595784-75596969 GCF_032062135.1 Pyxicephalus adspersus | reverse complement strand
TTTGAAAAAGCACTTGCTAACATTTAGGAGTGAATCTGACATTCACTGAAACATTCCATGGTAAAGAATCAATTGCTGCCATTAAAACACATGGACCTGGAAGATTCTATTTCTTCTTTTCTTGTTTCATTGAATGTCAGATTCACTGCTTTATAAACAGACTTTTTTTGCATACCTTTTTGTCTCTTTCTGTCTATGGGGGGGGGGGGTTATAAATCATATTATAATAATGATTATGTAAAAGATGAGAATGATTTTTTTAACCATGAATACTGACATTTTTTTTAACACCCAAGTATGTTCTCTTGTTGATAAACTATATTGTATCGTAATTTCAACAGTTGACTTCAAAAAAAATTTTTTTTTTAAAATGGTTGCATAAGTCATGACAAGATATTCCACTTTAAGTTAATGTAGGTGGCAGGGGCAGCAAACAAACTATTCTACCCATTGCATTTTTTGAACTGCTTGCAAAAAAACACTAATATGAACTCGTCTATCTCTCTTTTCTCTATCTCTTTTTTTCTTATATTATTGTTAAAGGGCCCAGGAAGTTTACCTAGTATGGGTCTCAGAAATTTCTGATGGCAGTCCTGGAGTAACTGAAGTTGGAGTTATCACTACAAGCAAATTTATCACAATGTATTAAATAGTGACGTGCTATTTTTGGGGGAAGTCATTTGTCCACAAATTATATGTAATAATATATGAATAATTTGTGGTATTATATATTAAATGGTATTTGTATCTAAAAATATTGATTCTGCTTTAGGTGCCTTAACAGAACACAAATAGAATAATTTTATCCAAGTGCTAAGAAATGCATTCAATAATAACAAGTGGTTTGTGGTACTCACATCTGTTAAGCTGTAGCTGCTACTTTCAGATTTGGATGTTCTCCAGATCATTGCAAGGTGCTGTCCTACAAAGAAAAGCTTGCAGTCACGCTTTGTTATTTAATAGCTCAATCAGCTAACCTGACCCTGAAGCCGTAAACAACATCTAAAAGGAAATACCTGTACTTTTTTTTATCAGGTACAAAGAATACTCAGAAAACCACTCCTGCTCATTGTTGGTTTCAGCAGTTCTTTTAATGCTTTTGTCCAAAGAATGCTTTCCAGAGTTAAAAGCACAACAATGCATTGTCACACAATTGTTTAGTCCTGGAATCGCTATTAACCACCT